>NC_047661.1:16318571-16646037 GCF_011762505.2 Arvicanthis niloticus
CACCTCCAACGTGATTTTCTTTAGTGCATCATGTAATATAAATAGAACACATATAGATAGATCCTGTTTGAATGCTGTCAGAACAGACTGAAGGATGTAGAAATCTGAAAAAAAAAAGAAACAAAACAAAACAAAATCTTCTCTTCCTAATAAAATTCTTGTGACAGTCCCTGCAGTGTGGCAAAGACTCCGTTCACATTCACAGACACACTAATGTGCAGAAATACTGTCTAGTCTTTATCAGAAAAAAAAAAAGCAATTGCTTAACACATCCTGTTTGTGGAGGGGGGGAGGACAAATTTCCGGTGAGTTTTGCTTGACTGGGTTCTATAAAATTGTCTTTGAATGAATTGTCTTAAACATTTTAATTATTTTGATTCAAGTTTTTGACTCCAGCATTCCACACCTACAGTCAGTGATCACTGGGAATCAGTAACTGTCAAATTTTATGTTTATTTTCTTGAAGTCAATTTGTTTCAACAATTACCAGCAAAAGATATTATATTTCCACATGTATAAAACATGCACGGAAGCATTAAAGTAAGCTCACACATAAAGTAACTCATCCCCAGAAAAGTTTTAAGTAACGATACTTAGCAATTTGATCTTATAATCCTGTAAGACTCCCACTGAGTGAAGTCTTGCTGGAAAGGGTGAAAGGTTACAAAGTTTGGCCTTAAAATGTACTTAGATGTCTTGGCACATGTGTGAGAAAGGGGGCGGTGCTACTTTATTGACAAATTCTTAGTTAAAGAGGGTAGCTCAGCACCACACTGGCTGCCAGGTTCTTTCAGAATCAGAGTTGTCCCAGCCTCTCCTCAGCTTCCCATACTCAGCCGATGCACACAGAAGTCAAGCCCCGAGATAACTGCGGAAGATACAGTAGCGAGTGAGCTTGTTTCCCAAGGCTGGGGGTTTCATCTGCAGGAAGGTTACCACAGCCATTGGTGTGAGAGGAAGTCAGAGGACGTGCTCATAGTTCATGGGAACCAGCAATGCAGGATGGGCCACATTCAATGTAGTTTCCTCCGCGGGCTTAAAATAGAGCCATTGTAAATTATGTCAGTCTTTCTCAAATCATGAAAATGATTGTTAAAAGGGTCTCCCAATACACAATACACATTGTTGTGCGGCTTTGATGTGTGAACGATGAGAGCGCATGATACAATTCTAACGAAATAGTGGGAGAGCGGTTTCAGCCCTTCCCCACGGGGAGAGGGGAGAAAGGGGAAGATTGGACATGCCGGGAAGGCTGTTTATCCTGTGCTGGTGCATCCAATACAGAATGTTTTAAATGCTCTGAAGAGTCCGTGCTAAACATATCTTTAATTTCTCAGACTCTGCTAGTGTTAGGAACCAGGTGGGGGGAAGCAATGCATTCTGGGCTGTGTTTTTTCATAAATATTTAAACCCACAAATATTACGAAAAATATTGTGCAGGGGGGATGGGCGGGGAATATTTACATTTTCTGTGTGGAATATTTGTGCTACCTCATAGACATTTGTCAGGCTGGATGCCTTGCTTTGGAATCCAGAAAAATGGCGTTTTCTGTGTTCCGAGCATCCAGATCGCGGACTCCCAACTTGTATTCCTGGCTTTCTAATTGAAACTATTCTGGGTAAACCACTTGTGATACTTGCTGAATCCAGAAGCAATTGTCATAAAGCCTGAGACTCTTTTTTGTTGTTTGCACACAGGTGAGGTCTGCCATAAATCCTATACTCAGTTTTCAAACCTTTGTCGTCATAAGCGCATGCATGCTGATTGCAGAACCCAAATCAAGTGCAAAGACTGTGGACAAATGTTCAGCACTACGTCTTCCTTAAATAAACACAGGAGGTTTTGTGAGGGCAAGAACCATTTTGCGGCAGGTGGATTTTTTGGCCAAGGCATTTCACTTCCTGGAACCCCAGCTATGGATAAAACGTCCATGGTTAATATGAGTCATGCCAACCCGGGCCTGGCTGACTATTTTGGCACCAATAGGCATCCTGCTGGTCTTACCTTTCCAACAGCTCCTGGATTTTCCTTTAGCTTTCCTGGTCTGTTTCCTTCGGGCTTATACCACAGGCCTCCTTTGATATCCGCTAGTCCTCCTGTCAAAGGACTATCAAGTACCGAACAGTCAAACAAATGTCAAAGTCCCCTCTTGACACATCCTCAGATACTGCCAGCTACACAGGATATTTTGAAGGCACTATCTAAACACCCACCTGTAGGGGACAATAAGCCAGTGGAACTGCTACCCGAGAGGTCCTCTGAAGAGAGGCCCCTTGAGAAAATCAGTGACCAGTCAGAGAGTAGTGACCTTGATGATGTCAGTACACCAAGTGGCAGTGACCTGGAAACCACCTCGGGCTCTGATCTGGAAAGTGACCTTGAAAGTGATAAAGAGAAATGTAAAGAAAATGGTAAAATGTTCAAAGACAAAGTAAGCCCTCTGCAGAATCTGGCTTCAATAAATAATAAGAAAGAATACAACAATCATTCCGTTTTCTCAGCATCTGTAGAGGAGCAAACTGCGGTGTCAGGAGCTGTGAATGATTCTATAAAGGCTATTGCGTCTATTGCTGAAAAATACTTTGGTTCCACAGGACTGGTGGGGCTGCAAGACAAAAAAGTTGGAGCGTTACCTTACCCTTCCATGTTTCCCCTCCCGTTTTTTCCAGCATTCTCTCAACCAATGTACCCATTTCATGATAGAGACTTGAGGTCGTTACCTTTGAAAATGGAGCCCCAATCACCAAATGAAGTTAAGAAACCGCAGAAGGGAAGCTCTGAGTCCCCTTTTGACCTCACCACTAAGAGAAAGGACGAGAAGCCCTTGACTTCAGGCCCCTCGAAGCCTCCAGCAACACCCGCCACAAGCCAAGACCAGCCCTTGGATCTAAGTATGGGCGGTAGGAGTAGAGCCAGTGGGGCAAAGTTGACTGAGCCTCGAAAAAACCATGTATTTGGGGAAAAGAAAGGAAACAACATGGAAACAAGGCCATCTTCCGATGGCTCCTTGCAGCATGCCAGACCCACGCCCTTCTTCATGGATCCCATTTATAGGTAAGGATGATGGGAAGAGACGGTGGTCGGGACGGACGTATGAAACATGGGTTATACACTATGCCGCCTCAGACCCCCTGTGAACGCCCAGATCACCACTTCGTCCTCCTCTTCCTCCTCCTCCTCCTCCTCCTCCTCCTCCTCCTCCTCCTCCTCCTCCTCCTCCTCCTCTTTTTATTATCATTATTTATTATTATTAAACTGGATGAGGTTTAATCCCATAAAATCATATTTTTAAGTTCAGAAATTGACAGATTAAGTTTGGACTTATTTTTGGACATCTCTGAAATTGAGGTTTTGGAATAGGCCCACAGGATTTTTTTTTTTTTTTATTTCAACAATACACTTATTTTTAAACATTGTCGGGGAGTGGAAAATATGAGAAAGTCATCTTTAAAGCAAAGGCGCCTGCAGGGTTAGCACAGGTATGCGTGGTCATGTAAATAAGTTGCTTACTTAGAATTACACAAGACCTAGAACAGCCAGTCTTCTCTTTGCTAACCCACTGGTATATATTGGTGTATATATACTACATGCATTCTCTTTCTAAATAAATGTCTTAGAACCCCAAGTATGTGAAATATTAATCACAAAATGACTTTTTATTTAGAATGGGTCTAATGCTTAAAATAAGTCTGTTTCATTCCATCATTACCTAGGTCCCTTTAGTATGTGTAAGCATTTTATAGGTAAATCATATATGTTTAGTAGAATGTGTTTTACACACTATACTGTAACAGTCACCACCAAAAATAATTTGGTTTTTAAATTTTAACTATCATATTTACTATGCCTTTTACAGATTAAAGGAATTTTCAATTTATTCTCTAATTTAAAGTCTCAAGACTTTGTGGAACATATGAAGTTTTTATTGAACTTATTTAAGATGGGATCGTTTTCCTAGTGTGCCTAGTGTTGCTTAGTGAAAGGATTGGGTGTTGCTCTTTCATTCAGTAATACTGATGGATAGCCTCTAGTTTAATCAGTGCTAGAACCAAAAGTTCTTGTCAGTGTCTTCTAAAGTTTGCTAGTATACAAAAGGCTATCCCCACTTCAACAAGAGAAACAGAAGAGCCCAGTACAAAGGATGTGGTAACATGGGCCTGTAATCCTCACATTCAGGAGGCTGAGGCAGGAGCATCACAAGTTTGAGGCTATCCTGAGGCTATGTAACAAGACCATATCTAGGGAAAAAGAAGACAATCTAAAATGTCCTTGTGCTACCAATGTCATGTTTCAACGCCAAAAGAAAACCCATTGTGTCATCTTCATCACCTCTGACCCTCCTCAGCCCATGTCTGCTGACTTCAGTTTTATGGCTCCAGACCTTGTCATTTGATGAAAGGCAAAGTCTTATGAAAAACCCTAAAGCCTAGTTTTAGTGCCAGCCCCGGGGTGCAGCTTAGCCTTGCAGCCTCCAGAGTTTTCATGCTGAAATAGGCCTCTTATTGCCTACTTCAGGAAGAAAAATAATGCATGTAAAATACAGGATAAATAAAATTCGTGAGCTCACAGATACTATGTTTCAAAAGCATTATCAAAATTTGTTCTTGACACGGGCCTCAAACTCCCCATGCAGCCAAAGATTACCTTGAGCTCTTAACCCTTTCTTTCACTCCCCAGGTGTTCCCTAAGTCTGGCTTTCAATTATAGCTTAGATGTGTACTTACTTAAATTTTCTTATAAGGCAATCACCAATAGATGGTAAAAAATGAGTCTGTCTTACTTCACTTTTCTCTGTGCCTAACTGCAGATGGGATGCAGAGTATGTTTAAAGTTTATCCCGTTTTTCAAACTTACTTCCTACCTTCCCTTGAAAGAGCGATAAAGAATATTTGAACATTTCTATCTCTACCTCACACATATGTCGCATATAAATGTGTATACTGGAGCCCATCTTGAATATCTGCAACAGTGCCCAGCTAACTTGGAAGTTCCCTTGCACCCAATAGGCAGATTTACAGTAACTAGAGTGGGTGTTTAGGAGGATGCAGTTTTTGGTAGAAAACAAATTAAATTAAATCATCCCAGTTTTCGCCAACCATTTCAAAATCTTCTACTGTTTTTGCTCTGTCTGCATCAGAAGAGTCCCAGAGCTGTACAGATTCCTGTATCTCAGTCATGGCAGCTTTCAACCCCCCTTTCTGCCTTAGCCGTCCAGTAGGAGTTTTCCATTATCAAGTGGACTTTCTCCCTTTAAGGACGTAGAAGTGCCCAATGTATTCTTTCCCAGGAGGGGTCTTCTTATAAGTGTGTTCCAATGAAAATGTCCATTGGCTTTGTTGTATTGAGTGACAGCAGCTGTCCTGAGAATCAGATACAAGAGTGACTCTCCCAAATCTGATTTTAACCTTTCAGAGTAGAGAAAAGAAAGCTAACTGACCCACTTGAAGCTTTGAAAGAAAAATACTTGAGACCTTCTCCAGGATTCTTGTTTCACCCACAAGTAAGTATTTTGGATTTGAAATTTCAAGCTTGTAAACTAACTTGTTGATCCCAAGAAACAGGTGCAAAAGATTGAAAGAAACCTTAAGAACACTAGGATTTCCTATGACGCTGCCGTGGAAGAACACAGGAAATTCTAGCAGTACTAAAACCCAAGCTTTTTAAAAGAAAAGTCATTAGTATATGTGTAAAAATAAGATAGTTTGGGTGTTAAATTATTATGTGCCTTAACTGTTCATTGAGCTAAAGTGCGTGTTGGAGCGAATCAGACTCAGCTAAGGAAATAAATATTGAAGTTGTCTTTTGTGTTTAAAGTTTCCTGATACAAAGATATGGATCACACTGTGACTCGTCCCAACCTCATGAAGGTCACTCCTGTCCTTTCAGTGCTTAGATAAAAACAGGAAATGAGTCTACCTGACAAGTTATTACCATAGAGGGTGAAGGAATTTATCTAGACACCACTGGGCATTCCAGCAAAGGGCTGTAATTGCACAAGAATTCACCACAATACACAGAGCTATTTACTGAATGGAGCCAGGCCCATTTATCAAAAGACATACAGTTTCTCTTTGCAAAGGGGCATGCTGAACAGTACTATCTTGGTGCTTCATCTCCGGTTGCCACCCATTTAATTTTCTTATTTGAAGACTGGTTTACATATTAATCCACAGCTAGAGAGTCATACTGAAAGTGCAAACATAGTGTCTGGAATCTGCTTTTTAAACTCACATTTCATTTTGTTATGCTTTGTGTCTAAATGATGCAAGCTCTGATCTTTAAAGACACCAAAGATTTTGAGAAAGTGTCTGACAATTTAGTATGTGAATTTGTTCTTTTGTAGTGTATCCAAGCCATACCTGACAGTCCTCTAAATAAACTGGTGAAAATCTCTTCCATTTTTGTAGCAAACACACTAATTTGTCTTGGGACAGGAATCTTACCTTTTCTTTTGTGTTTTTACTTTTTCAATTGTCTTCCACAATACCAAAACAAGCATGGGAGAACAATAATCCAAACATCTGTTTTAGTTATACATAAAAACTTATTTTTGTTTCAAAGTTCTCACTCTAATTTAAATTGAGAAAATATATGCTTAGGTATCAAACATTCCAGAAACATTCCGCCATGGATTTTATATAGGAAGGTTAAGGACTGAGACTGTTTATATAACCCCCTTCACGGAAAGAGCCAAGTGCTGAAGCAGTGAATGTTTGTCGGTAAATATTTGATATTTATAATATCAAATGACCTAATAACACTTGCAAGGGTTCACAGGCTAATAAGCCTGAATACAAAATGCCAAGTGTTTCAGATATTACCTAAAAATACAACTCTCTTGTTTTTCTAATTATAAACAAAAGCACACACAAGTCTATATGATTATATACTGTAAGAATAGTGATCAGATTGCTTGCCTGTTTTTATTATATAAAAAATCTAGCAATTAAGTACTAAAGGGCTGAGTGTTCCAGGACATGATAGAGTGAAGAAGACAGGAATGGGGGTTAGAGTGTTCAGGCTGTTTCTTCAATCTGGCTGTTAGTTTTCTTATCTATGCAAACTTTCTGAACGTGCTGATTTCCAGGTACCCATGGCCTCTAAAATTCAATGGCCAGCCTTAGTAATTGTGCCGCTTAATAAAATGGTTAAGTTCATTTGCCAATAATTACATGTCTATAGGACTGTTATAAATGTGGAGTTTATTTATATTTAATAAGAGAATTTGAAGGAATGTGTTATATTTTAATATTCTCAAAGGTAAGAGCAAAAAAGGTATGGCAGATAAGGGATGTGTGCATTGCTCACAGCACAGTGATGCTCCCTCCTTAGACCCTCTCAGGCATGCTGTGAGAACACAGAAGTGTATTTCCCTCCCACCTACAGCATCACATTTTGGTGTGTAGACTGCCTGTTGCTACGTGTTGTTGTTAGGACCCAGGAATGACAACAAAAATTAATCTGCCGTACTTAGTGAGTATGTCCCAGATCCTATAAACAGAGTGGACTCCTGTCATTCTGGAGTCAGTCTTTGTATAATGCCAATATCATATGTGGTGGGCAGTGAGGACTGCCACCAGGGACTTTGGAGGAAGAGAGGAGGTAGATATTCAGGGTGCCTAATTCACAAGCTATTTCCAAGCTACAGTGGAACACTGTTTAATGTACCATTCCTGCAGTTTTAATGAGTAATAGTTAGTAGGTAAATTCCTGGGATACACCTGGGAGAAGCTCAGCTTTTACTTCAAGCTTACAGTCATTGGAGAGGTCTTCTCTTTCAGAAAACTTTGCTTAGGTCCCAATGTTAGGCATTTTGTTCATTTGTTTGTTTGTTTTTGTATTAATTCCATTCTAACTTCAACTAATAAAACTAAGGGTTTGGGATTAGGAATAGCTGTGGTACAAAGGTTTTTTTTTTTTTTTTTTAATTATTTATAATTAGTAAAGTGCTTTGGTTTTGAGGAAGATTGTTTATCTCTTTATGTATAAGAGGAGAACACATGTCTTTACAGGTAACCATACATTGCAAGGTTTACCTGGAGGGTGTATTTGACACCGTGCCTGGTCTCTGAAAGGACCTAATCGAGACCCTTAGGATTAGATGCACAGGTCTTCCATGGTGAAGATAAAGTCACTGTCGTAAGCTTTTCACGTCCTCACTTACTTTCCAAACCATGGTTTCCTCATGTTCCTGGGGCTGTTTAGAGAGGTGGTTAGTGTGCCCTTGGTATGACCTTACTATGTAGATGCTATAAGCCAACACAGAAGGCTAGCCCCTGCTATCAGGCCTTTCCATGATTTAACAGCTAAATAAATGCTTGGTAAGACCATTTAAAGACTCTTCCCATTTCAAATTCACTGACACTCATGTAGGAGTTGCCGACATCCACTGTCTGTACTTCAGGCTATCACACAACAAAGAGGATAACACATTCTCAGTTGCTTTAGAAAACTGTAAAGACATATATCAACGTTGGTTCATGACATGGCTCGGAGAAGCCTAGTTTCACATTATTTTAAACACAATCCCCCAACACAACTCAGTCTTTAGACAATAAGAAGAGAATAATCAATACATATTTATTGAATTTTACTGAAAGACCGCTAGCCTATCTTACTGCTTATAACAGTATAAATGTTTTAAATTGTGTCAAAGTATTTAGAACATAAATGCTCACATACATCCAAATTAAGAGATGAGTCCTTAGAGTCTAAATTTCCCCACTCAGTACTTGAAGAAGCAATTTGTGTTATCAGGCCATTAGAGACCCTTTACCTTCGCTTCTCTTCATCAGATAAAGAAGTTAGTTGACTACCAGGAGTAATGAGCACTGTAGATGTTCTCCCTGGATAAAGATTATCCATGGTTCTTTAGATTGAATTCTAATTTTGAAAAAGAAAGCATGACTACAAATAGATAAGGTGGAGTGAGTGTTTCACTGAATGATCCCATGGACTGTCCACTTCTCTAGTTCCTGGTCAGGGTATCTTCCATCCATATCACAGATCATTGGGAATGAAGTAAACACTACTGGTTATTATACCCTCCTCAAAGTGGCTATGGTCCATGGTTTGATTTCTCTATTTTTTTTTTTATATTATTCTTAGTTGTCATCACATTTTATTTTCATAGGTTTGATGTTTTTCATCTATATTAAAACCTTTTGCCTAACCTTTCTCTTTTACTCACTTGCTTACATTCCCTGACCATGTGTCTACTCCATTTCAAGAGCTGGGGGTGACTTAATATATTCTAGGCTGTCACTTACACACGGCTGTTGGAACCATCCTTTGCCTTTCATATTCTATTTTGCTTTCTTATTGGCACATTTCTTATTTGTCACCAAGCTCATGAAAGCATGGAATGTTTCTCCTAACTGATATTTTCAAGGGCATAAACTTTAGCCTTTGGTAGAGCATCTAAGCCATAGAGGCTTTCCCTGAATATTGAGAGTGTAACTGTCACAAATAACTATAACATATTTATTCCTTCTTCCATATTCTTGTATTCTGAGGACCAATAACCCAAGTCCTTTGCTACCAAGGATAAAATTCTAAACAACAATTTCAACAAAAAATTATTTTTTATTATGTAATTATTCCCATTTTAGTAAATGCCACATTTTCCTTATTATTGTTGTGATAGAGATACAACAGACTAGTTTGCAACAGGAAATTGCCTTAAATGAAATGAAAACAGAATTTGGGAAATCTGGGACCATAGCTTTGCAGTGAGTAATAAAAAAAGAAAGGACCCCCTGCCTAATTATGAATTCTGTAGTACACAGTAGGTAGCTTTCTTAGAGTGATGGTCATTCTTTTTTCTAACTAAGCTTGGTTCGATGATTAATTTTAGGAAGTAGAGGAAACTCACCAGAGCTATACATAGATTACACAGATTTAATTTTCATTTCTAGAACTTTTACTCAAGATAGAGTTACATGATAAGTAAAAATTATCAGATTAGAATAAGTGCTCATTTCTCAGAGGAAAGACTGCAGTAAAGATCCAACACAGAAGTAATTTTCTGTTTCTGTTTCAATTTTGCTACCAGTTCCCACTACCTGACCAGAGAACATGGGTAAGTTCCTTACATTTTTGACTAAAGTAATGTAGCATTAACAAGAAAAGAGCTTATTCTGAATGCCGGGCAGACACGAATCTGGAGCTGTCCATTACATGACAAGGGTGAAGCACACGATTTTTCTGCTCATCCAACAGCAGAATATTCTTGATAGAATGGAGTATTTAATAAGCTGATAGTGACTTATGCAACAACTTTACTTGCTAAGTCACACCCACTTCACATAATTATATGTTGATATTCATGTCCTTTTATAGACTCTATATGGGGAGTTTTAAAATGAATCATAAAGTCAAAACCATTATTATTTGGGGACAACATATTACAGATATTTTTTAATAAAGCCTCAAGCAGTGTAAAACCTGAACTTGTGTAGAAACACAGGCTGACTCTGGAGTTCCAATTCATTTATCCTGAGGCAGAAATTTCCCCTGCTGTTTGGAGACAAATATAAAACTAAACTTTTTGTACCTAAGTATTAAATGGGCTTTTCAAAATTAGGTCTTGTTTCTGTAACTTTTGCTACGATGCATAAGTAAATCTGGTTTCAGTTCATGAAGCAAGGGGTAGGCTTATTTCTTTTATACAGAAGGTTGTGCATGGAAGGAAGAATTCTCATTTTATATTTCACCCTGAAATAGAATTTGGTGAATGGGTAACATGTATTTCAAAATTTTCTTAAAGTGTCTATGTGTTTACATTGTCACTCAAAATGACCTGCTTTATAGGGATACAGACAACCTTGGGGGTAGTGTGGGTATTCTTGAGTCACACTTTTTCCCATCTGAACTTAATTAGATAGAATATGTTAGCACTTAGATATTTCTCTTGTCTGATGTTAATTGTTCTTTACCAAGAGTTTTGCCATTTTCTCTGTTGTGGAATATGTGATAAATTGTGAATTCACTATTGTTGAACATCTAAGGATTAATCTCATATATTTAAAAAAATAAAAATATTTATTAGCAGCGAGAGGAGAGCTTGAGCGAGGGTGGGGGCACTGGAGCGAAAGCGTGCAAACCATTACTTTAATTGTGCTAAACTGTATAGAAGTGGGGCTTTCTTTGGAATATTCTGGCCAGCACTTTCTGCATTTCTCCTCTCTTCTCCAGCACAGGTCTGTTCTGAGTTTCATGTGTCAGTTCTCTTATCCTTCCTAAGGTACAGCGTGACTTTGACACTTGCCCTGTTGTTACCCGCTTGAAGCTCATGATACTCACCACCGTGCTTGTCTTTACACACGGAACCAGCTAAGCTTCCTCTCAAAGCCAACACTGTAGTGTCTGGAAATACTCCATTCCAGGAGTCAGTTTTCAAGGCTGCCATATACACATGTGTTGTAAAATTGATACTCGTGATAAATACTGAAGATGTAGGCTTGTAATTCTCGATGGCAAATAAACTCAGTGATTTTGTCATCCTGACGGTTGAACTTGATTCAACAATGAGATAAACATAAAATATGAGTATTTATTTCTTCCTCAAATGACCACGGTTTTGAGGGTTCTCAAGATTATCAAGTAAACAAATATAGAAATCTACTGACTCCACAAACTTTCACATCCTGTTATTTATGAATGGTTAGTTGTTTTATGATAAAGTCATATGTAATCTAATTGGGAATCATTATTTCACATAATTTACTGTACACTTGGACAGATATATTATTTCCCATACTCAGGTTGTCACTTTAATAGTTTTGATGAGAAACTTTCTAGGACTTCAGTAATTGGCGCTCAGATAATAAATATTAAGCTAAGTACTTACATCCATGTTGGTGGATTTTTTTTTAAATTACTTAACTCTGTTTGACTAGGGGCATAGATACTGTTTGGTGTGGGAGCTAGGGAATTGTGTCTAATAGTTTGCGTCAGTATAAAGTTAATAGCCTCTTGGGGACTGGAAGGGAGAGAAATAACTTCCTTCTCCAGACATCAGGCTGTAGATACTATCAACAACTATTACATATATGCAAATAAAATTAATACTCCATTGGAAAAAAATCTCTCATTTGCTGATCTTAGATTAGTTGAAGATATTAATGGGTCATATGATAATATACTACTAGAACATTCAGTGGATACTTTCTTTCCTTTAGTTTTCCTGAATTTTTATTATTTGTATCTCAGTTTTCTTTGTATTGGATTTTTAAAAATTAAATAATATAAATTATATCTACTAATATTCTACTGTATTAATCTCATTTTATCTTGACTTTTAAAAATACCAAGTTGCTAGGCTGTGGTAGCTCATGCCTTTAATATCAGCACTAGAGAGGCAGAGGCAGGCTGAGTTCTATGAGTTCAAGACCAGCCTGGCCTACAGAGCAAGTTCCAGGGCAGCAGAGAAATCTTGTCTTGAAGAACCAAAAATACATACATACATACATACATACATACATACATACATACATATAAAGTCAGACTTTAACATCAATATTGCAATGTGCTATTTCTATACAAGATAGATAAGATCTGTTTCTTCTGGAGGAATGTCACAAGTCAGACCAGGTAGAAGGAAAAAGCTGAAGCTTTCTAACTCTAACTTTCTAATTAAATAACCCAATAAGGTATGGGTCTGAACAGCATTGGTCACAGATTTGCTAGATTAGACTAAGCACCAACTGCATGATGTGTAAATTGCTTCTATCTGTTCAAACATGGATGTTTAGTCACTTCGACTGAGAGCAAGTGATGCGAGAGCAAATCTCATGAAGAGGAAAGGAAAGGAGGAATGGAGGAATGAAAGCTTGGTGTCTAGCTAGCTGAGCAGTTTCTCTCTCTCTCTCTCTCTCTCTCTCTCTCTCTCTCTCTCTCTCTCTTTCTCTCTCTCTCCCTGTCTCTCCCTCTCTCTCTCTCTGTGTTTATGTGTGTCTGTGTGCATGCATGTGTGTGTCTGTGTCTGTGTCTGTGTGACTGTGTGCATAAGTGTATGTGTGAGAGTGTGTTTTTGTGTACATGTATATATGTGTATGCATACATCTGTGCAGACATGTGTGTGAACATGTCTGTGTGCACACATGTATATGAGTATGTGTGTATGTGAGAGCATGTGTTGTACATGTACATGCATATGCTTCCATGTGTGTTTAATGCTTATAGCTATCCTTTGCTCAGCTTCCATAGTCTGCTTTTCTCTTCTCCATCCCAATTTTCTCCTCTTCATTTGACCCCAGAAGTCAAAGTTGGGTGTGGCTTTTGAGAGAAACGATTGGGTAATGTCTGTTCTTTTTTCTAGTGTCATTGAGGGTGTCATCCTGTGGCTGTTGAGTCTGTAATATGGTTTCTTATTTCTTGATGTTTTTCCCACATTGAAACTGTTGGAGGTTATGGAAGCACACTGATCTTTCTTTGAAAGGATCTAGCTGTTAGCAGCTCCTAAAGCAAGACACATTTCTCAACAGCCAATTGCTCTCAAATAACTCAAAGGACTTGTAGTTTCTGTGTGCTAGAGATGAAAGCTGAGAATAATAACAGTCCTGAGTAGGCTGCTTTCCATAAAAGAGGAATAGTGTTTCTAACATGATCCGTTGCCACTGCAATCTGAGTGTACGCAAGACGGACATTCAAATTATTTAAAATTACTTGATGATGAAACATTACCCAAATGTTAAATGTAAATAAAATATTTATAACTACCACCCATGCACCCACTGCTCTGCCCTCTGAATGCGTGAGAACACTGTGACCCTTCTCTTGCTTCTTACTGCTTGTCAGATTGCAGATCAGAGGTTATTTTTCGCTCAGATAATTTATTCCATGGTAGATAGATTATCAAAATGATTTTCTGCAAGGAACAATTAGGAGGAATAAATGCAAATAAAATAGCATCATAAACTATTTCTGCATTGATTTTTAATAAATAAACTGAACATGTTAACACTGGCTGGAAGCGGGTAACAGCTGTGTTCGGCAGGGACAGACTCTGCCAAGCACTCTGACCAGCGTCATCATTCCATATCTTTGCCCTGTGATCAGTATGTGTCGAAATCCTTCATAGTGACAAATGTGCTGTCCACTTGCATCTGTGGAGAATGTTTTAGCTGCTGAGTGATTATGAATCAAACCCTTGAGCTTAGAGCCCTCACTGCCTCCCAATGTGCTCACATTTGTCGTCCGGCAAGTAAATGTATCTTGACTTTCCTCTGAGATTTTTTTTTTTTTTTTTTATGTGCTGTGTTTGATGAAAGACACTTGGCAAATTGGAAGTGGTACCCTGTACGTTGCAATTTGTAGCTAGCATTAGGAGTCCAGGCATGAAATGAGAGGATAGGTTCCAGGATAAAGAGGAAAGAGAAGGCTAACCAGAACATGAACAGTCATTTGAAGAATTAAACATACAACATACTCATGGCAAGAAAATCATATTTGGGATTTTGGCTTTTAGGTTGTGAAATTTATGGTATTCTGTCTAGCTGTCCATTCAGAAAAATTCACACCTTCTTACTTTTTCTTTTGAGCAAAAGACATACTGGGTTTTCTTTTTAACTTGATCTTGTAAAGTACATCTCCATTTCTGTCTTGATGTCTCATTAGGAAAAAGAGATGTATCCTTTTCATTGGCCAGTTGTTTGAATTTGCAGTTGCTCTCTAGATCCTGCGTCTGCCACCAAAGCTCTTTGAGACGTATGCAGAGTGCTTACGAAATACTTTTAGCTGTTATTTCTTTGGTAATTTAGCACTCGGAGAAACAAATTAATTTAATAAGATGGCCAGAATGTTAGCTGTGTCTGTTCAAAGTTTTGTAGGACATAGTTCCCCAATAAAATAGATGCACCAAGAAAACAACATTTGAGGCAAGTTGAAGAAAAAAAAAAAAAGGAGAATCCATGTAATCATAGACAAGAAAAACCAAACTAGCTTGAAAAGAAAATACTGTTCTCTAAACATGAGTCCTTCAAACACACCAGTGGGTGGATGACAAGCAAACCATGTGCGTCTGCTAGAGACTGGCAAGAGGGTGTGTGCTGGAGTAAGAACTGCTCTCTTACACAATGATATCCATTCCACATGAAATTATCTGAAGACACCATAAACTCATTTAAACTAAACCTGTTCAGAACAAATGACCATTTCACCAAAATTCCTCGTGTATATGATCCCCCTAAAATTTCTGCATTGCCTAGATACAAATTTAACACAGCATTAGAAAACATAACGTTTACACATTGAACTTTTCTTTCTGGATGACATACATTTTGCTTAAGTTGTACCCTTTGAAGACTTTCTGTTCTTTCTTGCTGTCAATTCTTTTCATGGGACACCATGGCTCTTATATTCTTAGTTACTAATGCATACTGGGTAGTACCTTTCGCTAAAATTTTCAGTTTCTCATTCATAGCGTAGTGTTGTCAATTACATAAAGTCTTACTTGGTTTTATTATCTCTGTGGGGTATTCCACTACTCAAATCATATTACTGTGATGTGGCCTAATCGGGTCACTGTGGAAGAAGTGCACCTAACTTAGTTTTTCAAATCCATCAATTGTCTCGTTGTTTAGCACTGAAACTCCACAGTCTCTCTCAGAATCTGTTGCATGCAGAAGATTTGAAGTCTTCCTGTGAATTATATTCTCGGTTAGCGAGAGATCATTGCGGAAGCAAAGAAGTCAAACCTTTCACGGTCCACGTTTGTTCCTTTCAGATGTCAGCTATTGAGAACATGGCGGAAAAGCTGGAAAGCTTCAGCGCCCTTAAACCAGAGGCCAGCGAGCTCCTGCAGTCAGTACCTTCTATGTTCAGCTTCAGAGCGCCTCCCAACACGCTGCCGGAGAACCTGCTGCGGAAGGGAAAGGAGCGCTACACCTGCAGGTATGAGGAGCCAGTACGCCTACCGCTGAAAATCTCCCCTGTGCTTTAAAATAGCCTGTTGTCTGTTTTACAAATTATTAATTAAATACCCGAAAGCAGCCACGATAGATCTCAGCTACTTCCAAGTGCTCTTTGTTTAGTGATATATAGAAATGGTGGTTTAAAAAAAAATTAGTGTTGCCGGTGGCGCACGCCTTTAATCCCAGCACTTGGGAGGCAGAGGCAGGTGGATTTCTAAGTTTGAGGCCAGCCTGGTTTACAGAGTGAGTTCCAGGACAGCCAGGGCTTTACAGAGAAACCCTGTCTCAAAAAACAAAAACAAAACAAAACAAAAGAAAACAATACAAAAAAAAAGTAGTGTGGTGAGATGCGGAAATGGTCCAGATCCCGTTTACCTGTCTCACTTGGATAGTTAAGAATTTTCTTTCACAGTTAGTTATTTTTAAGCAAATGTAGAATACTGCATTCATTTAGAATCAAGCATATATTTATTAATTGCTGTGGGCCTAATTTTGAATAAAGCTATTCAGAAAGGACAAATGAAGTCCGTAAGTGAGAAAAACTGGTTAGCACATTCTTGGTACTCATCGGTGAAAGTGTGAAGCTTCTTTTGTGCTTCTATCGTGTTTCCTAATTGCACATATTTTCAGAAATTCGTACTATCCGATTCAAGTACATCATTTTTTATACTCTTTGGACAAACTGTCGCTTTCTTTCCAAAAAGAAGTTTCTGAGAAAGTACCTTAATGATTGAAATCTTAGGGTCTTGTCTGGTCTGTTACCACTCCTGCTATTAGGAGATGTCACTGTATCCGAACTGTAAAATGAGTTGGAACATGTGAAATATGTTTACATCAACCCAGATTCACAAACGCTTGTCATTTTTTCCTCTTCTCTGATCCAGTCTTGTGAGTGTAAAGATATGGAGTTAATAAACTAGACTCATGGGGGTTATCGGGGCTAATGTCTTTTTTCATAAACCACTCACTTATGTGTGAACAAATTCAACCAGATCTAATGCACCCTTTATTTATAGAGTTATTTTTATAACTTTAGAATGGCTTTGTTGCGAATTGTAAATGTTAGAGACATGTGTTGCATGCAGAATTAATTCAGTCAAGAATAAGCATATGACCCCCTTTTGCTGCACTGGAACCGTCAATTGTGCTGACCTGCTCCTGTGAATATCTCTCCTTCAAAGGTACTGTGGCAAGATTTTTCCAAGGTCTGCGAACCTAACACGCCACCTGAGAACCCACACAGGAGAGCAACCTTACAGGTTTGACAATGGTTTTTCTAAAAATATCTTGATAAACACTGTAATTGTCAATGTTCACTAGGTCCCAATGTAATAAGAACTAGTTTGCTGCATATTTGAATATATACTAAAATTTGAATATATCTGCTAGCGTAGGAATGTCTTTTCTTCATCAAATAAGGCTTCTTAGTTTTCAGTTTGCAGGATCCAGTATTGTCTTTAATAGCATATATGTGTTTAGAAGATGTTAGCTACCTTTAAAAATCCTTTTTGCTTTAGTTCTCTGTCTTCTCAACAGTCAGGATCATTTTAGTTTATAAAACTCATAACACTTAAGTTGCTGTCATTCAAGCCTCCAG
Organism: Arvicanthis niloticus; assembly: GCF_011762505.2. Lineage (NCBI taxonomy): Eukaryota > Metazoa > Chordata > Mammalia > Rodentia > Muridae > Arvicanthis > Arvicanthis niloticus. The sequence goes on from NC_047661.1 coordinate 16,336,084, forward strand.
TCTCTGCTAGGAGTTAACCATCTAAATATATCTGCTTTCTTCGTACAATTAAGTCATCATCCACAGATCTCAACAGGGGGTTTAAAAAACAAACATCTTAAACCTCAGAAGAAGAAAAGGTGTTTAGATTTAGAGATTCAACAGATAGAATATTCTAGGAAAAGGGCCAGTGCTATCAATAGATAGAACTGTTTTGTTAATGCTAAAATTAGCCAAACTATACACAGGGTCCAGGTAACTGTAATATCACTGCTTACAATACCGTGAAAATAGTGTTATGGCTAGTTTTAAAATGCCAGTTATTATTTAAAGTGTAATACTTTGCCCCCAGTATTAAAATTCAAGTTAGGATTTCCTCAAGAGTGAGTGGAATTTATCTTAAGCAATTTTATAGTTTGATTGTCTGTAAAAAATTTTAAAGGATGTATAAGTAGTGTAATTATGTTGGCCTGAACACTAATTTTTTCACTAAAGTAATCATATTTATCTTGTTTCCAAGTTATTGTTTATAACCATGATAGTGAAATAAAAGGGGGTACAGAGATGGCTCAGAAGCATGCCACACAACAGTTCACAATACATGGAGTTTTATTTCAGGAGGATTTGATGCCTCTAGGTTCCATGGTCACCTTTAGTCATGGGCATGTATCTACTCTCCTATACTTACATTTAATGAAACATGTAAATCTTAAAAGGAGAGAATGAAAAAATTGAAAGCCTATGCTCATTTAAAGATAATTGATGTTTAAAAGAAGCTCAGGAAATTTGTGTTCTCTTAAGTCCCTTGGTTTCTATTAATAAATGTCGCTTCCACTTTATAGGTGACAAGATCAATTTGGCAAAACAGACCTCTATGCTATAGAACAATAGGCAATGTTTGGTAACCTCCCTTTCAGAATATTCCATCTCCCAGGAATTCTGCCTAAATGGAAAGGTTTCTGCATTCACATTCATTGCAGCTGAATTCTGTTTCAGGCTGCAGCTATCATGCTCTGGTCATTCTGTACTTAATGCAGTGTTATATTCAGCTTTGGCTAGATTGCTGTTGTACATGTGGTTAAAACACACAAACTAGAATTTGCATGGCTGGAAATCTCAAACGATTTATCTACCTCTTCTATTTTACAAATGGAGGAAAATAAGAAATCCGATCTTGAGGTGGTGACTGTGTTCTATGACATTCAGTTCCTAGGATGGACTTTCTATTTTGGGCTTTTACCTCATATCAGATTTTAAAGTTTGTTTGTTTGTTTGTTTGTTTTTTGGTTGTCATGAAGGCTAACATTAGATAATTTATGCATCCTTTTATTATTTATTATTTATTTACATCCCAAATGCTATTGCTGCTCCCCCCTGGTCCCTCCCTCACAGAGTCCCTCCCTCCATCCTCCCCTCCCTCACAGAGTCCCTCCCTCCATCCTCCCCTTCTCCTCTGAGAGGATAAGGCCCCCATGGATATCCTCTCACCCTGGTGTAGCAAATGTCTGCCAGAGTAGGCACATCCTCTCCCACTGAGGCCAGACAAGGCAACCAGAAAGACTAAGCTGCCTGTCTGCTACAAGCATGTCCAGGGCCTTATTCCAGTCTGTGTTATGTTCTTTGCTTGGTGGTTCAGACTCTGAGAGCTCTCAGGGGTCCAGGTTAGTTGACTCTGTTGATCTTCATGTGTGGTTTCCATCCCCTTCAGGGCCTTCAATCCTTCCTCCATCTCTTCTATAAGTGTCCCTGAACTCTTTCTAATGGTTGACTGTGAATATCTACATCTGTTTTAGTCCTTAAGAATTCTTGAAACACAAGGTTGATTTGAGCTATCACTTAAATACAAGCTGATACATTGGGATACAAGTCTCCTGGAATTGCAGTCTTCCTGTATAAATTACTATTCCTATGCGAAGTGTTATTTTGGCTTTTCTGTCTACAAGCCTTGTGTTTGCAATACTGTGTCTGTATTTACTTTCCAGATGCAAATACTGTGATAGATCATTCAGCATTTCCTCCAACCTGCAGCGACATGTGCGCAACATCCACAACAAGGAGAAGCCATTTAAGTGTCACTTATGTGACAGATGTTTTGGTCAACAAACCAATCTTGACAGACACCTGAAGAAACACGAGAACGGGAACATGTCTGGTGGGTCCTCAGTGCTGCTGTGAGGAAAAGATGACTTATGTTTTGAATTGTGTAATTTCGTCTTCCATTCCATTTTGACACTAAAATCTGATATTCCTCTGGAAATTCATAGTACATTTCCCTTGGGGTTTTGAAACACATGAATAAGGCAGCCACTCATGAACATGACTGTGAAACTCTATGGTCTTGTTTAGGTTTTATTTCCATCCAGCTGGGTTTATCTCAACAGGCAATCTCAAGCAAAGACAGACATGACCTAGAGTCTTCTCAGATACATGAGTCGGAATTTCCTAAATTGTAAAGAATTCTCTTTCCATCTATTCACAGAATATGTATTCTAAGGGTGGCAAAATCCCTGAATATTAACCTAGAAATTATGGTCTCTGGGATAATTTTTTTTTTACAAGACTAGGGATAAGAAGTAAACACAATCACAGAGAAATGCAAAAAATAAGCATGTCTTCCATTTTTGTCCCACAACCTTATCTCCCATTAAGTAACCAGCAACTCCTCTGCTGTCCCCAGCCTTCCTTGGTGTCAAACTTACTGAATGTGATTAACAGCAGAGACTCTAGACCTTTGCTTCTGAAGTCAGATAAGCAACCCGGAGCCAGCATTTGACTGCTGGCGTAGAAGTACATAGACAACCTGCAGTTCTTTAAGAGTCAAGGAACTGGGTCGGGAGGATGGTGAGGGAATCCCGAGTTCAGGAGAGGAGGATTCGGAGAAGGAAAAAGAAACAGATTTGTAGAGCCAAATCATTTTTCTTGAATAAATTGTTGTGTTGATTCTTTTCAGCTGTAAGCGACATTGTGCACGATCTTGAATAGTAACAATAATAAATAAATACTATTTCTCTCCCTCAAAGACAGAAACCCAATCCTAGTTTAAACTGTTTGACTGAAGTGTAATACAATGAAAACCAAACCAAACCAAAAAAAAAAACAAAACAAAACCAACCAACCAAACAAACAAAAAACTTCCCAATGTTGAATTCTTGGTTTTGATTTTTTTTTAACCAGATAATTTCTTTAAGATGAGGGAAAGTACTAACTTCCCATTGTCATGCGGATGGTAATAATAAGCGATTAAATTGTAGGTACATTGCAGGGATACATAAGCAGTATAAAGCATGTGTTTGCACAAGACATGGTAATACATGAAGTATTTACAATGGTATGAGTTTATGTAAACCCATAGAACAGCTCCGTGACACAGGTATCATGACTTTATTTTTTGCATGGAAGATGGAGAACATCCTATAAAAGGCAGATCCATTATTGGCTTCTTCATGCTGTGCCAGCCTCTGAGCTGTTTCTGAATCTACTCCCAGCTTCTCTTAACAAAACACAGTATCAAATGTGAGAAGTGGTTTCAGCCCTTCACTTTCTCACACACTTTAAGCACAGCAACAGCAGACCTGTGCTGATTACAACCAGTACTGAGTGTGGTATGTGACCACAGAATTGGTATATAAGATTTTTATAATATCTTATCCTATCTTCTTATACAAATGAAAACACTCCAGTTCTCCAAAAGATAAGAACAAGAGAGTAAGAGAAACGGCTGCCTTGGCAGCTTGTAATTCTTGGTCTCAGAGTCTCCGAACACTCTCAAGAGGCTCTCTTATGAGCATAAGAGTTACAGTTGCTAGTCCTCCCTCGAATTGAAAAGAGCACATTTTAGGACATGATACTGCTCAGCTCATAAGGAGTGAAGTTCAAAACAAGTTGCTATCAGCAGTGGTTAGCAGCCATTTTCTCACAAAGGCTACCTCTCCCACTCAGGTACAGCAACATCTTCGCCTCATTCAGAACTAGAAAGCACAGGTGCAATTCTGGATGACAAAGAAGATGCTTACTTTACAGAGATCCGCAATTTCATCGGGAATAGCAACCATGGTAGCCAGTCTCCTCGGAACATGGAGGAGAGGTAAGTCAAGCAGTTCTTGCAGACATTTCTGTACTCATGTGCCTGGGACTACAGTTATTGCTGATGCTGGTGGCTGGTGCTTTTTTGAGGGCATTGTTAATGGTTGTGTAATATGTTCCACATACTAGCTAATTATTTTTTCTTTATCATGTATGTGTGGTGTACCTGTGTATATGTTTACATGTATATGGGTTTCCATGTACATGCGTATGCTTTGGAAGCCTGAGATTAAAATTAGGCATCTTCCCCAATCATTTTTCCACCTTCTTCATTGAGGCAAGGTCTCTCACTCAAACCTAGAGCTCACTGATAATTGCTGGTTTTGCTAGTCAGCTTGTTCCCAGAATCCTTAGTCTCTGTTTTCTGGGCCCCCATGTCCACCCAGCATTTATGTGGATTTGGGGAACCCCAACCTTTGTCATCTTGATTAGACAGCCAGTGCTTTAAATGCTCAGCCATCTTTTTAGCTCCATATTAGTTAATTTAACTTTTACAATGACCTTCTGAAAGTGACTGCAATGTTATCAGCAAAGGATTGGGGACATCCAAGGTTAATAACTTGCCAAGGTCATGTAAATAATGGATGAATTGTGACCTGGGCTATTTGTTTTGCAGCCCTTTTCACTACCTGGCAGTTCTGCTTACCTTGGCAGCTAAACAAATTATTTTAACAAAAATATTTAAACACCAGAAGGTAACTCATAATTAGGATTCAACTGAACCACTGGTCGTTGTTGGCTTTTACTATATATATCATATTGTATTAACAGATAACCCATGACACATTTCTTTATGTGTCTCCATCTTGCCTCGCTCTCTTTTTATGTATTGGTAAATTTGTTTATGAACTACACATTCATTAGTCCAATATGTTTTGCCCAAAAGCTATTTGAGAACGTTTTCAATTAATATCCAATTTTCCCTGTGTTCTTCTTATTTATTATTACTCTCAAACAGGCAGATGTACTAGTTTTGTGGGCATAGCTGTGCTTGCTCTAGTATGAGCATCCAGATCGAGCACGTTGATAGAGGAGAAGCCAATGCTGTTGATAATTGCTCATTCATCTGCACTTGACTGTGTATATGAAGTTAATGATATGGTATTTTTGTCCAAACTTTTCTTATGTATAACTTTCTTTATCATTAAGTTATAACTAAATATCTGACATTGAAAGACTATGCTTCTGTGACCATAGCCTACCAAGTAGGAATATTTTAAATAGCATGAACTTAATTGATGAATACTCCATGACTTCTAAACAGAGAAGGGTCATTCTTAACTTCATATGCTGGTAAAAGTCAAGACTAATCATTTTAGATTGTGTTTCAAGGAAGTTCACTTCAGATAACAAATGTTCTAACCAAAATAACAGCAAAACAAGCAAACACTTTAGTTCTTTTTTTTTTTGTAACTGTAGCTAAAGAAAAGAGAAAGAAGTTGCTTTTAGGCATCTAAGAAATTGTAAGAACTGCAGTGTCTCCTAGTTGGATTTATTATTCCCTCCACTTGCCTCTCTCCATGTGTGTGATTAAGACAGGGCCATTGTTCGGCAGTACAAAATGGAGCTAGTCACAAGCATTATATATGCCTCAAAGTCTGATTTGGTAATGCAAATAAGTAATATTAAAATCACCATTTGGGTTCTGAAAAGTATATTCAAATTTGATAGCTCAGAACCGGTGACTTTGAGGCTGTACAGCTGCAACATCTGGCTTCAACATGTCTAAACATAGAAGTAGAGAGCTGACTCACTTGGTTTTTCCAGTCTCAGCACCTATCAAGCTACTTTTGATGAATAATTTATCCCAATAAATTGCCATATTTGAAAGCATAATTAACAAATAGGTTTTCTTAATAGTGCTGGCTTTTGTTGTTTTTGGTTTTCATCCATGGACTCTTTTGTTCTTTTACTTTCATTTTCTCACTTTAAAAAAAAAAAAAACAATTTCCATCCATTCAAGCTAGCAAGTTGGCAGTATATCTGAAAACTAATAGTTTATGTCTGTGAAAAATATGCTTTCGTCATCCTTTTTGGTAAAAAAGGTTAAGAGGTTGTATAAAATGTTCAATAATGATGTTACTGTTTCTGGTCAAATGCATATGTACTTTGCCCTTGTGTCATATCCAAGGTTGTTTCTTACATGTATCAATTTAATTCTGGGAAATCTAAACATTAAGTTCTACATATTTTCACGTGTGAATTGTCATGTGTGCTTTTTGATCTTTCATGAACTGAAAAATCATTTCACATCATGCAGAAACATCCCTGTCTACAACAATACCTGAAGACTGTGTGTTTCTAATATAGTAACTAGATAGAGGAACAAAAGATTTTGGGGATTCTAGGGGTTAGATGCATGGGTGTCTATGATGGGTCACATTTTTACATACTTTCTGAACCTGATCACCTTCCCTGTCATTATGTTTCAAAGGCACCTCCCTCTTTTAAAGCATTTATAATTATGTTATATTTTAAAATCTTAGAACAGAACATATCCAAATTTTGTTTATATTGATCATCATTCTAGCTTCATACATGCCTATAAATTCCATAGATGAAATTTGCACAGTAAGTTACACTTGAGTCACCTATTGCAATTCTTACAAATGTAAACAGAAATGTTATGGAGACATTTTAAGTTGAAAGTGACTCTTTGCTTTGTTAGCTGTGGCTGCTAAGTCAGTTTCAAAAGCTGTTAGCTCATTTAAATTTTTACTTGACTTTTACCCTCTCCGTGTTTTCTTGGAAAACAAAGAACTCTTTCCCTGTTAGACAATTTAAGATCATTTAGAAGAAGCCAAGATAAGTGGGCTCCCAATAACTCCAAGCTTGAGTATTGTGTCCAAGAGGAGAAGATCATAACTGTCATCCAAGAGCAGTGAATAGCCATTGCTCCTTGGCAACCCTTTCACATTGTGTTTAGAGTCTTAGATTCAGTGTGTGTGTGTGTGTGTGTGTGTGTGTGTGTGTGTGTGTGTGTGTGTGTATGTGTGTTTAAGCTGTTGTCTGTCATCATTGCTCAGGGATATATGTTTTCCAGAAATCAATTACTTTAAATGGTGGGTACTTAAATGGTAATTATGTACATTATGCAGAGAAAACATTCATGTGCTTTTATATTGCATGTACCATATCATTTATCAGCAGTGATAAGAAATCAGAGACTGGGGTTGTTTTTCCTGTTCTGCCAGAGGCTGCATTTGCAGTCCAAATAATCATCCAATTACTTTTTTTCTTTGTTCACCCCTTTGTGAAATTACATTATTTTCCCAAGGTTGCAATGAGGCACACACAATATAAATTTCTTTTGTAAGCGTTGAATAGTTAAACCGTTGTTAGGGAGATGAACTAACTACATGTTTAAAAATCAAGCCAGTAATTGATCCATTTACTCTTTATGCTCTTGAAAGGATGAATGGCAGTCATTTCAAGGATGAAAAGGCTTTGGCAACCAGCCAAAATTCAGATTTATTGGATGATGAAGAAGTAGAAGATGAGGTGTTGTTGGATGAGGAGGATGAAGACAATGATATTCCTGGAAAACCCAGAAAGGAGCTGGGGGTAACTAATTTAGATGAGGAAATCCCAGAGGATGACTATGAAGAAGCTGGTGCCCTGGAGATGAGTTGTAAGGCATCCCCAGTGAGGTGAGTGCCTTGCAACTTGGCAGGCCAAGTGATAGTCTTACCGTGCTTGGGGGGACTGTTGTGCGAATTCCTCTTGCTCCTTCTCTGCTCGACTACTGGAAGAATGTGCTAGATTATGAGGAATTTGTGAAGTAACAAACCATGAAAGTTCAATTTGACCTAGGAAAGGCACACACAGTGCATCGTTTTACATAGAGGAAAACAAGGAGGCAGGGAACACTATCCACAAGCATGTAAATACATTAGTATTTGTGGAACTCCGGTGGCCCCAAAGCAGGAAGAACGTGTGAAGATTACATGAGTACTTAATTTTGAGATTCTATGTATGAAGTTCAAAGAAAATAGATTTTTCATCATGACTGAGTTCATGCAATAATTTACTACAGTCATAACTCAAGACCTTTAAGATAAATTTTACAGATGATAGATTTTTAACTGGAAAGACTCAACCAATAGTTAAAGTGAAGGGAATATTATATTTCTGTGATGATAAGGTATCCTGACTGAATATTTTTATAACTGACTTTACTTTAAAAGAAGTTTTTCAGTGTATGACTTCTGTTCCCACCCATTGTGGAGTTAATATGTCATTGATTTTACTTCAGATATATGCTTGGCTTTAATCAATAAAATATTAAAGAAAATATATATGAATATGTGGTATTTGTAAATATTTTTAAACTAACATTATTGCATGCTACTTTACACAACAAGTGCAATCTGGAGTTTGACAGCTGTTAAGATAAAATTGAAAATGACTTGATGAGACAAAAAAAAAAAAACTGCCTAAGAAAACCCAATTTCTGTGCTTTCCCATTGGTTCATTTTAGGTATAAAGAGGAAGACTATAAATCTGGCCTTTCTGCTCTAGATCACATAAGGCACTTCACAGATAGCCTCAAAATGAGGGAAATGGAAGAGAACCAATACACTGATGCTGAGCTGTCCTCATTTAGTTCTTCTTATGTGCCAGAGGAGCTTAAACAGCCGTTACACAGAAAGTCCAAATCACAGGTACAGACTTTGCCATAGTCCACATCACGGGACCCTGCATGCAAGCGTGCACTTCTTTGATGAACACAAACAGACATGGTCACCTTGCAGCATTTTAGAAGCCAAGCAGATTTGGATGCTTTGTTGATGATGTTCCTGGTTTTGCTCTGCCGATGATCAATGCCAAAATTAACCAATGAAACCATGGACATGTAAACTGCATTCTGCCCCGAGATGTCCATGACAAAGCTGACCCTGCCATGAGTCTACTGTTAGGTTTTCTCCCTTCTGTTTTGAGAGTACACGAAACTGACTTTCAAATTCTCTCGTTAGTTTAGGATTGTTTTCTGACCATTTCATATCTTTAGCTTCTATTGGCATACCTGTGTTCTGAAACTCTTATTTTCTCTCTACTACATCTAGTGAATTTTTACGTTTAGTTCATTTATTATTCATCAGATAATGAACTCCAGAGTTTAGGGTTAAACTGAAGCCAGAAATAAAAAGATCTGCACCAATTTAGTGACAGATCTGGAAATAAAGCCTGTGAGTTTTGACTGAGTGAGTGAATTATCCCCAACTCATGACCAAGTCCAGCTCATGGCAACTGGAAATCATCTCAACAAAGGATGTACAAACACCAATGAAAGAGCTCCAGTTCTTTTGTTAAAAGATAAAGGGTGTCAGTCAGTAATTTTCTTTATGACATCTACACTTAACTGAACGTTTATTCAGGCTGTTTTAAAAGGACAAGTAACTTGTATTTTTTTTTTTCATACTGTTGAATTGTGTGGTTCACTTAGAACATTTTGGAGATGACATCACATTTCATAATAATTGGGCCATATTAGCATGTACACTTCGATACAAGTTCTTACTCTTTGAGATGTTTTGGGTTGGCCTTAACAGTGATATAGTAAAATCTATGCTAAGATGATGTGATTGCTGATCGTGGTGTCAATTTGACTATAGATGTGGGGCATATTATGGCAATAGGATAATATAAATCATTTGCAATCCTTACATGCAATAAAAGTATGTGATATTACATTTGGAAATAGAAAAAATAATATTCTTTCCAAAGTGGATACAGATAATCATCATGAACACAGTGGGTTTCTACAGCTTATATCATCTTGGCAGGATCATGTAAATTATGGATGAACACCATTTCCTCATTGTAAGAGAAGGGTGGGAAAGTCATCTCTCTTCACTTTTTTTTAATGCAATGGGCTAAACATGACTTCTTAGTTTCTAATGTTAACATTAACCAATCTAGAGCCACTTAGAGCTATCTGTGAGAAGTGGCGACTTCAATAAGTTCCTCGTTTCCTAGCTGTCAGAGATTCCTAGAGGAGCCAAGCTTTCTTTCTTTTAGTTCTTTCACCCCCAAATACTGTAAAAGATAGAATAGCAGCTATCAAAACTATCCAATATGAAAGAATGCCAAAGGGTCTGTAAGGACCCTCATTTTGAGGTCAGAGGTCCTACCTGGATATGGCAACAACTAGCATCACAATAAATCCAAGCATGTGTGACCTAGCTGATATTTTCTACTTCAGTATACACATCTGTGTATACATGAATATTCTATTAAATATTTGTGTAAACTAAATTGATCAAGAGTTTCTTTACTCATTCATTCTCTGGTTTATAAGTTGTCTCCTTGGTTCTGGGGAACTGGACCTTCATTCCCCATTTTTCAGTTGTCATCTGATTACCAAAGAGCACATACTTTGCGTCATATTTTTTAAAAATAGCTTTCTGGTGCTTTTCTCAAGCATTTATATATTAACTCTATAATTTATATAGTTGTTGAATCTAAAATCATTGTTCAGTAAAATAGTGACTTTATCTTGCCATGGGAATTTCCTTGAGGAAAATTATATCCCAAAACAACTAATTTCCTAATAGGTACCAATTTGCATGGGGCATACTGAACTGAGTATCACGTTTTCTCTATAACCATTGAAGATGGTACTGTTATTTTTTTTGTTGTTTCAACTTTGTATAAGGAATTAAAACTCAAGAGGTACAGTGACTTCCCCAAGGTTGCCACAAAGGACCAGTAGTCTGTACTATCTGTCCTTAATTCTTTAACTATTTAACAGAGTACCTGGCAATATAGTTCATGGTTAAGGAATATTAGTTAAATAAACACTGAGAATTTTGTGCAAACTCAGGAGGCAAGTCTCATATATAAATGCAAATGTGGCTCAGTCATTAAAATACTTGCTATGCAAGAATAAGGACATGAGTTTGAATCTCAGAACTCATGGAAAGAAAGCCAAATATGGTGGGAGGAGGGTCTCCAATGCTCACAGGGCAGCCAGCTAACCTAGTTGATGAGAGTTCCAGACCAGTATGAGACCATGTTTCAAAACATAAGCTGCACTGTGCCTGATGTATGCTATCCAATGCTGACCTTTGGTTTCTATATAAACACGGGTGCTCATGTGTATATATAACTCTCATGTGCAGGCATGTGCATGTGCATACACACATACATACACACACACACACATGCAAAAATAAAAAAAAAGCCAAATATGTGCATTGAGAGCAATGACCCAGCAAATCAAAATCAGCCCTTAATCTAACCAAATGCCATGGTGAGAGAAGAAACCACAAGGCTGGCCACATGTCTCAGCATGACTCCCTGAGATGAAATTGTGCTGAACAACAGAGGCATTTGTCTTTGTTTACAGACACTGGAATGTCTTTGGCAGGAGTTTAATGATTCCACTTCAACAGCACTTTGACAAGCAAGTTTAGCAATGGATGAGACCCACAATAGCAAATCAACAGTGAAAAGTTCACTCACAAGTCAAGACCAAACACTTCATTTGAATATTTTACTTGGCAGTGGTGAGAGAATCTCTGAACAGTTATTTAGAACTTGGCATGATCACAGGGAAGAAAGTGTCCCTCCTGTCAGAGCACTTCTGTGCACTGTCTGCTCAATGGAGTCATGAGGAAGGGTTGCTTGGATGTTGTTGGGTCCTCATGCTTTGTTTACTTTCTTGGTGGAACTTCCCTGGGCTCTCTTATTCTCAAGGGTGTCAGGTGTCTACAGTAGGTATTTTAAGCACAAAGTAGAACTTGAGAAAGGGCACTAGATTGAAAGTTGGGCAGAAATAAGCCCTAGTTGTGTATTAGTGAGGGATCTGGGAGCAGCCATTTACCTTCAAAAGTCTGGATTACTACAAGGTACAAGAGTCAGACCATCTACCTAAGTCTGGCTAAGGTGAGCACTGATTTTAGCCATTTTGATAAAAAGAACACAGCCCCACTTCCAAATATGCTCACGAACTGTGCTTCCATCCACTCTCCCCTGTCTATCTAACATTTGTGGGTTATCTTATTTAAATTAGATCTACTGTTTTTGTTCAAATGCCACTCACCAAATCTCTCCTTTTCATTTCCAGGCATATGCTATGATGTTGTCACTGTCCGACAAGGATTCTCTCCATCCCACCTCCCACAGTTCCTCCAACGTGTGGCACAACATGGCAAGGGCTGCAGCAGAATCCAGTGCCATCCAGTCCATAAGCCATGTATGACATTGTCAAGGTTGACCAGAGTGGGACCAAGTCCAACAGTAGCATGGCTCTTTCATACAGAACTATTTACAAGACTGCTGAGCAGAATGCCTTATAACCCTGAAGGGTCACGCATTTAAAGTCTGGTGACCTTAAACTGAACAAGTAAAGAAAGAGAGAGAAAAAGGAAGCTATTTATTCTCGATATTTTGTTTTGCACAGCCAAGGCAGCTGCTGACTTCTGGAGGATCAATTAATCTAAATTGATTGGAGGCAAAAGAAAACCTCACGGGGAAGGCACCCTTCATTCTCCTGCCGCAGGGCATGGGTGGGTGAGAGGAGCAGTTGAAATGGCAGCATTGATATAGATGGACACTCCATAGAAATCAAATTCTACAAGATCACCTGATCTGATCGGGAACAGTGGCTTTTAACTACCGATTTAATTTTTTTTTTCCTTTTAAAAGTTTTATGTAATTTAACCCTTTGAAGACAGAAGTAGTCAGAAGAAATGCACAATGACTATAGGAAGTGATAGCAGGAGTTTTTGTCACCCCCTTTACTTTTGGCTTTCTTAAGTACATTGTTTCAAAGCAGGGGAGACAAAAGGGTATGTGTATATTGTAAACTATGGATGTTCATGCTCAGAGAGGTTAAGTCGGTGACGTAACCTGTTCATCAACAGTACCGCTGTACCACTAATGCAGTGTTTGCCAAATCCTTGTAATGACATCTTAATTTTAGACAATCATGTCACTGTTTTTAATGTTTCAATTTTTTTGTGTGTGTTGTGTGTATCATGTATTTATTTGTTGGCAAACTATGGTTTGTTGATCAAAAAAAGCACTGTTCCCGTCAGCCACTATTTTATGATGTCCGAGGCACACCCCTTTCTGAATTCCAAGGACCAAGGTGACACTACCTGTGTATGGGAGTGCCCAATAGTGTTTGGCTTTTCTTAACATTCCTTCCTCTTTTGTTGTTGTTGTTTGTTTTCCTTTTTAAAGAACTAAATACAAATAGGTGCAACTTAGTTTTTCTAATACTGAAATCGATTCAATTGTATAAATGATTATAATTTCTTTCATGGAAGCATGATCCTTCTGATTAAGAACTGTACCCGATATTTTATGCTGGTTGTCTGCAAGCTTGTACGATGATGTTATGTTCATGTTAATCCTATTTGTAAAATGAAGTGTTCCTGACCTTATGTTAAAAAGAGAGAAGTAAATAACAGACATTATTCAGTTATTTTGTCCTTTATCGAGAAACCAGATTTTGTTTTTCCTTTTTGTTTGTAATCTCATTTGGAAATAATTGGCAAGTTGAGGTACTTTCTTCCAATGCTTTGTACAATATAAACTGTTATGCCTTTCAGTGCGTTACTGTGGGAGGAGCAACTAAAAAAAAATAAAGACTTCCAAAAATGATGAAAAATAATGACTCCCCTGTGCGCTGCTTTTTTTTTCCTCATGCAATTTTACTTCCCTTCTGGCATCCAAATGATCTAAAGATACAGTGTTCAAGACCCTGATGCCCTGGCAGATCTGTGGAATATAAGCATGTTTGTAAGGTTTTGAGATGACACAGTGATAGATCATAGCCAGCAATGCGTTCTGCCGCTTGTGGTGAACTTTATTCACGGTGCAAAGTCAAGACCTGTAGGCCCTGCTTCCCAGCTTGGCATTCCTCCATGTCTGCAGCACACGTTGTAATCAGGACGGAGAGCAGCCTGCAACAATGTTTGTTAGGGGAGCTTCCTTGAGTTTCTTGCTTTTTTTCTGGCTGGTGTATGTGTTCCAGGTATAAACCCAGGGACTTACTACACATGTTGGACAAGCAGTGGAGCACTAAAATATATTCCCCATCTTTGGTTGTCCTTAAAATAATATTGATGCTATTGGAATTCAGAAGCACAGAAGCACCATTCATTTCCCCTAGGTTCTTTTTAAGATTTTTTTAAAAAAATATATTTGTAAGTACATGTGTGTGTGTGTGTGTGTTGTACATTTCTGGTACCCCATGGGATCAGAAGATGGCATCAGGTAACTTAGAATTTGGTCACAGTAGGCCTTCTATTGTGGGTGCTGGAAACCAAACTCAGGTCTACTTCCAGAACAGCAAGTGTTCCTAACCACTGAGCCATCTCTCCCAGGTTTCTTTCAAATTTTTGCCCAGATTCAAAAATAGCATTATACTAAGAAAATAACAAAGTCACTGTATATTGTGACAAGCTCTTAATTTCTATGTTTGATCTAACATAGTTTCTTCAATGTTTCAATATTGTTGAAAACTCGGGCTCTTCTGTTGCCGTTTGTCCGAATGAGGACACGTTAATCATCATGTACATCCTCACCTCTGGGAGCTCAGGGCCACATGTGCAACACTGTGATGGGAAGAGAGATCCAACAGAGCAGGCCATTCCCGCGGTAGCAATCAAGGATTTCAGGTTGCTTCTTACATGTAATTCTGATTTACTTAGAGTGGTCCATTCAAATATTTGGCCATATAAAGGATTTGCTGTAAGAAGATTGAAGAGTTAATGTGATCTGTGCACATCCATCTGGATTCCTTTGATTATCTCTTTACTGTTTACTGTTAGTGGCAGTGGCAGGAATGCAAAGCAGTGGTAGATTAAGCTCTAAATAATTCTCTTATAGGAACGTAATTCTGGGATCTAGAGTATAGATTTTATAATAGAAAGTAAACAGGGTTTTCAGGAAATAACCTCAAAGGTTAGTAACCAAGGGTTTGTAACCAAGAAACAGAACAAGAAGATAGCATTTGACTGCACAAGTAACACAAATGAGAAGGTGGAGCTCAAAGGAAGGTACCATTTTATAAACACTATGTCTATACACTCAAATAGCAATTAAAAAGTTCCCAGTGCTGCTAGCTTCCCTATAGACTTGGATGTTCACATTTCAGTGTTTTGCTAGAGTTTATTCTCTTGAATTCTAGAAAGGTAACCACAATTTATTTCTTGTCTATTGGTCACTTGCTTTTCCAGGCAGTACACCAACTACCTCCCCTGGGAAAGGTCAATGTGTAGTGAGAGGTATTAAAAAAAAGAGGCATCTGGCTTTGTTGCCATGCTCCCGCACTAAGTCCAGCATTGGCTGGCAGTCTCAGTGGTGGCAACTTGTGGGAGGTTGGTGAGACATTGGCATGGTTGCTGCCTTTGCCCGCTGCCAACCTTAGCCTCCATGGCTCTAGGCCTGGCCCCTAGGCCAATCCTCCCCCCTCCATGACACTCGGCTTAGCCCCATGTAATAACTGCCTTCTTTGTGGTGAGATATCACAATAACCAGTAACCCAGTAAATCAAAACTCTTAATGCTTATAGTTAACCAATCAGATTTATATATCATCAAATACTGAAATCCCAAGATACCCACACAATAATTTCAAGGCCAATTGATAAGACGCCAACACAGATTAGACAATTTATCCTATTTATCCTAACTTTTTGGTTTCATATCTACCTATTGCTGGTTAAAGAAACACTGGTTTACATTGGCTTCTATTTTCGCTCTCCCTTCTCAGCCTCCTCCTGAGTCTCCCTCTCTCTCCCTCTATTAGCTCCGCCACCCTTTTCCCTATCTAGTCACGGGCCACTTGCTGCACCAATATTTAACATGTATTGGGCAGGAAAATACAGGTGACTTCTTGTAAACCTTCTGTCCACCTTAACTTGTAAAATAAAGGCTAGAGCCAGTGATTAGGCAGTGGAAGGAGAGATGGAGCTGAAAAGTTTGGGGGAGAAGAAAGAGGAGGTTGGAGAGAAGAGGATGATAAAGGAGAAGGAGGTAGAAGGACAATGAAGGAGAAGCACGTGGCTTGGAAAACCCACAAGTTGTAAGGGATCTCATAGATGGGAATAGAGTAGTGTAGTGGTAAATCTGCCCAATATAGGCATGCAGCTTGTTGTGGGGAAGAAATCTCGCGGGCAGGGGGGGGGGAGTCTGAGTCCAGCGGCAGGGTCCCAGGGCGGTCCGGCATCAGGGTCCCGGACTGGCTTCCCACATCGCCAGTGGAGGTTATGCAACTGTCGGTGGGCGGGCCAGCGGCTACATCGACAAGGTTCCAGGGTTCCAAAAGCTGGAAATCAGGCCGAGAGACCAAGCGACACGTGGAGTCCGGTTTTCCAAAGCTTTATTGTTCATGACATGGTTAATAGATGTAAGTGGTACGCGCTTCCCCCGCCAAAAGCCAGGGGAGACCAATCTTATAGGGAAGGGAGAAAGGGGAGGGAATAACTTAATTAGCTACGCCCCTGGCCTTTTGATAATTCATTAATATTTAAATCTCTGGAGGTGGAGACTTGTTAATCAAGCCCTCTACCTGTGTCCTACGTGACTAAAGGTGGCAGGTTAAATGAAGTTACCTCATCCAAGGCCCAACAGCTTGTATTCATAATTATTGAGTTGTGTTTTCATTGACCGGGCATATTTGGGTTGGAGATTTACCACATCAATGATATGAACAGGAGACCATCTCAACCTTGGAGATAGAGGGCCTAAATTTGAGTTCTTATTTCAATACTTATTGGAAATAATGTCTTGGGAAAGTTGTACCTATCCCAAACCTCCTCTGGGAAGCCAGGGGCTGCTGCTGTCTGTTCTACTGCTTCACTGAGTGTTTGCATATGTGGAAACCAAAATCAGAGAAGAGAGCTCAGTGGTAGAGTGGTGATCTCACACAGAGTCCTAGGTTCAACCCCTCAGCATTGCACACTACTTACTTAGTTACTTACTTAAATATTGTAAATAATTTGTAGGTGTTCTAAATGTGCAAAATACTTTTATAATTTTCTTGGGAAGATTTTAAAGAATACAAAATGTGGATATATACAACCATATGCATATAGAGACACATATACAAATATTACACAAGAGAAAAGTTTTACAATATAGCAGAGATCAATTCTACATTAATGTAATGAGTGAAAGGGAAATTTTATACAAAAAAAGTTAAGACTATTTCTCTCTCATTCTGGCCTTTGTATTTCTGCTTAATTTTATGTGATGGGAATTGAGCCTAGGGCATATTCAACATGTGATCTACCACTAAATTATGCCTCTTGCTGTAGACATATTTCTTGGAAAGCATACATAGGCTTAAAAAAAAGCAATTTCAATCCTTTAAAAATGTGAAACAGTGTCTACTTGTTTTCTTTAATTGACAAATAAAATTACATATATTGAAGTAATGTCATTGTGATACAAGTGTATTAATTAAGGAATGGTTAAATTACTTAACATTATGCAATTTATGTGAAGACTACTATATCTAATCTTTAAATTTAATACACAATTTATTGTTATTAGCTATTGTCACTACTATATGTATTAAATAAAATTTTTGACATTTATTCAAACATAATTCTTCAAAGCTCCCCAAAAGTTCAAGAATAATTAAGAAGATACATTTAGATAGCTCATTCATCCTTAACTGTATTTTCAAATGGCTGCTACTTACAATATTATTTCAGGAAAAATAATATTGTTCTTGAAATTACTTATGCAAATGTACTGATATATATATATATATATATATATATATATATATATATATATATCCATTGCAGGGTTAATCTGAGAAACAGGGAGCTGTCTCCCTATTTTAGAGATGAGGAAACTAGAGATGAAAAACTGTCATTGTCTGTGTGAGAATGTGTGATCTGTGGGGAATGCAGTGTCTTAGACCCCATAGTCCATGTAGAGCAGAATAAAGAGAATATTTCAAATCTGAAGAAATGTGTCCACAACCAAAGTGCGGCTGCACCTCTGCAAATATGCCCAGGAGACACTGAGGCGGCTGAGTCTTGGCAGCAAAGAGTTTGAAAGATACTGCCAAGTACTTGTTCCCAGTTTTTTTTTTTTTTTTTAAACACAGGTTATCCCAAGTCAGAGCCAACAAGACCAGTGCTTTTGAAAAACCCTTAGTGCTTTATTACTAAGCGTCTTGGCTGTTTTTCCTGGATCTCATAAGCTGGTGGCTTGATGGACCTTATTTTTTTCTAAAATAGCAAAACATTCACCAGTTTACGTTTTGAATTGATTAGCATGCAATGATTTAAGCTGTTTCAGAAATGGTTAGCAGACTCAGGAGGAAGGAAGCATAAGAGAAGGAATAGTTAAGAACTGTCCTTAGTCATTCTCCTTGGGCTTAAAGGACTTGTCATAAAGAGGAGTGTGGGGAGGAGAAGGAAGGATACTGAAAGAAACTCAGTAAGCATGTTGGGGATGTCCCATAGGGATGTGGGTTATTGTTTAATTGTTCTTGGAAAAACACTTGAAGCTCTGTGTGTTTGAAACAGAAAAGCACTCTGTGCTCATTGGATATATATAGAATGGGTACTATTCAAAATACAGAATAATAATTGCTGGAAGAACACACACACACAAAAAATACTGTACAGTGGAAAAGCCACTTTTGGAAACTACATTAAGGTTCCTAAGAAAATCATGAATTCACTTCAGGTTAAACACTCAAAAGGATTGATATCGGAATTGTTAGGAGATATTTGCACACTTGTATTTATGACATCAGTTTTTACAGAAGATAAAAGATGGAAGCCTCTAGTGGACATCAGTAGATAGATGAGTGAAATGTATATACATATATATCTATGTGTACATAGGTGTGCAATAGGTATTATTCAGTCTTCAAAGGGAAGAGGGGATCCTGACACAGGCAGTAACATGAATAAATGTCAAGAAAATTTCATTAAGTGAAATAACCAATCACAGAAGAGAAACTACTGTAGGATTCAGCTTCTTCGGGGAACCTATGGCAGTCAGTTCATAGAAGTAATGGTGGTTGCCAAGGGGCTGGGGGATTAAAGTATGGTGAGTTGTTTTATAGGACTGAGATTCCAGTTTTTGCATGATAAAAAGAATTCTGGTTGTTGTTGCACACTACAGGAATGTATTAGTCATGCAGGAACCATTCACTTACAGAGGTTGATATGATATATTATGAAATACACAGTTTTACTCTTATTAAAGAGAAAAGAAAAAAAATACCTCGTCCTATGGTTTTCCCAAAGGATTAAATTCTACTTACCCTAAGGAGAAAAACAATTACAAATGGTTATGTGAGAGTATACACAATTTAGAGAAAGCTTGGAACCCAACCCAGAACCAGGGAGTAGCTAGTGGAACTTCTTACTCAACTACTGTCATCAATTTTTAATTTTTTTGTCACTTTACATCCAGATTATAATATAGGGACACATAATGAAGTTTTCTCCAGTAGAAATCAGGCAGTCATGAGTGTCTCGGTTGCTGTGGGTGTTCTGAAATGCAGTTATAATCCTGATACTGCCTCTACTACCAATCACCTGCCATGACTTGTTCGTGTTATTATCCTCTCTCCTGCCTTCTTCCCTCCCATTGTACTTCAGTAGGAACTAGAAAGCAAGAGAGAATGTGGAGTAAGGTTTTAGAACAACAGGCCTCTGTGATACCAAGGGATAGTGATAGGTACCAGTAGACCACAGTTAGCACAAGACTCCTCACATATGTATGTATTCCAGATCGATGGTGAATGCCCTAAGCATCTCCTAGGAGTTTCTTGAGTGGATACTACCTAGTCAACATGGCATGGACTTCCATGAGCTGGTTCTTCACTGCCCTCTAGTTTCAGTTTGTCTCAAACTGGCAGAATTGTTATCAATCAGCAAGATCAATTATACATTTGAAGACTTTGTACATCACAGTATTCTTGGAGTACCTCCTCTTTACTCCTCCTAATCTAGACTCTTCCCCCACCCTCCACTATATTCCTAATTGGCTAGGTTCACTTAGTCTTTAGATTTTAATTTTAATATTACCTTGCCTGCTATTCCTTTCTCTCCTCACCCGCTAGTGTGATCAATTAGTCTTTCATAAAACAATTCATGACAATTGAATGTATCTATACATACAATATACATATGCATGTACTATTCTAAAATAATTTACAATGCACGTATTGTTAAACTATTTTTAAGGTTATTTATAATCTCCTTTTTCTAAATTTTAGTCTCTATGCTAATTATACCCATTTTACCAAGACTACTTTCAGTGACTACTTTCAGTGGCACATTGTAGCTATTTGATGAAACTTATTAATAATTAATTAAAAATAATAAAGTGAAATATAAAGTAAAATATAACTTAAAACCTATTAATAGCTCAATTTTCCCAAAGGACATACACCACAACATTATCACTTGTTACTTCTGGGAGATGGGGATGATAATTATGTATATCTTATACTTATTATTCCAAAGATGTTTTTTTTCTTTTTTTTTACAAGAAATGAATCATTCTTGCCTTAAAAAAAAAACCTATGTGCTTTTTAAAATTCATTGTTCAATACAAAACATTTTTAATCAGGAGTTAATTCTGAAAAATTAGTTGGCATTACGTGTCAGAATTTGCATATGTGAATTTTCATGAAGACGTTGATAGTTGCTTATTTACATTCTATAATGTATAAAAAATATGTTCACTTTTATGTACCAAGATTGAGTTCAGGATGCTATATATTCTAGACAAGTGCTCTCCCACTGAGATATATCCCAGCCTTCTTCTCCATTTCTATTCTGAGAGAGAGCCTTACTCAGATGCTTGGGTGTGGAACTCCTTATCCCAGGCAGTCCTTGAACTCATAAACCTTCAGCTTCAGTCTTCTGAATAGTGAGACCACAGGTATGCACCACCACTCTCTGTTGTCTTACTTTTAAGAGAAAAACAAAACACCATTATTAGCAGCACAGTAGACAATTACTGCCTTTAAATCAGTTAATCAATATAGGGAATCAAAAAAAAAATCCTGTCTAAGGGCGGGAGGAGTAAATGCTGTCTGGTCATCATCACAAGAGGTGAAACAGTAAGGTTGAGAGTGGGGTGGTAGTTTTAGCTAAGGTCAAGACCACCAGCAAATCCCACCACCTAGTTCCTACATATATTCTCACTTTCTTCAGAGCTTGTAGTGGGGTGTGCTGTATGGATACAGAAGGCATTCAAGTGAAATGTATTATGAGTGAAGCCCTGAGTCTATGCATGTGCCCAGCTGAATATGCCACATGCTTAAACCCTACTTTATCTTATTCATGTATTAGCACCTAAAATCTTACCTTAAAACCACAAGTTTATTGTCCACATGGTAAAAGTAGGTTGTGGTATTCACCTCAAATATGGGTCACTCCCATTTTATTTTAGTTAGGGGAATCCCTGAACCTCTGAAATGAGACTCTTAACTGAATAGCATCAAGCCCAAGTAAGAGGGTGAAATGGTCAGAAGAATCTTGAGTATAAATCTTAGCTTACATATTAATATGTTAGGAGGCAGGTGTGAGGGAGTGTTCCATGCCAAACAAGTGGCTGGCATGGCATGAATTTCAGGAGGTAGTTCTTTCTTCCTATTGTTTGGGTTTTCAGGATCTAATTAAGATCACCAGCTTTGACTATAAATGTATTTACCCATTAATTTCCATTATAACATAAATACTTTCTTCTCTGTTATTCTCTGGTGGGATAAAGGTTTTGTTTCTCTCAAGCATTTCTATAGGTTAAAGAGACAACATGGAAGAGAGAAAAAAAAAAAAACAGAACAAAGATTAGTAATTCTCCTGAAAAGCAAAATTTATGAGGTGTGTTGGTGACCTTGTCAATATCTGAGCTGGTCCACAGGTATCACAACACTTGATTTCAAGTTAGACCACAGTTAGAGTAATACAAACAGTATGGTGATGGTCCAAAATGGACACCTAGATCTACGCACCAGAATAGAGGACTACACATAAATGTGGTTGTAGTCATCTCTTTTCTGAGAAAGATGATAAAACTACACATTGGAGAAAAGATATCTTCTCAACAAACAATGCTGGCAAAACTGGGTGGGTATCCTTATATAGAAGAATGAAACTATATACTTATCTTTCACTTGGTATTAAAATCAACTTTGCATAGACCAAAGACCTTAATGTAAGACCTGAAGTCAAATTGAGAAAGGAAAAAGTAGAGAAGACACATGAAGACATCAGCACAGCCAAGACATTTCTGAATAGGACTCCAGTTGGCCAGGAAATAGTGCTGGCAACTGACCAATGAGATCACATAAAATTTAAAAGTTCTGTACAGAAAAGGAAAAACTCAGAGCGAAGAAAGGTCCTACACAATGGAAAAAAAAAATCCTGGCTAGTGATATATCTGATGGAGGATAAATGTTTAGAGAGAACATCAATGCATGAAGAACTAAAAAGTCTGAATATCAAATATTAAACCCACAAATCAATAAATGGGACAATTGAATAAGATAGTTTTTATAAGATAAAATGTAATGACCAAAAAAAAATAAGAAAAATATTCAAGCTCACTGACAAATTTATGACAAATGGAAACACACACACACACACACACACACACACACAATTTCACTGAGATTCCCTGTTTCTCAATCAGTGTGAGAGTTCTTAAAAATTCAAATAACAACGAACGCTGTTACACTAAAGAGAACCCATAAATAATGCAGTTGGGCATGTAAACCAGTTAAAGCACCATGGAATCACTACGGAGACCACCCACCCCATGAAAGTTCTAGTAAAACACACCCCCGGGGACAAAAGTGTGTAAAGTTCCCCAGACACAAGGTTCAAATTGTGAAAATGCAGAATTAGAGAGAGTGAAGTGTCTAATACAGATGTGTGTCTGTGTGCTTGTGTGTGAGTGTACATGTGTGTGTGCATGTGTGTGTGAGACAGATGAGAGAGAGAGAGAGAGAGAGAGAGAGAGAGAGAGAGAGAGAGATCATCAATTCATCCTGTTGGAAATGAAAGTTATCATTTATTTGGTGATTATCATTAATACATGGAGGCCACTTTCCTCTGCCCTGGAGATTGACCCCAACGTTTTGGCAGGTTAGTCACACCAATGCCCCACCATTGCACTACCATCCCAGTCTGAGGTTTCTGAGACACTTGAAACTCAGCCTCCAACAAATGCTGAGGTTACATCCTGCACCAGCAAACCAGATTCAATTGTCTTTGTTTGGAAACTTCTCCTCAGTCCTGTTGGTGAGAAAAATAATGCAGTCAGGGAGGATGAAAGGAAGAACTGGGGAGACTTAACCCCAGTTACACAGAAGGTTTATAGAGACTGGGCTGGGCTGATGGTTCATGTCAATAATCCTGGCTATGTAGGAGACTAATGCAGGAGGCTTCAAGTTCAAAGCCTTCCTGGGTTGGAGAGAGAATTCCAGGCCATGCTGTTAACTTAGTGAGAACTTAACCTCAAGACAGAAAGAAAAAATGGACTTGGGCTACAGCTTAGTGGTTCAATGCTTAGGTAGCATGTTCAGTCCCAGCACCTCACAATAAACAAAACAAAAAAATCAAACAATAGAAACAAAGATGCTGGAGTCAGTCTCAGCAGCATAGGGCTGCACAGGCTGCTCCTCACATCCTGCCTTGATCCTGGTGCTAAGCATGAGCAATGCTGTTCCATTTACCACGGAGTAACCGCGGTCACATTTCTGCATCATCTGAGTCCTGCTCTTTGCTTCTTGACCATTTGGAATTTGGTCCTGAAGACAATCTCCCATCCAGCCATGTGCTGAGAATTTGCCTGTATAAACAAAACACTTCGAGGACGGGTTCATTGGCTGAAGGTTGCAGAAGCAGCTCACTTCTGCAGAGCAGGGTGGCTGCCACTGAACTTTGACCAATTATTCGCATATGTCTTGAACATGAAAATCATTTGTTAGTTTCCTCCAATTATCCATGGAGCCGGGCAAAGCTTTGGGTCACTGCAGAGTAGGTGGTTGCTTTCCAAACTAAGTCATTTCTGTCTGTATGAGAGTATGTGTGAGGTGAGGTGGTGGAGGTGGGACAGGAAGGGGCATGGGAAATGACAGAAGTTGCCCAGTGGGCTGTGACATCATCAGGCTGGCCTTCAGGAGAGGTTCTGTAAAACATGGCACATCAAGAGGGATAGCAGTGCAGAAAGCACACGGGGTAAATCAAACGCATCCAGGTCAAGACTGTAGCTTTGTTTTTAACTGGCACGTGATGCTGGGCAAGTCATTTTACCTTTCTTCACCCCATTTCTTTAACTGTGAAATGAGGGGAGCTAGCATGCAGGCGTGGAGAAGATAAGACATTGATGCATGTGGTGCACGATCCGAGATCACTAAATCATATCAAACAATCAGCATGCGTTCCGTTGTAATCTCCACCAACATTAATTCTTATTGTTATTTCATTTGTCTTAAGTAGGTCTTTGCACGGGAATTACAAGGCAGAGAAAAATAAAAGGAACCATGCTGAAACAATGCTGTTTCCCTCTTTCCGAGATCCTACGAAAAGATGGTTTTCCCTTTAAGCATGTGAATTCTTAAGA
The DNA here is from genome assembly GCF_011762505.2 of Arvicanthis niloticus. Taxonomy (NCBI): domain Eukaryota; kingdom Metazoa; phylum Chordata; class Mammalia; order Rodentia; family Muridae; genus Arvicanthis; species Arvicanthis niloticus. The sequence goes on from NC_047661.1 coordinate 16,360,722, forward strand.
TTCTTGGGCATTTTTCTAGAAAAGCTATGTACTTTGTCTTCTATTTAATGCTATCTTAGTATAAAGTTCTGGACTTTTTTCTACATGATTTACATTGGAAATTGTTGTGTAAGATTTCTGATAAACTGTGTCTCCCACCCCCCTATCCTCCCCCTCCTTCTTTCCTGCTCCTTCTGTTCATTTTTTCCCCCATGTATCTAAAAGTTCAATGTCCTATGGACATTTCCGGGGAGTTTTCAAGATTTTGGTATTGTGAACAGCTTCATAGGTAAGGTGTCAGAGAACTTCATGGTGATGCACACCATGCTTAAGAAAGACACCAACATGCAACAGTTGGCACCAATACTACTTATTTCAATCAATGATTCTCTTTTAAAGCTTTGCAGTCTCAGATGATATGGCATGGAGAAGTACATTTCTTTCATTTTGTGGGTGTGTGAATATCTTCATATATTTAAAGTCCTCCCATGTCTTTGTATTCTTTCTTTACTGGTAAAGAATTTGCTTAGATTTGATTTCTAGCCTGCATGACTTTCAGCCTTGTTTCCTGAGCAGCCCCTTTTCAAAGCCATCAGGATCTTGTGTTGCTTAGTGCTTTTACCTTTTCCTTTACTGACTTCTTTTCTATTGTAGAAATAATTTACCTTTATGCAGAAATCCATTAATCTTTTCTTTAGGTTTTTTAAATAAACCGTTGGAAGTTCTATTAATATTTTCTTCATTTACAGCTTGTTTCATTGAAAGACATAAAGTGTTCTGTTAAGTTTTCCCCAAATAATTTGATTGCAATTGACATTTGTACATCATTACTTTGAAGTGTCAGCTTTATATATTCTCTCTCTGTGTGTGCATATGTGTGTACGTGTGCATGTGTGCATGTGTGTATGTCTGTGTATGTGTATATGCATGTGCATGTGTGTGTGTCTGTGGTTTCATTCTTTCTTATAATACTATATTAACAGTGTATCTATTTACAGTTAGTTTCACAGTCAAGGTTGAGTTATTCTACACAACCATATATGTAGTTCATTTTCTAGGATCATTAAAGGGGTGATGCCTTATTTCCTGCCTCTCTACATTGTACAACTCATGAGACAATTCTCTTCAATTATTAAACTCATTCAGAATCTCCCTACCATTATTGCCTGCTTGTTTTTCCATATGAAGTCTTAGGACCATAAATTTTACAGAGGGACTGTTGATTTTGTTTGTTTGTTTTAAATGAAAGTTCTTCAACTCACAAATTAATATAGGGAGAATTGATCCCTATCTCATGCCATATCAAAACATAAAATCAATTCCATGAGAGCTTTTAAAGTAAAGGCAAACCTAAGAAAAAATATTTGAGATAATGCATAGTTATCTTCAAAACATTATCATAGAACTTTTAAAAATGGGTTGCAAATACGTCTACCAATGGGATACCTTGCTGAGCATTTGGGTTCAGCACTTCTGTTCCTAATCAATAGAGATAAAATAGGTCCATGCACTAAGATTAAAGACTCACAACACAAAGTGCTAATAAGCTGTGGGTGAGACATCGAGAACTCTCACATAGTGCCACTGGGAGCACAAATGGATGCATCCACCTCAGAAAATGTTTTAAACTGTGTCTATGAAATGCGATGTATTATCCATGGGTCCCATGCAGACACAGCTTATAATTCACGTACAGAAATATTCACAGTATGTGCCCAATAGCTCTGATCTGTGAATAATCAAAGTCTTCTGCAATAGTAGAATAAATCAACATAAAAGTGTATGCAGGAAATATTATTTAGCATTAAAATTTCATGACAAAAATGCAACAGAATAGGTTGTGCAAGAATCTTTAAGAACTTAGATGCAAGGGATACTTGCCATGTTATTAAATTTATTCACACAAAGAAAACAATAAGGCTTAGTATATAACAATAGCAAAAATAGTGTTAATTTTGCATAAAGGGGAAACTAATAATTCAGAAAAATTAGAATAAGTTTTTGATCATGAATTTCATTGTATTTATTACTCTGGGTGATGGTTACATGGATGTGTTAATTTCACAATAGTCTTCTGAGCTGGGATTTAGGATATGTGCCCCTTTCTAACTATACTTTAAAAAATATTAACATGCTGAAATAGATTTTTTATCTTCCTCCTTTTCCTCTTTCTCCTTATTCATAGGTGTGGTGGCAATGGTAATTGTGGTGGTGGTAGTGATGGTAATTTGTGTGTGTGTTTGTGTGATATGTGTGTATGTGGTACATGCATGCTAGTGTATAGGTACTTGTACTGGTCTGCTATGCAAAAACAAGAAAAGCACATAGGGCCGGGCAGTGGTGACACACGCCTTTAATCCCAGCACTTGGGAGGCAGAGGCAGGTGGATTTCTGAGTTTGAGGCCAGCCTCATCTACAGAGTGAGTTCCAAGACAGCTAGGACTACACAAAAAAACCCTGTCTTGAAAAAAAAAGAAAGAAAGAAAGAGAAGAAAAGCACATAGGCTATCTTCTCCTATCACTGTCAACATTTTCCTGAGACAGGGTCTCTTGCTGATCTGGATGCTGGGGATTTGCTGTTTGTGGCTAGGCTGATATGACAAGGAACTCTCAGGATCCACCTGCCTCTGTTCTTATCTAGGTTTCCTTTCTGTAGCAATGACAACATGCTCTATCAAAAGCAATGTAGGGGATAAAGTTCTAAAAACTACAGACCGAAAGTCACAGTAGCAGAAGCTGGAGACATTGAATTCTTAGACAAGACTCAAAGGGTTGAATGATGTTATCTTTCATTTTCCCTCTGCTTATACACTTAGGTTACCCTAAAGAGGAAATGACCCTGACTGCAATTAAAATGTGCTTTTCCACATTAATTAAGTTAGTTAAGATAATCCCTCCCAAGGTATCCAGAGACCATTCTCCCAAGCATTTCTAGAATCTGTCAAGTTGTCAGGTAATACAAACCAACAACGATCTTCAAGTCTAGGGTTGCAGGCATGAAGCCATGACTTTTTTTTTAATAGTACCCAACAAAATTTATTGGCTAAAAAGAGACATTCATATCTCATTCTGTCTCAGAGCTGTTTCTATGTAGAGTGATCAGCATGTACATAACCTACTTTGTTGTTCTTGGTTTTGTCCTTCATGTCTGTAGTCAAGATTTTCAGGAGGTCTTCCCTAGTCAAATTTAGTTTTTATTAACTTTGAAGTAATCTACAGTATTCCATTTCCTGTTGAAACACAGACATAATCTCTCCCCCAATGCAACATATTTCCTGACCTCCATTTTGAGGTTATCACATATATAGGCTGATTTAAATCAGCTGTTCTTTCTAAAATCCAAGTTTTTTCTCCCTAGCAGCTGTACTACCTGTCTCATTGACATTTTAAAAAATAAAGTCAATAGAGCATTATTTAATTTACCTCTGGGAGATCTCATATCTTCTTCTGTTCTATGAGCATTTCCTTTAAAGTATAGTTAGATCGTTTTACAATTGTTTGGCCTGTTTGATTGTAAAATATATCTGTAACTTTTTCTTCTTTTTTTTATTGGATATTTTATTTACATTTCAGATGCCATTCCCTTTCCCCATTCCCCCCCTAGAAAATCCCTATCCCATGCCTCCTTTTTCTTTTTGCATTTATACACATTTAAAAATATTAATCAAAGGCTTTATAAGTTTGGTAATGCTCAATCAGAAGTGTAACCCAATACCCAACCTAGATATATCGACTATCTTTGACTGGTGGAGACACTTGAACATCTGCCTCGATATGCCCCCCTCTTTTTCTCTTTCTCTCTCTCATCATCTAGCTTCTCCTCTCCTTCTCCTCCTCCTCTCCTTACTCCTTCTCTTCCTCTCGGTACTCTTCCCACCTTAGCTCCTCCTACATATCACCTTTCCTGTTAAAATAAAACTTTTCTCTCAGAATACAATTAGAGCATAATTATGCCAATTTGTACCAGTGAGGTACAAGATAGTCCTAATACCCAGTCCATCATTTTGTTGACTAACTGGAACCTCTGTCATCTCTCCTAACTAAAACACTTAGTTCTGAACCTGGCTTTTTTCTTGGCTTTAGAATGAATGTCAGCTGAAAACCCTCCACTCAAATCTTTTCTCTCAAGGTAAATAGCCAGGATTGGCTATGAGACTATAACCCTGTCAGAAATCCAGAATGGCTGAGTTAACTAAAATTGTGGGAAGCACAAAGCATAGCTTCTAAAACTTAGCCAATTTATAGAGACCCCTGAACACATGGACATTCCCTATACTACAAAACGTTGGAGCATCTGATCTTCAGCCTTCTCGCCCAGGATCATCTGACAGACCTTAGTGCTGCAGAATTATTAAGGGCTGATTACTCTGTCTAGGCAGATATAATCAGTCGACTATTCTGCAAGTGTGTCCTTTTCTGGACAGTAATTTGTCTGTAGATGGAAAGAGGCAATTCTTGCCTAGTGGCTGTCTCACCACAACTGGAGTAACTCCAAAGATGCTCAATTTCTTCTTAGAATCCAATACAGGAAGCTGTCAGGAGCAAACAGGTCTCTAATCAAAATGAACCTTACTACAGAAATGTTTGTAACGTCAATTCTGTGGACTTCTGACGTTTTGAAAACCAACTATCCATGTAAGGTAATCTGGACTGTTGTCTGTTAACTCCACTCAGCTATTTCTAAATAAAAACATAGAAAACACCCTAACAATAAACTCCAAGCCATGAATTTGTTATAGTCCCTTAATTCACAGGCTAACCATCTCAAATCTGTTAAAAAAGTTAAAGAAGGACTGGATCTAAGCCTTGTATTCCTAAATATGTATAAAGGTACAATGCCTACGAGAGTATCAATATTCATCTCACTTTTATATCAATAAGAAGCTCATACCAATGAAAACCTTAAAATTGAAATCAAAGAAAATTTGTGCCATTTAAGAAATTATAACTTCATCTTGATAATAATTGTACAGATTTCTACTAATAGGTTATGGCTATGCAATAAACCCTAGCTAATCCTCCCTATTCCCACAAAACCACTACTTTTCCCTAGAAAGACAGCCCGACATTTACCACCTTAATCCCCAAGCCCAGAAAATAGGGACGCTGACTCTTCATTAGCTTCTTTTTTTTATTAGATATTTTATTTACACTTCAGATGGCATCCCCTATACCCATTCCCCCCCACCCCCTTAGGAAACCCCTATCCCATGCCCCCTTTTCCTTTTTGCATTTATACATTTTTTTAAAAAAATGTTAATCATAGGCTTTATAAGTTTGGAATTGTTCAATCAGAGGTGTAACCCACTGACCGACCTAGATATAACAACTATCTTTGACTGGTGGAGATACATGAATATCTGCCTCCCTGTCTCCCCCCTCTTTCTCTCTTTCATCACCTAGCTTCTCCTCTCCTTCTTCTTCTCCTCTTCTTACTCCTTTTCTTCCTCTCAGTACTCCTCCTACCTTAGCTCCTCCTACACATCACCCTTCCTGTTAAAATGAAACTTTTCTCTCAAAATACAATTAGAGCATAATTATGCCAATTTGTACCAGTGAGGTACAGGATAGTCCTAATACCCAGTCCATCCTTTTGTTGACTAACCAGATCCTCTGTTATCTATTCTAACTAAAACATTTAGTTCTGAACCTGGCTTTAGAATGAATGTCAGCTGACGACCATCCACTCAAATCTTTTCTCTTAAGGTCAATAGCTATATGTTTTCAACCCCATCAGAAATCTAGAATGACTGAGTTAACTATAATTGTGGGAAGCACAAATCGTAGTTTCTAAAACTTAGCCAATTTATAGAGACCTCTGACCACCTGGACACTTGCTCTATTTCAAAACGTTGGAGCATCTGTTATTCTGCCATCTGGCCCAGGATCTTCTGACAGACCTTAGTGCTGCAGAATTATTAAGGGCTGACTACTCTGTCTAGGCAGATATAATCAGTCGACTATTCTGCAAGTGTGTCCTTTCTGGACAGTAATTTGTCTGTAGAAGGAAAGTGGCAATTCTTGCCTAGTGGCTGTCTCACCACAACTGGAGTAACTCCAAGGATGCTCAATTTCTTCTTAGAATTTAACATAGGAAGCTGTCCGGAGCAGACAGGTCTCTAATGAAAATGAACATTAATACTGAAATGTTTGTAACGTCAATTCTGTGGACTTCTGACGTTTTGAAAACCAACTATCCATGTAAGGTAATCTGGACTGTTGCCTGTTAATTCCACTCAGCTATTTCTAAATAAAACATAGAGAACACCCTAACAATAAACTCCAGGCCATGAATTTGCTATAGTCCCTTAACTCACAGGCTGACCCTCTCAAATCAGTTAAAAAAAGTTAAAGAAGGACTGGGTCTAAGCTTTGTATTCCTAAATGTGTTATACTGGTACAATGCCTATGAGAGTAACAATATTCGTCTCACTCTTATATCACTAAGAAGCTCATGCCAATGAAAACCTTAAAATTTGTAAACAAAGTAAATTGGTGCCATTTAAGAATTTATATCTTCATCTTGATATTAATTATACAGATTTCTACTAATAGGTTATGGCTATGCAATAAACCCTAGCTAATCCTCTCTATTCCGACAAAACCACTACTTTTCCCTAGAGAGACAGCCCAACATTTACCACCTTAGTCCCCAAGCCCAGGGAATAGGGGCGCTGACTCATCATTAGCTTCTTCAAGCTGATTATGGGCATTGAGATATTAGAAGAGGAGTGGGGGGGGGAGAGCAAATTGACAATCCTCTGATGCTGTGTCTTTGCTGCCTCCAGATAGAATTCCCGGACCTCAGAGGTTTGAGCAGGTCTGCCCAGCTTGCTTGTTGAGTAGATACACCAAGGCTGATCATTCTGCAATATAGAATTCTCAAAACAAATTTTAGTATCAAGATAGTTTTTTTTAAGAGGGCTGACATTTTATTAAGAATGTTGGTTCTAACCGCTTTTCTATTTTTCCCCCTCTTTTATTGGATATAATATTTACATTTCAAATTTTATCCCCTTACCATATTTCCCCCATCACCCAGGAACCCCTTATCCCATCCCCCTCCTGCTTCTATGAAGGTGTTTATCTACCTACCCCCAGCCCCCTCCCCACCCCCAGATTCCTCCCCTCCCCCCCCCAGTGCTCAGCCTTCAGGGTACCATTGACCTTGTCTCCCACCTATGCCCAACAAGGCCATCCTCACCTACATATACTGCTGGAGTCATGTGTCTCTCTATATGTGCTCCTAGGCTGGTGGTTTAGACCCTGGGGAGCTCTGGCTGGTTGGTATTGTTGCTCTCCTCACGGGGCCACCAGCCCTTAAGGTTCCTTCAATTTACTCTCTAACTCCTCCATTGGGAACCTTTGATCAGATTAATGGATAGCTGTGGGTATCTGTCTCTGGGTATGTCCGACTCTGGGGGACCTCTAAGGAGACAGCCTTACCAGGCTGCTGTCAGCTTTCACATCCTGACATCCCTATCAGCGTCTATTTTTGGTGACTGCCCATGGAATGAATACCCAGATGGAATGGTCTCCCTACACCCCCCCTTCAGATTCTGACCCACACTTTGTGTCCATATTTGCTCCCTTGGGTATTTAGTCACTCCTTCTAAGAAAGACCTAGGCATCCTCACTTGTTCTTTCTTCTTCATGAGCTTCATGTGGTTTGTTGGTCTGTGAGTTGAATCTTTGTTGTTTCAAATTTTTGGGCTAATCTCCGCTTATCAGTGAGTAAATACCATGTGTGTTCTTTTGTGATTGGGTTACCTCACTCAGGATGATATTTTCTAGTTCCATCCATTTACCCAAGAATTTCTCGAATTCATTATTTTTAATAGCTGATTAATATTCCATTGTGTAAATGTACCACATTTTTTGTATCCATTCCTCTGTTGAAGGGAATCTGGGTTTTTTCCAGCTCTGGCTATTATAAATAAGGCTGCCATGAACATAGTGGAGCATATGTCTTTGTTATTTGTTGGGGCATTTTCTGGGTATATGCCCAGAAGTGGTATAGCTGGGTCCTCAGGTAGTGCTATGTCCAATTTTCTGAGGAACCGCCAGGCTGACTTCCAAAGTGGTTGTACCAGCTTGCAACCCCACCAACAATGCAGGAGTGTTCCTCTTTCTTCACATCCTCACCAGCATCTACTATCACCTGAGTTTTTGATCTTAGCCATTCTGACTGGTGTGAGGTGGTATCTCAGTGTTGTTTTGATTTGCATTTCCCTGATGACTAAGGATGTTGAGCATTTCTTAAGGTGCTTCTTGGCCATTGGAGTTTCCTCAGTTGAGAATTCTTTGTTTAGCTCTGTACCCCATTTTTTAATGGTGTTATTTTGTTGTTTGGCGTCTAATTTCTTGAGTTCTTTGTAAATATTCGATATTAGCCCCCTATTGGATGTAGGATTGGTAATGATCTTTTTCCAATCTGTTGGTTGCCGTTTTGTCTTGTTGATAGTGTCCTTTGCCTTACAGAAGCTTTGCAATTTGATGAGGTCCCATTTGTCGATTCTTGATCTTAGAGCATAAGCCATTGGTGTTCTGTTCAGGAACTTTTCCCCTGTGCCTAGGTATTCGAGGGTCTTCCCCAACTTCTCTTCTAATAGTTTCAGTGTACCTGGCTTTATGTGAAGGTCCTTTATCCACTTGGAGTTGAGCTTTGTGCAAGGGGATAAGAATGGATTAATTTGCATTCTTCTACATGTTGACCTCCAGTTGAGCCAGCACCACTTGTTGAAAATGCTGTCCTTTTTCCACTGGATGGATTTAGCTCCCTTGTCAAAGATCAAGTGACCATAGGTGTGCGGGTTCATTTCTGGGTCTTCAATTCTGTTCCATTGATTGTCCTGTCTGTCTCTGTACCAATACCAAGCAGTTTTTATCACTACTGCTCTGTAGTACAGTTTGAGGTCCGGAATGGTGATTCCCCCAGAGGTTCTTTTATTGTTGAGAATAGTTCTCGCTATCCTAGGTTTTTTGTTATTCCAAATGAATTTGTAAATTGCTCTTTCTATCTCTATGAAGAATTGATTTGGAATTTTGATGGGTATTGCATTGAATCTGTAGATTGCTTTTGGCAGGATAGCCATTTTTACTAAATTAATCCTGCCAATCCAGGAGCGTCTTTCCATCTTCTGAGATCTTCTTCAATTTCTTTCTTCAGAGACTTGAAGTTCTTGTCATACAGATCTTTCACTTGCTTTGTTAGATTCACTCCAAGATAATTTATTTTATTTGTGGCTATTGTGAAGGGTGTCATTTCCCTGATTTCTTTCTCTGCCTGTTTATCCTTCGAGTAGAGGCAGGCTACTGATTTGTTTGAGTTGATTTTATATCCAGCCACTTTACTAAAGTTGCTTATCAGGTTTAGGAGTTCTCTGGTGGAAGTTTTAGGCTCACTTAAGTATACTATCATATCATCTGCCAATAGCGAAATTTTGACTTCTTCCTTTCCTATTTGTATCCCTCTGACTTCATTTTGTTGTCTAATTGCTCTAGCTAGGACTTCTTGTACTGTGGGGAGCCGACAGAAAGAGAATATCATCCTTTCAGCCATCTTGAGCCATATACCCTGATAAGAGAAGTGATTAAATAGCCTACAACAGCTGAGTACACTCTGATAACATCTTGCTTTAGATACCCATGATTTTCCCTTGGGTGTGTGAGACTTAAAGGTGTGTGACTTAAGGGTGTGACTTCGAGATCAGATTTAGAGACAAGACCTAAGGGCATGATTAAAGGTGTGACTCAGAGGTGAGGCAGAAGTGAGACATATAAAAGGCGAGAAGCAGACAGGAGAGTTCAGAACAATTTGGAGTAACAAAGAATCAGACACTAGGAGTAGGAGTAGACATTAGACACTTAGAAGAGAACAACTTAGAGTACAACTTGGAGTAGGAATTAGGCATTGAGGAAGAAGAACTTGGAATTAGACATTAGGCACTTAGCACTTGGAAGAAGTAACTTGGAACTTGGAGGCACTAGGGACTAGGAACTAGGGACTAGGAACTCAAGACTTGGGACTTGGACTAGGAAGAGAGACTGAAGAATAAATGGGATTGAATCACACTCTGTCTGGTCTCCATTCTTCAAGTCTGTCCTCACTCTCTCTCTTGCTGAACCTGGGCTCACAGATTGGAGCAGCTTGGGGCAGTGCAAGCTCTAACAATTTAGCCCCCAAGGCTTTGGCAGTGCGGGTTCCAACACTGACAGAATGGTCTGAGACTCTTGGGCCCCCAAACGTGGGGCAGCTCAGGCTGAGACACAGTACTATATTAAATAGGTAAGGTGAAGAGGGCAGCCTTGTATAGTCCCTGATCTTAGTGGGATTGCTTCAAGTTTCTCTCCATTTAATTTGATGTTGGCTACTGGCTTGCTGTATATTGCTTTTACTATGGTTAAGTATAGACCTTGAATTCCTGATCTTTCCAAGACTTTTAACATGAAGGGATGTTGAATTTTGTCCAATGCTTTCTCAGCATCTAGTGAGATGATCATGTGCTTTTTTTCTTTGAGTTTATTTATGTAGTGGATTACATTGACGGATTTCCAAATATTGAACCATCCCTGCATTCCTGGGATAAAGCCTACTTGATCATGATAGACGATTGCTTTGATGTGTTCTTGGATTCGGTTTTCGATAATTTTATTGAGTATTTTTGCATCAATATTCATAAGAGAGATTGGTCTGTAGTTCTCTTTCTTTGTTGGGTCTTTGTGAGGTTTAGGTATGAGCGTAATAGTAGCTTCATAGAACGAATTGGGTATTGTTCCTTCTGTTTCTATTCTGTGGAATAGTTTGAAGAGAATTGGTATTAGGTCTTCCTGGAAGGTCTGATAGAATTCTGCACTGAAACCATCTGGCCCCAGACTTTTTTGGTGGGGAGATTTTTAATGACTACTTTTATTTCTTTAGGGGTTATGCTGCTGTTTAGATGGTTTATCTGCTCCTCGTTTAACTTTGGTACCTGGTATCTATCTAGAAAATTGTCCATTTCATCCAGACTTTTCAATTTTGTTGAGTATAGGCCTTTGTAGTAGGATCTGACAATTTTTTAAAATTTTCTCTGTTTCTATTGTTATGTCTCCCTTTTCAGTTCTGATTTTATTAATTTGAGTACTGTCTCTGTGCCCTTTGGTTAGTCTGGCTAAGGGTTTGTCTATCTCATTGATTTTCGCAAAGAACCAGCTCCTGTTTTTGTTGATATTTTGTATAGTTCTTTCTGTTTCAACTTGGTTGATTTCAGCCCTGAGTTTGATTATTTCCTGCCGTCTACTACTCTTGGGTATATTAGCTTCTTTTTGTTCTAATGCTTTCAGGTGTGCTGTCAAGTTGTTAGTGTATGCTCTTTCCAGTTTCTTTTTGTGGGCACTTAGAGCTATGATTTTTCCTATTAGTACTGCTTTCAGGGAGTCCCACAAGTTTTGATATGATGTGTCCTCATTTTCATTAAATTCTAAAAAGTCTTTAATATTTTTCTTTATTTCTTCCTTGACCAAGTTGTCATTGAGTAGAGCATTGTTCAGTTTCCACGTGTATGTGGGCTTTCCATTGTTTTTGTCCATAACAAAGACGAGTCTTAGTCCATTGTGGTCTGATAGGGTACAAGGGATTATTTCAATCTTTTTGTATCTGTTGAAGCCTGTTTTGTGACCAATTATATGGTCTATTTTGGAGAAGTTTCCATGAGGTGCTGAGAAGAAGCTATCTATATTCTTTGGTTTTAGGATGAAATGTTCCATAGATGTCAGTTAAGTCCAATTGGTTCATAACTTCTGTTAGTTTCATTGTGTCTTGGTTGAGTTTCTGTTTCCATGATCTGTCCATAGCTGAGAGTGGGGTGTTGAAATCTCCCACTATTATTGTGTGAGGTGCAAAGTATGTTTTAAGCTTTAGTAAAGTTTCTTTTATGTATGTGGGTGCCCTTGCATTTAGGGCATAGATGTTCAGAATTATGAGTTCCTCTTGGTACATTTTTCTTTTGTTGGATAGGAAGTGTCCTTCTTTATCTTTTTTGATTACTTTTGGTTGAAAAACGATTTTATTTGATATTAGAATCGCTACTCCAGCTTGTTTCTTGGGACCATTTGCTTGGAAGATTGTTTTCCATCCTTTTACTCTGAGGTAGTGTCTGTCTTTTTCACAAAGGTGAATTTCCTGTATGCAGCAAAATGTTGGGCTCTGTTTATGTATCCAGTCTGATATTCTATGTCTTTTTATTGGAGAATTGAGTCCATTGAAATTAAGAGATATTTTGGAAAAAATGAATTTTGTTTCCTGTTATTTTTGTTATTGGCAGTGGTATTATGTTTGTATAGCTACCTTCTTTTATGGTTGTTGGAAGATTACTTTCTTACTTTTTCTAGGTTGTAGTTTCCCTTCTTGTGTTGGAGTTTTCCACCAATTATCCTTTGAAGTGCTGGATTTGTGGTAAGATATTGTGTAAATTTGGTTTTGTCATGGAATATTTTGGTTTCTCCATCAATATTGATTGAGAGTTTTGCTGGCTATAGTAGTCTGGGCTGGCATTTGTGTTCTCTTAGGGTCTGTATGATATCAATCCAGGATCTTCTGGCTTTTATAGTCTCTGGTGAGAAGTCTGGTATAATTTTTATAGGTCTGCCTTTATATGTTACTTTCCCCTTTTCCTTTTCTGCTTTTGGTATTTTTTCTCTGTTTTGTACATTTGATGTTTTGATTATTTTGTGATGGGAAGTATTTCTTTTTTGGTCTAAACTATTTGGAGTTCTGTAGGCTTCTTGTATATTTATGGACATCTCTTTCTTTAGGTTAGGGAAGTTTTCCTCTATAATTTTGTTGAAGATATTTACTGGTCCTTTAAGTTGGGAGTCTTCCCCCTCATCTATACCTATTATCCTTAGGTTTGGCCTTTTCATTGTGTCTTGGACTTCCTGTATGTTTTGGGTTAGGAGCTTTTTGTATTTTGCATTTTCTTTGACAGTTGTTTCAATGTTTTCCATGGTATCTTCTGCACATGAGATTCTCTCTTCTATCTCTTGTATTCTGTTGGTGATACTTGTGTCTATGACTCCTGGTCTTTTTTTTTTTTTAAGTTTTCTATCTCCAGGGTAGTCTCCCTTTGTGATTTCCTTATTGTTTCTACTTCCATTTTTAGATCTTGGATGGTTTTGTTTAATTCCTTCACCTGTTTGGTTGTGTTTTCTTGCAATTCATTAAGGAATTTTGTGTTTCCTCTTTAAGGGCTTCTATCTGTCTACCAGTGTTCTCCTTAAATTCTTTGAGAGTGTTATTTATGTCCTTCTTAAAGTCCTCTATCATCGTCATGAGAAATGATTTTAATTCTGAATCCTGTTTTTCTAGTGTGATGGGATGTTCAGGGCTTGTTATAATAGGGGAACTGGGTTCTGATGATGCCATGTAACTTTGGATTCTGTTGCTTGCGTTCTTGTGCTTGCCTTTTGCCATCTGGTTAACTCTAGTGCTGCCTGTACTCGCTGTCTCTGACTGAAGCCTACCTTTCCAGTTATCTTGCTTGTGTCTGATCTCCTCAGGGTCCAGTTGTCTCTGTGATCTTCTCTAGCTGCTCTAGTGGTACCTCTAGAATGCCTCATGATATTGTGCTTCCAAGATAGTAGACTAGCTAGGTGTCTGCCGTTCTGGGTGCAGTGTCTCCTCTAGGATGTCTCAGGATATGTTGTCTGTTGCTCTGAGTTTAGTTGTTCCTCTGCCACTCTGGGTTCAGTGGTACCTCTGCCACTCTGGGTTCAGTGGACCCTCTATCACTCTGGGTTCAGTGGACCCTCTAGGTTGTCTCGGGAAAAGTCCAGTGTCCACACAGGAGCAGACAGGGCACGGGTCTGCACCCGGCCTCAGATCCGGGAGAGGGGCATAAGGGGATCACCACTTCTCAGGGGTGGGGTTTTGGTTTCTGTTGGAATCCCACACCCAGCTGTGGGTGTAGGGCAGTGTTTGACTCTTCTTATCTACCACTCTGGGTTAAGTGGACCCTCTATGATGACCACACAGGAGTGGACAGGGTGCCCTGTAACATTTTTTTTATGCCACATTGTTTAAAATGTTGTTTTATTCCACTGGATTCATATGTTGGAGTATCATCAGCTTCAATTGCAGATAGCACTGTCAAGATAACTATTAGTTCTAATAAATGTGCAATTTTGGATTCATCCCTTTCACAATTTAAGGTAAGAGCTCCTTGAAATCCCAAATATTGTACCCCATGTTTACCACATGTACTTACTTTAAAATTTCAAACTCTAAAAATGAAACACAGAAGCTATAGTATGGCATTACTCTAAGATGGCATTATGTAACATATTCTGCACACTTAATTCAGAATATTGCACCTCTGTTTGTTGTCATTCTGCAATCTTATCACAAGGTACATGCCTGGTGTTTTTAATATGAGTCTGAATACGGCTGCTATAGAGTCAAATTTAGCTTCACATTTTTGTAGCTCAAGCTCTCTTACACTGAGCCGTCACCACAACCCTTATCTCCCTTTTACTAAATTGTCACCAAGTTTCATACATCTATTTAAACCTTGTAACTTTTAGTCTATTATTCTCCAATGTTATTCCTCTTTCCCAGATACACCTTAATAGGCACATAGTTTCAAGCCTCTGAGGTGCTTTCTATTTTATTTAACTTTCCTATCTTTACACAAGTTCATTATTTTCAGTCTTAGATATTATGCAAGTCATACCATATAAAATAAGAATTTATATTTCTCCTGTGGTCTACCACATTATGTCACCCCACCATCTAACAATGCTTCATGTTTTTTTTAAAAAAAATTCCAAAGCAAGCTACAAAACAAGTAGATAAAATAAAAATATTGATAATGGTGACATCACATATGGTTATATAAATATTCACAGCTCATTGCTTCATTATAGTTTATTTTTAAAATTTGTTTATGTTTATTTATATATAATAATACTAGCTATTATTATATATGGGAGTAATAGCTAGTTGTATGTCAACTTGTCACAAACTAGAGTCATCAGAGAGGAGGGAGCCCAATAAGGAAATTCCTCCAGAAGAATGAGCTATAGGCAAACATGTCAAACGCTTTCTTTCATTAATTTATTTATTTGCTTTACATTCTGGTCACAGCCCCCACTTCTCTCCTCCAATTCCCATTCTTACAAATCCCTGTGAGAGAGCCAGCCCATTATGAGTGGTACCTTTGGGTTTTATAAGGCAACACTCTTGCATGGCTACTGCATCAAATCCTCTCTACAGGTTTCTGTCCTGCTTGAGTTTTGTCCTGACTTCCTTGGACGATGAACTGTTATGTGGAAGCATAAGCTGAATAAAGCCTTTGCTTCCCAAGTTATGTGTATCATGGTGTTTCTCTAAGCAATAGCAGCCCTAACTAAGACAGGGCATATGGGGTGTACATGTAGAGGTCAGGAGACAGCTTTGGGACATTGGTTCTCTTCTGTCACTATGTGGGTTCTGGAGAGCAAGCTCAGGTCACAGAGCTTGGAGCCCAGAGTCTTTTACCTGCTAAACCATCTGGCCAGCTCACGTTTTATTTTTGTATTAACTGTTGTCTGAAAAAACTGCTAAACCACCCCCTTGACTTTATGATCTTCCTTGCTGGTTGCTGCTGATATCAGTGTATACATTTTGTAAATTTCCTCTCACTTGCTTTCCAAAAGCATAAACTTGACTCAGTTGGCTACTGTTTGCATGTTGAACAACTCCCATCCCCCATTGGTTGCATTGGTGTACAGACTTGAGTCTGTTTTTTGTTAAACCGCCCTTCGTGACATCTGTGCATCTGTTTCTTCTAATGGAAACCTTGCCTTTTCTTCATCAGCATCATGGGATCCTTCACAGACACCTGCCAGTTCCCCTCACAAAATCCCCTCATGCTTATCCCCTTGCTTTTTTTTTCTTCTTTTCCTCAATACCATACATGGTTCTCAGAGTCATTGCTTGCCTGTCTCATCAAATAAAATTCTGTCAAGTTTCTCCAGTTGAGTCTATTTACATTTCCATCAACGCTCTACGCCATTAACTAATTTAATTTTCAAATCACAAGCCCAATCATGTCATGTTTCTAGTAAAAATATTGCAGTGGTATATTTCAAAGACATTTGTAATGTTATACTAGAAAAATAGTGGAATAAAAAAATCCTCATGATACTATGTAAAAGTGAAATCTTGAAAACAGAACCACCTATAAACCATCATTAAAGTTTTATAAAAGTTATCATAGACATTGAACAGAAATACATAAAGTATTCATTATATGTAGCGTCTGTGTGGGGGCTTGTGGAGTTGGATTTTTTCCCACAAAGAAGAAAAGTGTGGAGCCTTTACTGACCATCAAGAAATTGTGGAGAGGAACACAAAATCATATGCACATTAGTCTCAGAGGCTTAGCAGATATCAGTAACATGAACAGTAAAGGGTGAGCCTAGTGAGTCTAGTGAGCCAAAGGAAGAAGGTACATTTTGGACCACAGAAATATCTGGAGAAAAGCCCAGAACATGAGAAATAACTCTAGGTGCAGGAGCCGTGGTTTAGAGAGAAAACCAGAGGCACTCGGGAAGGCAATAGCAGACAACAGTTGGAGATGCCAGGTGATCACATATTCTCAAGTTGTACTGTTTGTGTGTGTGTGTGTGTGTGTGTGTGTGTGTGTGTGTGTGTGTGCGTGTCAGTGGGGAGGATTTATCCTTCAGGTGGCAACAGAGAGATATCATAGTGTAGGAATATTTAGCATAAGAATTAGAATCTAGGAAGCTAAGATTTGAAGTAGCCACAGTTAGAAAAAGAGTGGTTAGCTTAGGAGTTCTTAAGCATGCAGCTTCCACTTGTAGTAAATAATAATAATTTTTAAACATCCCCCAAAGAGTACACTGTAAAGCTATGTCTGCACATGAGGGTCCTCATGTTTGCAAGTGGAAGCAGGTCAAAAGTACTCACTTATGAGTAGGCATTAGTTGCTAAATAAAAGACAGTCAGGTTAAATCCACAGACACAGAGAGGCTGGCTGAGTAACAAAGAGGGCTTAAAGGGGAATGCATGGCATTTGGTGGCCATGTAGAAACCTCAAGAGTGACCCTAGCAAAGACTCCTAGTAATGGGGACTATGGAGCCTGAACCCAGCATCTTCAATAATCAGGTAAGGCTTCCAGCAGTGGGACTGAGACATCAACTCAGCCACAAGACCTTCTACCTACTATCTGTCCAGCTTCTACTTCCAAAGTTTGCTGAGTAAATGGTGGTACAGAACTTGTGGGAGTGGCTAACCAATGACTGGTCCAACTTGAGGCCCACACCATGAAAGGGAATCCATGCCTGACACTGCCTGTATGGCCAGGAACAAGAGACTGAACAACCCCAAACCCCAGGATAGAAACAAACTTTGACTGGGAAAAAAAACCAATAAAATGATTATTATTGACATTCTGCTCTAGTCTTAGATTGGTGCCTAGCTCAGTTGTCATCAAGAAGCATCATCCATGAAGTGATGGGAGCAGGTGCAGAGACCCGCACCCAAACATTAGATGGAGCCAGGGGAGCCCTACAGAAGGTGTAGGGTGCAGGAGCCAGAGGGAGAGAGGGCACCATGAGAACACAGTCCACAAAATCAACTTAGGAGCACCCATTGGGGTCACAGAGACTGAAGTGACTGTCACAAATCCTTTATGGGTCTAAGCTAGGTCCTCTGCATGGTTGTGTTGCTGGGTGTTCTTGTGTGTGAGAGAGAGGGTGTCTATGACTCTCTTGCCTGCTCACGGAACCCCTTTTCTCCTACTGGGTTGCCTTGCCCAGCCTTGATATGACAGTTGTGCCTTATTGAAATTTGTTATGCCATGTTCAGTAGCTATCCCTGAAAGGGTGTTTCTCTCTGTCTCTGTTTCTGTCTCTGTCTCTGTCTCTCTCTGTCTCTGTCTCTCTCTGAAACAGGGAAAACAGAGGAGGAGTGGAAAAAGGAGGGGAGTATAGATTACTGTGAAGAGTAGAGGGAGGGACTTCAGTGCATAAGAGAAGATTGAAAGTTATTTTAAAGTCTTGATGCACAGCATTTCTGTGGGACTCCTACCCTCATTATGGAGCCTACTCTAACTTTCCATTGTGACTTTATAACTAACCCAAAGTGTGACTGACACTGGCAAGAATCCTCCAGATAACTGATAGCTATGAATTTAAGCAGAATGTTTTCAAAGAATCAATTATGAAAGTGGAGAGCAATGAAATTGGACTCCCGGGGTTTTGCTCTGATCTCCCCACGAGCACACATGTACCTGTACAGGTCACACACTCAGAAGTAATTGTAAGGAGAATATAGAGGAAGGTCTACTGTTTGCTGTCTTAGCCTGAGATTCTGTACTATAATACTCCTGTTGTATAAATGAGAACAAACCCACATGAGGAAATTTGTTCCTCATGATTGTAAAACTGAATAAACTCACAATAGGGGATGAGCATCTAGTGAGCTTTCTTGACACATCATTATATATGTGAAGGTAAAAAGGGAAAGAGAAGAGAGGGAGACACAGTACAAAAACACTCTGGAAGAAAAATGACCACGTCCAGAGAAGATTGGAGGAGCCCACTTGTCAACATGAAAGAACCTTCATGGGTGATGTCAGAAGGTCCTGTCTCCCAACAACTTCGAATGAGAGTTTATATTTCAAATGTCTATGGTTAGGGGACCACTTTCAAGACAGTCAGTCCCATCCAATTTGGTACAAAATATGTTTATTAACACCCAGAAGTCTGAGCTTGACTTTAAACCCAACGCTTTGCTCCAGTGCACTGCAGCTTAGAGAGGGCATACCTAGTTACCTAGATCCCACACAAGCTTGCCCTTCATTCTCTCCACCTCCGAACCTCTGTGCTATGTGATTTCTATGCATGTTCAATATATGTAGTCACTAAGGCTGCATCCCTCATTTGTTTTTATGAAAATATTCACTCTAGGTCTGTCTTGGTTACATTTCCAGGCCTCTGGGACATGCTCCTTGGCGGTAAGCTCTGTTTTCTACAGAGCTGATGGACAAGTGCTCTCTAAAGCAGGTAAGAAATGCATGTTTGGGGTAGAAAACTTTATTTTATTTTATTTTATTTTATTTTATTTTATTTTATTTTATTTTATTTTGATGAGGTCTGCTCATTTATTTGTTACTCTTATAAACTTACTTTTCCCTGGGAATCAGACTTAGCATCAGATGCTCTCAGCAAGGACAGCCTAACACTTGGTCATCTGTTCCTGGAAGGTTTTTTGTTTGTTTGTTTGTTTCCTTCATTTTCTTCATTCATAAGTTAATCATATCTTTAGCCATTGATTCTTCAGAGCACTGTGGCATTTGTGTTGCAGGACACATGGGTCAAGACTGTGCTTTAACTTGTTGCTTGGATACTTTGGCCCTGGGCTTCTGCTTTCTTTGTTTAAGGGCTCACTGACATCATATTGTCAGACATTATCTTCTTAAGAGAAACTGGAAGCCTTCAGATTCAGCTAGCTCCTTTGGATCCCAGTCACCGAGACACTGTCCTATGTGTCAGTCTAGAGATGTTCTCTCCCTTAAAAAAATAATATCCAAGTTGAGAACACTTAGATTGGTATCCAAACACATCCAGAAGAGACTAACACCTTCTCCAATTCTCTATGATTTGTAACAAGAATACTCCTTAGTCCATCAATAGCAGGTGCACTCTGCCATATGGCCAGACATCCTGCTCCATAGAAAACCCTTGTTTGTTATTCACACAAGGGATTCGAACCATATAACCCTTCCACTGTTGACCTAGAGCATCAGCTGCTGTCTCTGAGGTCATGCACTTCTCATAAAATGTGTGTAGCTTGCAGTCATCATCCAACTCAATGAGTTTCTGATATCAGGAAACCAGATATTCAGCTACATCTTGGCCCAGCAGACTGCTAGGAAGTACCAGAAGAAGAGGAGAGGTGGGGGACATTTTTTTTATTCTTCTTTCTAACAATAGGGGACAGGAATCAGAGGGGAGAGGTCACAGATCCATTTGTGAATATGAGGGAGTGTGACAGATTTGTGCTTGAGGTTTTTGCTTCATCTGTGAACTAAGCCACCATCTCTGTGGATCAGTTAGGTTTGATGCAAGTGGGAAAGAATGATTCTGGCTCAGGTAGCGAGTTACAGTGCTTAGAAAAACTGCCGAGTGGCAAGGAGACATTCTCAGAGACAAGTGAGACCAAGCGACCTCCAGGATCATGTTGAGTTTGAGTGAAAAATAATCTGTGGTTGGGGATGCCTGTGACATTGTGGAGTTTGTCTTGGCTGTGAAGCAACATGGCATATAGTACTGACTATGATGAGGTAAAGGCAAGAACACACTCAACAGCAGTTTGGGGAATAGTTAGTAGGTAATTACAGGATTATTTCTGAGACTTAAATATTAAGTCATAGAAATCAAAATGAAACAAAATTCTCCTTCTACCCTTGAAACAAAATTGCCCCTTACAAGGGGCTCCAAGCAATCATGCCACATTTCCAGAGTTCTGTTCAAGGAAGAGGGCTCTGCTTCCTGTGGGAATAATTTCAGAGCCTAACAGTTATTGGAGCCAGGACGTTTATTTTTTTTTCTCCTCTTGATATTTAGTTCAAATCATATTCTTCTTGATTTCAACCTGTTATTATTAGTCATTTCCTCAGGGTTAGCTTAGAAATAGCTATCCATTTCTGGGATTTACACCTTCCAAACATTATGTTGACTTATCACCTGATCTGGCACTAAGTATTTGAAGTCATATGCTTTTGGTTTATATGTGAAGTGATGGTTTTACATCCTATAAACACTCTGTACATAGAGGTTGAGGGACCTGAGAAAATACATTTTGTGAGTTAAAATATGCAACTCCATATTTACCTGACCTGTGCAATTGTAAATCTTCATAATCATTTATTTTGGACTTGCCAAATGGCACATGTGGAAATGTTCAATTTTGTAATGTGATTATAACCAAAAAAAATCTGTTTGATACCTGTGGCTTGGTACAGAAAATGCCAAAAGTGTGCTATATTTCCTTTTCCCAGCCAAGCCAAACTGAAAGCAGTTTTAGAATTCTGAGGAATCTCTTTAAGCAGTCTTGTGTCAAGGTCAATCACAGTCCAAGCAGCCTTTGTCTAATTGGGGTGAGGTATGCAGCTGAATATTTTGTCATTAAGCAAACCCCTTAGAAAGGTTACAGCTCCGGGGCTGTAAGCACAGACGTCAGGAACACAGCATTCCTGTACTGGCTCCATTACCCTCACAGCTCTGGAAATGTCTCATTGCTTTCTGTGCTATTCCCACCCATCCTTTGCTCTGTCCCAGCCATCTCTCATATGTGGTGAAGACATTACAGAATTAAGAGGTAAAGATAGTTTCCCACTAATTTTTTGCCCTGCCAAGAAGCTGTGTGTGTGTGTGTGTGTGTGTGTGTGTGTGTGTGTGTAGAAAAGAATAGTAGAGAACTTTTTGGCAATGGTTCAGTTAAACTGTGTGTAAGCCTGTAAATCCACATGTGCTGTGGCCCTCATGGTTAATCCCAACCTGAACTGTGCTATCTTCTTCAGTCCCACAAAGCCCTGTTCTCATGTCTTCAATGTATAATGTTCATTCACTTAGAGCTCTTCATGGAAATTTCTGTGCTAACCCTGCTTATAATCTTTGTCTCTCTTTTTCTCCTAACTAGTGTATCTCTCTCATCTATCCTTTTTTTCTATCTAAAATGTGTCTTTTATCTATCTATAGTCTGTCAAATATCTATCATTTCCCATTCTATTTATTATCCACCATCTATCATCTATCTCTATATATTTATCTTCTATTACCGAGCAATCGTTTTCTATAATCAATCTATCTATCATTTATCTACTTATATCAATATTTATTTACCATCCTACCCACCTATATATCTGCTTGTAGGATTTCACACAACAAAATGATTAAATACACATATATCTCAAGCTTGGTAGCCAGCTACATGCTAATTGTACCAGTAAAGAGTCCATTTTCTCTAAGTCTCAGTTTCTCTGAATATACTGAGGATATTTTAAGGTTAATGTCAGAATTTATTTGAGGAGGGCTTATTAGATGGAATTAAGATATGACAAATGGCTAATAATAATGCCCAATACTGTGCTGTAGATTAGAATCCAGAGATTGGCATTTTGAAATGATGACTTGTATGTACAAAGTTTATTGGGAATATCCTTGACATCAACACCTTTGGGTGAAGGAAATATAATACAATAATAAAAAATATCCCAGCACATTCTTTGAGACCTTTAGGGTGGATCCATAGAATGTTGAGAGGAAGACCACCACATCTCAATATCTGCCAATCATCCAATGAAGGCTGGTCTTGGGCCCGAGACATTCTTTGGGGTATAGAGGCCTTATTTATTTACCTGGCAACAATAACCAGCAACCAGAGGACTTAGTAGTTATTATTCTGCAGAGATTTTCTTTGGCCTTGCTTGGTTTCCCTTTCAACAATCTGAGTCTTCAGGATTCTCTGGTGGTCATCTTTTACTAGAGAAACTCAAAAGAATATTAGTAGAGGGAGCTGCAGCCACTACGGTTGGGACTAGTCCTGAGACTGTGTAGAAACCTTTCAGGTCTCACTTGTATCATCCATTCTTAAATCCCTTGTTTAGGATATTTGATGGCTGAGTTACTTATCCTGTAATGATGGTTCAGATTCTTCTCTCTGAGATATCTGTTATGTTCCCAGAGTCTTCTTGCCTTTTCAGTTCATGACTAGATCATTTTTTCCTCTGCCATACAGCTTGGCAAGGGAATGTAAAAAAATAAAGCCTTTACCTCATATAGGACAATACCTCTTCTGGTTTCTGGGATACAGGTTAATTATTTTTGTTGAAGCAGTTAGTCGTGTTATGCATAACCGAATATGATCAAGCTGTCACTACAGTTTGATATTTATCATAATGCATGTGCCAACATACGAGTTTGAGTATCAAAGCTTCTAAACCAGCAAGCATCTGCAGCACATGTTCCCCAAGTCAGTGGGAGTGACAGATATAAGACCACCTTTATTTCTACTAATTACATATTGAACTTGGCTGCTCTGTGTATTGAGAACAGAGAATCATACTATGAGGATGATACACCGTACTATGAAACATAGGAGGTATCTTCCTTAAGCTGCATCTCCTGGACGTCTCCTAATGAGACCCTTTCATCATTTTTCAAGACTACTGAGTGGAGTGACCTGGGATGGTGGCCAATGGATCAAAAGGCTGCATATCCAACTCTTTCTATAATCCACAGCATGTTTCTTTTACTGCACAGGGTCCATTGGTCTGATATGATGCTCTGTGAGGTTCCATGTTTGTGATCAAGCTCAGCACATTCTTGGTTAATGGTGCTGGCAGAGCCTGTGAGAAAAGCATATCTGTATTTAGATTTCACACTGATTGCATGGAAAGTGAATTGGTATCTCTTTAAAAGTAAAAGGGGCCCAATGGTCAGGGTGTAGTCAAATTACTCTTATTGATATTTTGCGCCACATACAGAACACAGTTTTGACCTTTCCTGATAGCAAATTGAACAGATGCCAGTGACAGTAACTAGATAGCCTTCATTGAGCAAGCATTCATGTCTCTGTTCCATGTAGATATATCAGTCCTCTTGTCAGATGACTCCATTCATGAGTCTTTTGTTTAAGAATGAGGGCTATCAATGAACAGAGTCTGCACTATCAGTTATAAGGTCTTACATTTCTTTTATTTAAGCTTAATTTGAAACATAAACAACAATAAAGACATATATATATTAACCTATATATGTTATGAAATAATTATTGTCATCTAAATTACTGATATATGTATTAATTGATAGCATGCTTTGTATGTGTGTGATTTTCAGATCATTTTCGATCAATCTACTTTTAGAAAATTTTAAATTATTTAAAATTTAAATAATGTAGCATTATTAACCATATTCATTTGATGTGTGTTAGAACTTTGGGACTTAGCCATCTTACAGCGGGGCATTTTTACTGTTTGGTCATTATCTCTCCATTTTCTCCAACAAAGTCCTGGGCAAACACCATTCTATTCTGCTTCTGTGCTTTTATTGTCTTTTAATTTTGTTTTTAGGAACTTCTTCAATGACAAATAGTATATTGAGAGTGGTATGTGCTACATATACCTTTACACTTCCTGGCTTGAATGAGCCCACACAGATTCTTGTTCCCTAAACCTCCTTCCTGTTGACTTAATATTTTGCCTTCAGTTTGGACAGCAAACAATCAGACAATTTGAGACACATGTGTTGTCCTCATTTTCCCACAGGGAAGTGTTCCACAGAGACAAGGATGTTTGTGTTCGTTGCTTGTATTGTATCTGTGTTGCTGTGACAATATGCCTGGCAGACTCACTTAAGGAGGAAAGGTTGATTTTTTTTCTTAAAGTTTCAGGGAAGATTCAGAGCAGATATTGTGAAGCTAGTTATTGGAGACAAGAGTGTGTCCTACCCCAGCCTTGAGCAGACCTGAAAGACCTTGTTTACCACAATAGATCACATAATAGGACCTAGGTGGAGTTACCCACCTTGACTGCACGTATGACCTGCTACAGGAACTTAGAAGAATAAACTGCCTGCTGAGCTTGCTTTGAGACATCTCTGGCAGTGACTAACGATGGGTTCCCCCACCCTTCTCCAGCTGAAACAAGTAGGGGTTCGGCGGGGCTTTTCCTTTAAATTAGAAGAGCTGAATATTAAACTTCAAGCCTTGATCAGAGAACTTTGTCTTGGCTTCATGTTTCTCTCGCCCTTCTGTCCCTTTTTCATTTCCAGTCCCACTTCACGTGAACCCAGTTGGTCCGTGGCCGCAGGCAGCTACACAGGAATATGCAGCAGAATTCTTTATGTGCTGGCTGGATCAGCAAGCAGAAGTTGGGAACAGAAACTTGTCTGGGATTTAACCTTCAAAGGATAAACCTTAGTACCAACCTCTGCCAGAAAGGTCCCACTTCCAGAAGCTGTGCAATTTCCCCAAACAGGTCAACTAACCTAGGAGCATGTGTCAAATACAAAGTCTGTGTGGAAACATTTTAGGTTGATTCTCTACCACTGCCCAAAGCTTTTTCAGATAGCATTTCCCATCACTACTGTCTTTCAAAGTTACTCATGAGTGATGGTACTATGCCATCAGCTCAGGCCAATCCATCCATGAACTTAACTGAGAATCTACCTATTTCCCATTTAGTCATTTCCTCTTACTATGTGATCATGAGTATGACCTGAGAAACAGGTGCTTGTCCAATAGCATAGGAGAGTGTAGACAACTAAGAAGTATCGCAGTTCATATTGTGGCCCATGGACCTGCTTTTCAGAATGCTTTCATTTTGATATGGGTTACTATTGGGACTCACCCACATGTATGATTTATGAATAGAGAGTTCTAGTTTATAATAGACAGCTGTGGTTAGATAGATACAATACTTCATTACCATGTTCTTGGTATTGACCATATTCTCTGTTATACAGTCTAGAACCTAATGTTCAAGGGTTCTAAAATTCTCATCTCAAATTATCCGACTTTGCCATAAAACCATAATGACCCATGCTTTGATATTCCTATAGGTCCCTATGGTTTTGGAACTGCTACTAATTCTCTCATACAGTGGTATCTGCAGCTGTGTGGCCTCTTAAGTAGAGAACTTATCTCTACTTGCAAAATTTGCTGTCCTCACAATCCAAGGAGACTTAATAGAAACCTACTGGCTTCTTCTTAGTGATGGAGGTATGCAATGATTTGTACTCCCTGTTGAGTGGGAAATGCTTAAGCATCCAGATGATATAGCCAAGGATTTTGAATGTTATAGGAGGTTTCTGAAATGTTTTAGATCTGTCTCCAAACCTCATGTGTGTGTGTTGTCTGGTCAACTTCAGTCAGTGGTCCACAGCCTTCTCTGCCCTCAGGCTGTAGAAACTGAGTATCTTTATAGCAGTCAAGGCAGCTAACTTATTTTTGCACTTATTCTTCAAGTGAAAAATAATTATAAAAAAGCCTTTTCTTTGTTTGTTTTTAAAAAATCATCTAATGCCTAATCCTTGACCATAAAATTTGATATTCATGTTTGTTTTATAAAATGTCTCAGTAAAAAAAATAGCTATCTTTTAAATTACTATATAGCCCAGGCATATACTTAAAGTTTGGTCTTAGTTGTGTCCTATCACACCAAGGGATTAATATGGTGGCCCTGACAGTCTTTCTGCGCTATGACCTATACATAATAATGCTTTCTGTTGATACTTGCATTAGATATCTAATAATTGGAATAAATTATCTTCTAATTTTAGTGCCTTAAAATGATAATAAACATCTACTATCTCTCATAGACCCCTAGTCTGTGCCTCAGCATCTGTCACAGGCTGATCACCTGTTCTCCACACCTGCGCTCAAGTTTGACTGATGAGAGAGTGTTTCAAAGTCTTGCTATATGTTGAGTTGGAGCTCAGACTCTGGCCTCAAGAGCTCCTTAAATGCCCCCTTGACATGTTAGTAGGCTTCTGGAAGACAGAGTAACCAGAGATTGCAAGGTAGGAGTTTCAGTGGGTCAATTATATAGCCTCAGAGGTAATTCAGTGTCACTCTGACAACATTCTGTTAAGTATTTAAACCTCCAAGTCTGCCTTCAAAGGAATTACAGCAAGGCATGCATGCCAGGCAGAAGGCTTACTGTGCCCATTTTGGTGACGGCCACTTTAACACAGCATTTGAATTTTTCTGTTAAATGAAAATGTTCACAACACTTGAAACACAGTGAAAGTGTTCTGCAACACTACTGCAAATCATGACTGTACACATTCTTCTGAAACAACCTTAATGGGGTCTTCATTATAAACCGATGGCTACAACCTAGCTCCAAAATTGTGTTTTGAGCTTATACCCTTGAGCCAATCCTGGTACTGGGAAGTCATCACAAAATTGACACTATGTAGATCATGGACACAGGATGAAAAATTGAACAAGGCAACAGAAATTCTTTGACGTTTAGTCGGTGATATTTGTTGATTCAAGAGATGATCCACAGCCTGGAAGCATCTTTCAAGTTGTTCTAAGTTAAGGCAAGGGGGCAGCAGCTTTGTAGCATCTTTTCAAACAGGAATTAAGTTAATAGATGCATGGAATCCCATCTATCTATGTATCTAACTATCTATGTATCTATGCATCAAGTATCTATCTATCTATCTATCTATCTATCTATCTATCTTATTTATCTATCATTTACCTATGTATCATCTGTATATTGATATATCTATTATCTATCTGTCTATTATCTATCATTTATTATTTTCTATCATCTATCAAATATCTACCAACTATCTTTTATTGATGGACTGATTTAGATATGTACCTATTAGTCTATTTCCAGAATACCTTTCAGTTCCCCCTTTTATTCTTTTCTAAGCCATATTAACCTGGTCCTAGTACCTTTGTGATCTGAACTGCAGCTACATCTCCAGATGCTTCTTCTGACCACACAATGTCACCTTAGGAGATAAGCCACATCTTCCCACACCAACTTAAGACCTTTTGTTTTGTTGTATTGCTGTGTAATCTTTCCTAACACTCCTTATCAGGACTTTACAATAGATATGGACTTATTAAATTGCTATATTTTATCTTCTGCTGTGATATACTTTTATCTTTTATACATTACTTTACATAATGTCAGCCTTTCCTAATTCTATTCCTGCTGATTTCAATCCCTATTACCTAGAGTGACATCTCGGATACAGAATGGGCCCTAAAATATTTGTGAAGTAAATAAGTAAACTCATTATCTACACATTCATAGTGTTACTACATATTGCACTGATAGTCTTTGCTGGAGATACCAGTGGGTTCTGATTGAACACCAGCAAGAAGCCACAAGCATTTCATCTCTTCCCTGAGTTAAATTTAGCTTTAATCTTAGGACAAAAGGCACACATTCTGCTTCCTAACTGGCCCTATTTCCTTCTGCATTGATATCCATTTTGGAGTACCTATTGTGCTGTGAACTTTGCTCTTGTAGAATCCATTGTTTGGCATTATACCAACATAGAATCCCTTACAGTTAAAACAAAAGGACCAAAAGGGATATGGATAACTCCATTTCTTTTCTGCACTAGGCAACAAGATTCCCACGATTTATCTGATCCAAATATTATTACAGATGTCCCCACTCCATGCCACACTCAACCCAGGGACTTGTATACATTGCTTGGCAAATACTGTATCGCTGTATTGTGGAGCTGTGTCTTTGCCCCTAGCTTGTCCTCTCCATGTCCTCTCTGCCAGTCAGTATTCTCATGTCTGTTCACTTTAAATATTGGCTGCCAGAGAAAATGAGGAGAGACAAAGTTATAAAAAATTAGCTATTCCTTGTCAGTTTCTTTTTTGTAATTTTTTGATGTATGATACATGGTCTGTTCTGCTGTTTGGAAATGTTTACATTGTTTCTTGAGAGATTTTGCATATATATATATATATATATATATATATATATATATATATATATAGTGACAAATTCACAGTGGTGACATCCATATCTGTTTCAGCTTTCTTCCAAAGTCACATGCTATCATCATTCTTTAACATCTAGGTAATACCCTAGGGAATCCATAAATAGAGAGCATACTAGAATTTGCTAGGTGAAGTTCAGAAATAGTTATGAGTTCTCAGAACTCAATATATTCACCTTTTTTATATGTGTGTAGTTGACCATTTATGTTGGTTATCAGAGTGTAGTCTCCATTGAGAGATTGATTCATTTCTATTATTCACATTATTTTGAAATACATAGAGTTTTCCCTAGATATGTTGAACACTTGATAACATTTTTTTCTCGGTGTGAGACAAAGTCTTTTCTATTTCCTAGATGCTGGAAATATAAGTGTGAGCCATCATGTTTCTTAAAAAAATTCAAAATGTCTGTGTCTTTTGCTTATGCACACTTGCCTTCCCTTACCACTATCTAGTCAGAATGTGGTTGGTTTATCTTTTTTACAGAAAAAATAATATAAAAATATATTCTTGATTTTAAAGGCTGTCAAAAGATGATATGCTCAAATGAGGAGGAATCTCAGTCAGTAAAATGTTCATTTTGCAAGCATGAGGATGAGAGTTCGATTCCTAGAAACCACTCAAAAATGCTGCGCACAGTGGCCTGCTTGTAACCCCATTGCTATAGAAATGTAGGCAAGCAGATCAGAAGGCCTTGCTGTTCAGAAAGCTTAGCCTATTTGGCAAGCTTCAGTCTAGTAAGAAACTCCCTATCTCTGTCTTTGTCTTCATCTCTGTGTCTCTGTGTCTCTGTCTGCCTGCCTCCCCTCTGTGTACATTACCTGAGGAACAACACCTTAGGTGGTTCTCTGCTTTCCCCCATATGTGTACACTTACACAGGCACACACACACACACAGAGAGAGAGAGAGAGAGAGAGAGAGAGAGAGAGAGAGAGAGAGAGAGAGAGAGATGTACTTTCCTCAATTATGATTTGAGATGTCAAGAAACATGAGTTTTTCATCATTTCCAGACCTTTAGGGAACTTTGATTTCATATCTTCAGGGTGCCTGGTATTTGACTTAGGTTTACCATTAATTCATTCTATGTTTCTGGAGATATATTTTGTGTCAGGCATTAATTTAAATAATTAAAATTTCCAGTAATATTTCCCCATTAATCTATGAATTCTTTTGAAATGATTTGACACAGGACTAACAAATTCAGCTGCTGAATGATGCAAAATAAAAGCAATGAAGGTGCTTCTGGGAGCAGTTGGTCACCAGAGGTGACCTCTGGAGGAAATACAGCTTCACCTGAGAAGCAAACGTTGAATTGGAGTTCTCCAACTGGAGAACAGCAGAACAAAGTGTCCATGGTAAAGAAAGGACCAAGTTCAAAGGTCCCAAGAAAAACTTAGTATATAGTCTTGTTTTGAAAATCAACCATGAGACCATGACTTTGATAACAACAAGCAGCAAAGCACATGACAAAGCTAGAAAGACCTGTAAGACACAAGTATATGAATCAGATTTTAAACTTGGAAAGAACTAAATGTTCCTTTATGAAGGAGAGGGAAGGGCCAGAACTGACTGTGGACATGCATGAGCTTTCTGGCTTCAGTGAGAACTAGGTTTAGAATAGGTTTAGAATAGGGTTTAGAAGCCTATTGAACTTCTTCATGTGAATAGACATGGTGATCTGGTGGTACTGTGGTGTCTACTGAGCAACAGGGGTTTAAAAGATGGCATTCCAGAACTTACCAAATAGTTGACTTTTGAAAATAAAGGGAAAGGTAGAGTCATCAATCACTTCTGTGTTTTGAGTTAACACGGTTGAGAGTAATAGAGGACTCAGACAGCAAGGCAGAATGAACTCAGCTGGGTTAATTTTAGTCCAGGCAGCCACTTGCTAAGTGTAATCACAGAACTTTCGAGCCTTCCCATCTGTTTATTGATGTCTTCAGGATCCGAATCTAAAGGGGTTTGTAGATGTTGCATGTCTTCACAAAAACTGCATAAGCATAGTCATTCCGTTCCCATCTATTTCTAGAAGGAAGTGGCCAACTCTTACCTTGTAGAGAATCTCATGGACGTCTCTCTGTACTTTCCAAATACTATGCACCTGGATCCTAGTATGGCTGAAAGTTCTAAGAATGTTGGCATTTATTAGAACACTGAACTCAGGAAATAAGAGCAAAAGTGTCATATGAGGAAATTCTTCTGAGGAATTTTCAGTACAAGATTTAGAAATAGCCAAGAGATGCTGCTAGGTCTTAGGATGCCAAGGAAACATAGAGTTGGATGGCAGTAGACCCGCTGCAAGCAAGTTCAAAATATGGGACATAGACCCCTGAAATTCCAAAGGGCAAAGCCTTCATTAAAGA
Source organism: Arvicanthis niloticus (assembly GCF_011762505.2). Lineage (NCBI taxonomy): Eukaryota > Metazoa > Chordata > Mammalia > Rodentia > Muridae > Arvicanthis > Arvicanthis niloticus. Next base: position 16,391,606 of record NC_047661.1, read on the forward strand.
TATGTAGGCAGCAGCTGTCATGATGGGGGGTATCCTTTTCTGGGAAGCAAAGGAGAGAGGAGAAGAGATGCAGGACAGTATTTTGCTTTACATTGTGTTCACCATATTAAATACGGTTGAGTTCAGCACATGTTTCTTTTGTATTTAGACTATCTTTGTTCTTGGCTAAGAGCAAGGCTGGCACTACTGCTTTCTTTCATCACAGAATAAAGCTTTTCTCCCTGTTACTATCCTGTTCCCAAATTAGATCTGAATGAGGTTGATTTCACTGGACCTATTGAAAATCTGTCTCAGATAATATTACAAAAACCAGGCTCATTTCAGTGATCTGGTGGACATAGTTTTCTGATACACAGTGAAACAGAACTTTCTGCCAACCATATGTCATTGCTCAGAACTATGTTAACAATCCTAATTCCTCTGCTGTATGTAGCCATCAAATCTTGTCTTGTCCATACAAAACATTTTAAAATATTATTGGCATTATTTGCTTTTCAGACATCTCATAAATTCCATCACACTCATCTGACTATTTTAAGATTTGGCTTTCCTCCTATAGTGAATATCTATGAATTAAATGCCACAGTTCAAGTATGATTTGACAAGCTCTAAGCTCCATAAGGCTACAATGGTAACTTTGTAGTAGCTAAAGCCTTTCTAAAAAGTTCTTGAAAATATACTTTGATAGTGATAGTGACAATACTAAAGTTCCTCCATCTACTTGTAGCTTAGTTTTATGAATTTGCCATAGACTAGCTAGAAGGTATTAGACCCATATCAAAATGAAATGTTAATTCTTAGAATTTTGAGAGAAAGGTAGGATGGCAGTGCTGGAATGTGCAACTAGCTGTCCATGGAGGAGGTGGAGTGGAGGCTGAGTTTCTGAGTCAATGAGAAGACTAGAGAGCTTGTCTAGGTTGCAGGAAGATTAACGAAAGTAAAGACAGTAAGTGTAAGATGAACAGCTTTGGGAAATGACCCATTTGTCAGTGCTTCTCTGTGCTGAAAGGACATCCACCATGGGTGCCTTGACATCACTGTTTAAGATCACTACAGGGGGTAGAAAGAACAGAACTTGCCACCTCTGATCATCTGAAGATGGGTGTCTGTCCATGACCAATGAGGGTAAGAATGTAGAAAACTGTTCAAACTCTTAATAATGACTCAGCTCTTCTGGCCATGAAATGATCTAGCACTGTCATATATCAGATGAGGGAGTTTAATATCCGATTCCCTTGCCTCTTAAACAAGACCGTGAATAATTTATTATGACACTTCATTTTCTTCTCTCTTTGCATGGGAGATGGAGAAGTAAAATTGAGAAGTTTGTTTGCTTTAAAAAAAAAAACAAAAACACAAAAACAAAAAGTGGTTCTGGATGGCTCCAGCAGCAGTCTGGCATACGTACCTCTTTATACAGAATTCCAACTTCAGCTGTGCTGAGCTCTGCCAGTTCCTCACCAGTCTGGTCTGTACTGGCAACATATCTGCACGTGGTGAGTGATCGCGGGCCATGCTTTTGTACAGAGAAGCATTAGCCTTGGCATCTGACAAAAGTTAGTTCTTCCAGGACAAGCGTCTGCCTGGCTGAACCAACATGAAAGCATCTGTCATTTTCTCACCGTGTTGCTAGGGCAGCTTGCATGACAGGGGGAAAGAACCGAAGGCATCCTCTTGTATCAGAGGCTTGTATCGGAGATAAGCTCAAAGACTACAGGTTGGGTTAGCCTTCATAAAATCACAATGCTTAATCTCATTAGGACTGTCAACCCCATTATGTATTATGAGCCCTCCAGCCAAGGCAGTGGGAACCAGGATTTCTATTTCATACCAAGAGAAATGGTGGAAGTCAGCGATTGATATTAACACAATGATGGGAAAAAGTGTCCAAAGCTGCTGCTCACATATCTCATTTTACAGCATCTTAAAAATTCAATAGAGAGGGCCCCACTAACAATACTGCCTCACACTAGGCACTATTGTTCTCAAGCATTCCTAAAGCTCTAAATGCAAACTTCACAATAAAAATACTCTATAAATACAGACCAGCAGTGCATACAAATGCATTTTTTCTTTACAAAACAAAAGCACAGTGTTACCTATGAGTCATGTTATATCCCTTAAGTGATTTCTCTGCTAACGTATGTATGTACATTTAAAATGTTAGGTCTAAATAAATAAACTATTTGTGATGCCAACTATTATTTGGCATGAGAAAATATTTGCAGTTAACTGAGAAAGTGATGTGGATATTACCCTCGGATAATCACACACCACTGCCTGTGTGATAGGTGATTTTTATGGAAGATATGTATTGCTCAACATGTGTTATCTCGTTTGTAAAAACATTTGAAGAGAAATAGAATTTTCTTCCGAAAGTCATAAAGGTTTTCAAATTTTTCTGTTGTATATTTGTCTGTACTTTTTTTTTTTATTTTACCACTGGAAATCTTGAAATAAGTACACTTAAAAATCAGCTTAAGTGGGAGAGAGTCATGACTGTGTCCTCTCCCTCTGCTGAGCATGCCAAATGAACAAACAGATAAAACTCCAACACACAAAATAGGGACCAGCCATTGAAAAAGGTTTCAAACTTGTTTGGGAAAAAAATTGTTTTCTTCCTGTTTTATTCACGTGAGAATAAGAACCAATCCATATTTTGAAAAAAAGAATTCTACATTGTTTCCTAAGGACTATATAATACTATATCATCCTGTAATGGAAAGAATTAACTAATTAATAATATTTTGCTTAATAATTTAATGCTAGAATACCTAATCATTACATTTTAGTTTAATAGTCAGAATTTTAAATGATTTGAATATTAGTGATGAGACTGGATGAGAAAGGCATTTGTTAAAGGAGCTAGAGAGAGGGTTTGGCAATGAAAGGAGCTTGCTGCTCTTCCAGAGCTCCTGGGTTCAGTTCCCAGACCACAGCTGCTTAGAGCTCCAGCTTCAGGGGACCTTCTGCTCTTCAGGGCTTCTAGAGCATCTATGCATACATTTCATACGCATGCAGACAGATACAATACACATAAAATTTTGTAAAAAATGTGAATGTTTTAAAATCTTATGCCCATATAAAATTCATTTTCAAGATGTTATACTGAGTTCCTTCAAACTTGTTGGACACAAAAATAGAAACTTAAACTAAAATATTGGTAGTGGTATATTGAAATACAGTTTATATATTCTATTTTTATAAGGCTGAAAATGTTTTATTGTATTACATGTTGTTAATTTTTGACATTAAGTAAGCTGGTGTGGTGTTTTTTTTAAAATATATACCGAGGTAACTGTTGTATCTGAATAATAAAGGATATATTTCTAAGCGGATTTTCTTCTAAAACTCTGCAAAGACAAGCTCACATCTGATTTCATCTTGATGTTCAAGATGTTTACTGAAGAGACACTCTGAAGTAGTAACTTTGTATTCTCTCTGGCATGTTCCCTGTATAACAAAGAATAGTCACTAGAGAACAAAAAAACCAATCAGAAGAGAGAGCTTTAACTTTTCAAGTATAGTAAAATAATCAAATGTTTGGAATAGAAACAAATTATAAAAATGTGACTTACTTGAGATAGCTTTGCCCCGGGGAGACACGGCTTTGTGTTTGATGACTCTTTCATACACCTGAGTTTACTTTTAACACTTCACCTTTTTAATATAAGAAAGCTCATAGTGAAAGAATTTATCTTATGAGGTTTTTCACTAGACACTGTAAAACTCCACCATAGCACCTCGCAGTCTGGGAAATGTGCAATTGAAGCTCAGAACTTAAAACTGCCAGATTTTATGTTGAGAAGTGGGTTGTGTTTATAGAGTGCAAATCCATCTGGATATAAATTCAGGACTATCAAAAAAACAAACCAAAACAAAACAACCCTGCTTGTTCCTAGAGGCGTTGTCTGATTGGAAATGTACAGCTTTTGAAACTTCAGAGGGACCACAACTGCCTAGAGCTCCAGCTTCAGGGGACCTTCTGCTCTTCAGGGCTTCTAGAGCATCTATGCATACATTTCATACACATGCAGAAAGCACATCATGAGGCATGAAGGCAAGAAAGGGCAGGAAAGGAGATCATAAAGAGAGACAACAGAGCATGCTGGAGCCTATCACACTTCCTGAGTGCCATTCCACCCCGTGATGCTGCCTTCCCTGGTCCTGAATGACCATGTCTACAGGGGAGATTCTGTGGAAGCAATCTTACTGGAAATAGTTGATAGTTGATTAAATGATTTGTCTTGCTTTTGATGGTTACTGACTTTTTTAAAAAATCACGCTTGTTCCTCTGAATAAATAAAGAATATCTTTTTATAAATTCAGTAAGGATGAGTTTTGTGAACAATGATTAGATGTTTTGAAAGTGGTACTGTAATAACTTATCTGTTTGAAAAGTAAAGCTGACAGGCATTTTGGAGAGCTGATCTACACCCTCACGATTCTTGCTTAGACACAATCTGAAGATTTTTATTTTGGTTCTAGATATAATTTTCATAAGACAAAAAATATTTTTTAGTGTGTCTGTTTTACAGTGTTTTATTTTAATAAATCACTAATGGAGGCTGGGGATGCCATTGTTCTGTGGTAGAGCATTATCCTTGTTTGTGTAAGGTTCTGGTTTCTTATCTAATTTTCTATGCTGAAACACACACACACACACACACACACACACACACACACACACACACCTCAAAACAACAAAACCCCAATCAAGTACGAGTCTTCCTTGCACAACTCCATCTTTAATGAACAATTCTGAAATGTTAAGGCATTTATAGAGAGGTCTATTTATGCAGATACATGGGACATATGCCTTTTTTCTTAAGGACAATGGTTTAAATGCAGTGTTTCAAACAGCAGAGGCAAACAGGACCTCAGCTAGGGAGTTCTACATAATTCATGGATGTGCTTGGAAATAGCATTCCCACACTGAAGTCAGAAGCAGCTGCTGAGAAAAATGGCTTTTCAAAAGAAAAGAGTTTCTGTAACAACACTTTTATTGTTGCAGGTCAGTTCTGAGCATTGTGCACAATGACAATACCATATTTGTAAACATATATTAGTTTGAGAAAGAAAATTGAGAAGACTTAAAGCATATGCCAGCATAAATATAAAGGCACTTCCTAGTGTTGCAGACATGCGTGTTGCTTGGTAGTAAGAAAAAGGGCCCTAGCGGTGGAATTGAAGAGAAGATACCAAGTGCTTTCACAGTTTTTGTTAATTGACACACCTTTATTTCACAAATGTATGGGCTTCAAAATAGCTGACAAATATTTGAGGTGGTTATTCTGTGATTTTAAAATACATCATGGATTTTTGGCCGAAATTTCCTAATCCCTGAAGGAAGTACAACAAAAAACAGGGCATCACCCTTCCTCAATCTTAATTTCACAAATGCATTTATCTAGATGTAGGATCAGAAAAAGACTTCTCAAACATTTGGGGGAATAAATATGAATCTCATTAGTGTCCAGGCAGGCTGTCCAGCATCCTCAATTGAACAATGAGCAGATGTGAGTTGCCTGTTGCCCAAACTGTCTAAGCTAGAAGCGTGGAACTGAAAAAGGAAGTAATGAAAGCCTACAAGAAAAACACTTGTATGGAAGAAGTTGTCCTCAAGTCACTTGGAAAGAAAATAACTGATGAGAGTATGTATTTCATGACTGGTGGCTTTTGTGGCAAGAATATCCCCCAACCATGGCCAGAATAGAATACATAAAGATACTACTTACAGTAACACTGGATTTAGACATTTTTTTAAAAATCTAAATTCCTTTTCTTTTTTTCAAAAAAAAATAACACTAGACTAAATTAAAAAATAATTTAACAATATCTTATATTAAGTAATATATTGTTAAAAGTAACTTTATACTAAACTTTTAAGGTTATTTAAATTAAATTATTTTTGAGCCACACTAAATTAATCTCGCAGTTAATTAGAAAAATTACTATTCATTTTTAAACATTAAGAAAAATTAGCTTTCTGTTTCGCAAAGCTCAGTGAAGTTTTCCAAATTTGCAAATTAATCTGTTTATTCAAACATGAAGGTAGAAACAGTATATGTCTGTGAGTGTAGATACCTGAGAGGTCAGAAGGGGGCATCACAGTGCTTGAAGTTGGAATTACAGACTGAGCTGCCAGAGTGCACGCTGGAGACTGAATTGAGGTTCTTCACAACAGCAGAGATTTCTGATCTGTAGTTGTCTCACATACCTCAGGGATCTTCTTATTTTTAATTTAAAATTTTATTTCCTTTGAGAATTTCATACATGAATACTGGATATACTTCTTAACTCATCTTGAGAATTAATTCTCAAAACTACCTTCCTCTAACTTGGGTCTATGGGTATATATTAATTGCAAATTAATAGTATTCAACTGAGATTTTTTAAAGCATATCTTCTAGAATTGTAATTTTCTTCCTTTTTCTTATAATTATCAAAGATTTTGTTTTTGGTTTGGTTTGTTGTTTGTTTTTTAATTTGGCATTACTTTAATATCCCCAAAGTACCTCTATGTTGATTCAAATCAAGTCTTCCTTAAAGTTATTATTGTAATCCTTACCAAACTGTGCCTATGAAGGCAAGTTGCAGTTCATTGGTAAAAGCCACCACATGCTGGACTTAGTCCATGGTGAGCTGTAGGAATGTAGTGTGATCTTGACACCATTGAGAATGTTAGGGTTCTATTCTGATACCCCATTCCACCTAGTCCTGTCTGCAGAGGACATGCTTTTTTTAAATTGGATATTTTATTTATTTACATTTCAGATGCCATCTCGTTTCCTCATTTCTCCTTCCTAGAAACCCCCTATCCTATCCTCCCTCCTCCTTTTTGCCTTTATACCATTTTAATTACATGCAAGTATTAAGGTCAGTCCTAGGTTGAGGAACTAGCAATACAATAGATGCAAATAGTCAAGGAACAAGCAAGACAATAAACACAAATAGTCAAAGAACAAGCAAGGTGATAAACAAAATTCTGTGAACACTCCTGTGATCACTGTTTCTAAGTGCTTATCAGGATAACCAAAATATCTGAACCAAATTCCCTGTCCTAGCCCAAAATCATTTTCATGTCTGAAGCCTAACTCCTTGCTGTAGCCTAAGATTTAGATTCCTGCCTGAAATTATTTTTTTTTGTTTTATTCTAATGTCAGATTCCTGCCTGAAGCCCATTTCCTTGTTCTTGGCCCATGTCAGATTCTTGCCAAGCAGCCCTGAAAGCTCTCCACATTTCTCCCCCTTTTTTTATTTCATAAACTAGACTGAGCCAGTCTTAGGTCATTCTGACAAGAATGCCTCCTTTACCCATTATGGAATATGCATTATCAAAAGCTATGCACTTCTGTCTTAGGATGGTAAGGCTTTGTGCAGAATCTACCCATCCTTGGCTTGCTAGCCTGTTAATTTAATAACTGTCTTGGAGTCTATTTTCAGTTTCAAGCCATGTACTTTGGCTGCCAACATGTTGATGTTGTTAAAGACAAGCTTTAACACAATGGATAGGAAAAAAATTCCTAGGACAAAAGGGCTAGCATGATCAAGCTATATATGCTATTCTTGAAGCTTCACCATAATAGAAATGCTGACCTCAGGCCATGGGTAATTTTATCAGCAGTATCTGCCACATCAACACTCAGCAGAGCAGCATTCTTTAAATTCATAATCTTACTATGCAAAGTTAAAACATCCAGAGAGGTGTTAGAATTATGCTAAATATGCAAGTGTCTTTAAACTTTTTCCTAATTATAATGACTACCACTGTAAATTTTAGAGCATGAATCCAATGGTATTTGGCATGATACTTGAGATGGCTCTTTTTTCTTAAACTCTGAACCTCCTTCAACTAATATGAATAGAATAAAGAGCATCAATCCATTGTTCCAAATGCCTATTTAAATACTCTTGCATATTCAACACATTAGTAACATTTTTTGCTAAATGATTAACAAAAGTAGCTGTCTTAACTTCTTGTATCAAAGCAATTGCAGAAGCAGTGGTACTAGCAATTAGTGTAATTAAAGCTGTTATACCATTAATAACCAAATCCACTACCTTCTTACTTTTGCTTAAAGCCCAACTCACTTCTTCCAGTACTTGCAAGCTTTTTTTTTTTTTTCAGAAGACCAAGGTTCTTTGATACTCAGGGCAATAAAACAAAAGCTGGTTGATAGACCTCTGTAACTGACATGCCAGGTTTCAATACACTAACACAATTAGAAAGTGTACAATCAATGCAAATTACATTAAATACTGTAGAAGAAACAAAAGTATTTTTAACTTGACAATTAAAAGAGCTTTAACACATGTACTAACACTTGTTAGAACTCCAGATCCTGTCCCAACTTTATCTCTTGCTAACATAACATCATAGAGAACTGCAGCTAACTTCCAACTGCGTCTCTGAAAATATCCAGAACCAGCCTTCCAAACAAAGACTCTTATTTCCAATATTGGATTGATTTCTATACCAGTCCATGGTTGAGTCTGAATAACTGGTAACATTTAAGAAAAATACAAGAGTCATTATAACTTCTCTTTTTGATTCACTGTTCCACAAGGTCTAAACACTTGAGACAAGGCAACTTGTCCTATCAGCGGTATAGGTAAGCAAAAGTGGGTTGGGAACATATGTCCAATATAGCTTCCCAGTCACCATTGTCTTGGCACTCAGCAAGCTCACAGGTCAGCATCATTCAGCATCATTCTTTGTCCTGGCATCAACATGTCTCTCCCATTGCTCTGGTATTCACCATGTTCCTTTAGCATCCTGCACAAAAAACACAAACATGCCCTCTTCTTCATATTAAATACCTGATCGGGATCATGCCATATGCCAGTAAGTGGATCCTTCCCTTTCACCTAGGCATATGTATGCCTAGTTGTCGAGTGCCATAGACACGCAGCAGAAAGCTCCTTGGCATCCAAATTTTTTTTTTAAAAACATTTAAAATTAAAAGAACATGATTTAAATAAATTTGGGGTGTGCAGGGATATACTTCCTTCTTTTTTATTTTATGAAGATATTGTTTTAAAGTTCCATGGACCCCTTCCACAGTCCCTTGTCTGTGGAAGGAATCCCAGTAATATGCATAATGCTTCTGATGACATTTTTAGCCACTCTTCAGTTACTGAGAAACTGTAACATGAGGAAGACATTCTTTCAAGTTTCTTCCCTTCAGCTCATTGTCACACTCGAGTGCTGCACTCTCCCTTAAGGTCTCATTCAAGGATCTGAGGCAGGGTGGGCTGTGATCAGCTGGGTACAGAGACAAAACTTTGCCATCCCAGGTGGATGCTATGTCCATTAAATGCCCTGCTATGATTTGCCAAGATCAGAAAAATGGTTTTGAGTTATTTATAGGCCAACTTTAACCCATCTTTGACTTAATTCTAGAAAATATAAATATCTAAAATTATATCCTAGTGATTTCAAAAGTCAGAAATCAGCAACAAAACAGACCCTGCCTTGGGCACGTATTAACTTCCTTTTGCCAAAAAAACCACAGAAAACATCAAGAATGTTGATTTCATTTAGCAGTTTGAAAATACTCCTTGATGATTGACAACATCTTAAGCTGGAGTTCAGCTCTCTGCCATGAGCAGTGTTCTGATTTGGGGTTTTAGGTTACTATTAACCAGAAAGCAAGGAGATACTGAATCAGAAGAAAATCTCCACATTGAAGTGAAAGGGGCATCCTGTTAGTCAAGAGAATGTTCTGGAACATTGAAGGGAAGGCTATGTGTACTGTAGAGCCTGCTTATCATGAACTCAATGACAGTGAAGTTGATAGTTGTCCTTCCCCTTGTCCTTCTCACCCTTTTTCACATGGGGGAAACATTGCCAGCTGAATTTTCACCTACCAATGTTTGCCCCTTGGTAGGACTTAAAGGATCATCGGAATGTTATGATAACATTTAGTGTTAGAAATATTTCCCACTCTGGGTCTTACTCAGTTTAACTGCTGTCTTGCCTTTACTGAGAAGGATTGCTAAGAAATAATTGTAGCCACCTCTAGAAAGTTATCTAATTATATTCACACAGCTCAGGAGAGATGTAGAGTAGGCTTCATGAATCCTTTTACATACTCAGTGTTCATCATTTCTCATCAATAACACATGCTCTGATATGTTGGCCCACAAATGTGTCTGATTATTGGCCCATCAATTTCACTCATACCAAATAAAGCAGTTTAACTTTATTATTTACATGGTTCTTAAAGTATGCAGGCCATCGACCACACAAATAAACATGTGCCTTTGGATCTGAATAAAGCCTGGTGTTTATGAACAGGGATCTTTGTGTTTTTAACAATATCTGGCACGTTGAAGGAAAACTCTTTGCTAAAACATGGAGCCATTGTTAATTGTGTGCTTTGTGATCTGTGCTGGGCAGGAGCCTCAACTTCTACTCTTCAAGCAGACAAGAGCACAAAAATCTGTTACTGAAGTTTGACATTTTCTTTGTACGACTAGGTCAGTTGGTAAATCTCCACCTCACAGTTCTTAGAAATCCAGATTTCCTGTTACAAAGCAATGTGGTTCTGATTACAGTATTACTGAAATCCAGGCAGAATACCTGTGCTCTGTGAGTACGTTTACCTCTCTTTCCTGTGGGCACAAACAGCGTTACCTGCCTACCTTTACCTGCACTGGCTGGGCAGACCCACAGTCCTGTGAGTTGAGGTGAAGGGAAGGGACCATCACCTCAGTCAGTATGGTGCTCTTAAGCTGGGGAAAGTCGGGGCTTGTAGAACTGAAGAAAGTGCTTTTCTAATGCAGGGCTGTGACTGGTTCAGACTCTAAATTTGTCACCTGCAAGTTTACTTTGAAAGATAATATGATGCATACAACAGAAGTCAGCACACCACAGAAAATCTCCATCCTGCCTAGTACCGTGGGATAAATGTGATCCCTAAACCATCTTTCAGCAGCAGACTCAGGAAGCAGCTTCCTATCTCCTCTGTCCAGCTCCAGCATCCCCTCCTGATAATTTATCATCAGATGCTTTTTCCTTACACCCTAATCAGCTCCTTCCTGTGGTGTCAAGAGCCTGACATGATTTGGCTGCACCATATTGATTACTGTCATTTCTGGTTCATACAGCATTCTATGCAAAATGGCCTCTCTTTGGATCAGTCTGGAACATTCTGAGCTGGATTCTGAAATAGTTGTTCCTTGCTACATTACATGAGCTACTTCTTACTCTGCTTTTGAGTCCTAGCTGGTCCTTTGGGTCATCTCCTAAGAAAACCCTTCCCAGACCACTGTACTTAAAGAAATTCTTTAGAATTGTCTACCATCTAGCTTTACTTTTGTTCTTCACAGTGTTTATGATTCTGGGCCTTGCCTGGTTCCTTTAGCAGCTTATTTGTATATATATATATGTGTGTGTGTGTGTGTGTGTGTGTGTGTGTGTGTGTGTGTGTGTGTGTGTGTGTGTGTGTAGGTTCACATAGAGACAGCAGGGCAATCTCTGGTGTCTTTCTTCAGAAAGATGTGAACAACACTTTTGGCAAAATAGGTCTATTATCTGGCTGGAGCTTGACAAGGAGGAGAGACTGACTGCTCTTTACGTCTCTTCATCCCTATAGGTGGGTAAAAGGTTATACTTAAACTGTCTTTGGTTTTTCTTCTGAGGTATGTTCTGGAGCTCAGACTCAGGTTCTCATGCTTGCAAACTAAGATTGTTAATCTCTCGAGCCCTTTCCAGACCTTCCTTTTGAAGTTTCTGGGAGGTCAAATTTATCTCTGATTTTTCATCATGTGTGTGAAACTACAAAGAGGTATGAGGAATAGAAGTAGTGAACTGCAGGAAGCAGAAAAAAGCAAATGGGCAGAGAGCACGGTAAGAATCGGGAGAGTCTGAGAAATTCCAAAAGGCTTTCTATCAAAGAAAACAACGGCCATTTCAGGAAACAATGCAGTGTATCTGCTAGAAAGAGGATTGATGGTGCCAAGTGAGTTGCTTGAGCTGACACCGCTGCCACTCTCTGTCCTATCTCCAAGTCATTCTAAGAGCTCCACAGTAAAAGCATTTGAGCGCCATGGCCACCAAAGAAGATTTAATTGGCAGCTAAAGACCACATTTTTAGATAGGATGGATAAAACAGTGGTGTTGTTTCCTTGTCTGGTCTTAAGTCTCCATGACACTTTCTTTGTCTTGATAAAGATAAAATTCTTTGGTAAAGAGGGTAACTAAGAAAGACAGCGAGAATATCAGTTCTAATCCATAGACTGTAAAGCAGAGAACACAGAAACGTGTACAAGAACCTTTTCACTTCCTCTGTGGGAAGCGGAGGAGAAGTCTGGGAGCTGGTGTTTGGTCCACCCTAGGTATTGTATGCACCACTGCTGTCTGCTTCTCATCCCTCAAATTATAACCAGGAAGAAAATCATAGAATTTTTTTCCCTGCCTAGGAGGGTTCCTTAATGGAAGGAAATGAACCACCACATATGATTAATTAGGGGAAATAATTTCTTCCAAGGAAACAAGAAATTCCTTAAAAAACTAGAGAACTCATAGGCTTTATAAGTTTGGAATTGTTCAATCAGAGATGTAACCCACTGACCAACCTAGATATAACAACTATCTTTGACTGGTGGAGATACATGAATATCTGCCTCCCTGTCTCCCTCCTTTTTCTCTCTTTCATCACCTAGCTTCTCCTCTCCTTCTTCTTCTCCTCTTCTTACTCCTTTTCTTCCTCTCAGTACTCCTCCCACCTTAGCTCCTCCTACACATCACCCTTCCTGTTAAAATGAAACTTTTCTCTCAAAATACAATTAGAGCATAATTATGACAATTTGTACCAGTGAGGTACAGGATAGTCCTAATACCCAGTCCATCCTTTTGTTGACTAACCAGCTCCTCTGTCATCTATTCTAACTAAAACATTTAGTTCTGAACCTGGCTTTAGGATGAATGTCAGCTGACGACCATCCACTCAAATCTTTTCTCTTAAGGTCAATAGCTATATGTTTTCAACCCCATCAGAAATCCAGAATGACTGAGTTAACTATAATTGTGGGAAGCACAAATCGTAGTTTCTAAAACTTAGCCAATTTATAGAGACCTCTGAACACCTGGACACTCGCTCTACTTCAAAACGTTGGACAGTGGGTTACACCTCTGATTGAACAATTCCAAACTTATAAAGCCTATGATTAACATTATTTTAAAAAATGTATAAATGCAAAAAGGAAAAGGGGGCATGGGATAGGGGTTTCCTAAGGGGGGTGGGAGGGAATGGGGATAGGGGATGCCATCTGAAGTGTAAATAAAATATCTAATAAAAAAAAAAGTAAGGCGGCAGAATTCCTGAGGTGTTTTCCCCCTGTTGTTCTTTTTAAGAAAGGTGATTGTATAAAAGCAAAAAGGAAAAGGGGGCATGGGATAGGGGTTTTCTAGGGAGGGGAAATGGGGAAAGGGGATGGCATCTGAAATGTAAATAAAATATCTAATAAAAAACTAAAAAAAAAAAAAAAAACAAAAACAAAACTAGAGAACTCACTTGTTGGATTCTTTCCAGCTTCACGTAAGTCGTGATAGACAACGGGCTGTACTTACTATGATTACAATAACATAAATTAGAGGTAATAATATGTATTTTGCAGTGTTGGTTTAAATCTGATATATTAGTGGCTTCATAAGAAGTATGTGATAATTTATGATTTAAAAAAATATAGAAGTAATTCAAACTTGGTCAAAAGTAATAATTGCTCATGTATTATGTTGAGAAGCATATTATTTCCCAAATATGAAACAATCATCCCTTCTCTAAATTCTGACTCATCATTAAGGAAGCTATTCTCAGTCAGGCAGAGGTCACATTAAATAAAGTTCCTTTTGAAATGTAGTATGTTTTAGTAGTTACAGGTTCAATATATGACTGAAAATCAATGAGCATACAGCTGCTTAAAACATGTAGAAAAAACATGAAATTGCTTAAATGCCGGGTTGCTGGCTTGTTCATACATATAATGCTAAGGACGAGCTTATTTCTTTTGAGAAGCAAAGGATTTTTACAGTTAAAGTACGAAAATCTGTTTGAACAGATTTTAAAAAATAACCTACATGTGTAAGTTGACTGAATACCATCCATAACTTCTCTGAAAAGTTTTCAATGCATAATTTTTTTCATACTATTAAAATATTGTAAATTATATATGCTGATTTTAATTAATATATGTTTACTCTCTGTCACTTTAAGTGGGCATCATATTTTAACCTTTTTTTTTGGATTTGTCAAACTAACTTTTAAGATTCTCTGAGAATTTTCTAGAATATAGATATAGGGTTTTTTTTTTTTTTTTGGTGTAGTCTTATTGAATTTGAAATTAAAACACTAATTGTTTTAAAACCAAAGCAATCAGGGAGACAAAACGGTGGAAGAAAACAGAAACAAATAATTTTAAAAACTCATCCCCAGGGGTAATCTCTACTTTGAAAATACACACAGCTTTTTTTTACATGTAGCCAAGCACAGCTTCTTCCTCTATTGAATCTCTTATGGTGTTTCACACTTACTATGAATTAAAATTCACCCTGTGTTTGCAGGGCCAGCACATGTATATGTATAATATTTCCAGTGTCTTTTGTCAAAGTCTTGCTGCTCTCTTTTACAATACCTTTCCTTTTACAAATTTGTTTTTTTTCGAAACATAGTTTTCATTTTTTTTCCCCCAATTCTCTTTGACTATTAAATCCTCTACATTTCATGCGATGGATTATTTCTACAGCGTTAATTCCCAGGGAGGAATTGACTCTGTTAAAGGAGATGCACATTTGAAAGCTTGCTGCTCTTCATTATTTTTTAACTGCTTTGGAAAGCTGCTCCCACGTCTGCCCCACAGGCCGTGTGACATCTTTCTGTTTGTACCAAGCATCGTTCTGTTCCCAGCCTGTGCTTATCTACTAACACGAGACTTGCCATCTTAATTGACGTTTCGCCGTTTACCAACCACAAACAATTTTCACATGCCTATTGACTGTGATTCTAAATTCTGTGAGCTTGGAGTAATTTTATTTTATTGGTTGTTAAGCTTTTCTTGAACTGATTCATAGCGACGTCTCATACACTAATTCTGTTGGTAGTCATTTGTGAATTCATGTTTTTTTTTTTTTTTTTAGAATTCACTTTTAAAATGTATGATATTCAACATAGTAAGTAAAACATGACAAGGTTAGTGTGAGCAAAGAGGGTAGAGGATATAGAGAATCAGGGAAGGGGTTTAAGAAATAGCATGGTCTCCTCAAAAATACCACTCTATACAATAGTTAAACTACAAGAGGAAAGGGTAGAGTTAGAACATTAAAACATTCCTGATTGCAAACATTCTTAAATACTGGTCATGCTCTAAAGGATGCCCAGGCCTTCCCTGTGGGATTGTTTAATGTGCCACGTACCTTTGTGTCCTGTATATTCCACACAGACAGGGCAGTAACTTCTCAAGTCACCCCTGAGCTCTAGGTGAGAATATTTTTTTCCATTTTCATGTATGAAATTGGGTTTCCTGGAAGTTCTAATTCAAAGTTCTCTCCTGGTAATTTATTGATGGTGTCGGCATTAACCTTGACTAAATAGCTTTTAAGAGAAAGAAGGACTGCCTCTCTGAGTCTATGAACATGATCAGACCATCTGAACTTCAAATTTTCCTCATAGCGAAGGGCCCACATCAGTGTTACTGTGAGTCACTGACTGAGCTTTAATTTCTTACTGCTCTCTTGTGGCCATTCAAATGAACTGTCCAAAGACCTAAAAATCCTAGAATATTAATGAAAAAAATATTTTCCAGACAGTCATCATTTTGTAACAGAAATAAATTATTGTTTTGACATTTGAACATCAAAGCCAGAAAACAACTTTTTTTCTTCTTTAGGTATTGTGATGGAGTCACAAAATTCAAAAGTAAAGGCTGGGACTTTATTCTCTCTCTCTCTCTCTCTCTCTCTCTCTCTCTCTCTCTCTCTCTCTCTCTTTCTCTCTCTCCGCTTTTTTCTAATTTCCTCTGTCTTTTGTAAAGTCAACCACACAGTTATTTCTTTATGAAGTCATCAAAAGAGTGAAGACTGAAATATTTCTGGCCATTCTGAAGATAAAATAATGCAGTTCCCAGCTTGTTCCCTTGCTGTGGTTTTGGGAGTATCTGTAGTCTGTGTTTAGTCATCGTAATTTGAAACAGTCATTTCTTTAAGGAAGAAAGCTTTCAAATGCAGACTCTATATTAGAATACAAATACTGCACAGTTAGTAAAAGTCACCCTGTCATGTTTGTGTCTCACTATGTTGTTTGTGAGTAGAGAGGACCCAGGTACTGCTGTTTAAGGACTTCTAATGGAGAGATAATGTGCTGAAGTGCTCTTTTCCTGCAGTTATGTCAGTCAAGTAAGGTATAGCCTAACAACTCTAATTCATTTGACTTCAGTTTCTGTGGCTATGTCTAGGCAAGCATACTATGGTTTAATCACAGTTATGATAAACTCTATTGTAATTAGCTTGTGCACATTACATAGATAACTCTTCTACAGGATGAGGGTCACGTTGTTCCTGGCATTATTCTATAGCCACAGAGCTGGTTCCAGAGGATTAAGGCGAGTTAATCTCCAAAGGCTAGAGTATCTATATGTGAATTCCTGACCACTCAGTTGCAGGAGTGTCTCCTGAAGGTACTGGCTCGCGGTAGTTGTAGTTTATTATAAGACAAACAAAATCTAAGCATGCCATAACAAAATATAAAAACATAATCATGTTGAGCATCAGCAATGAAAATCAGATGACAGTTTCCTGAGAATGTGATGCAGGAAGTCAAGAAGTCACAAAGAACAGGAATCGGTGAGGTAATTAGGAGGTCCAGCATGTGCTGGGAAGAGTGGACAGTTTTCATAAGATAAAACAATGGCCAATGCCTTCAGTAAGAAAGCATGAGAGAACACAAGGTAAATTAAAACTGAAACATGTCTTATAAGCTCAGCCAAGGAGTTAGTTCATCTTGACTATAAGAGAGTAAAGAAGCCATCAAGATTCTCTAAGTATAAGACCTCCTCATGTTTGAAAAGATTGTTCTCTCAGGTATATAGACAATGGAATTAAAGAGGTCAGGGTGCCTAGAAGCGAGTCGGGTGAAATTTACAATAGTCCAAATGGCAGGTAATGGACATTCACAAGGTTTGAAGAGTATGGGTAAAAAGGGAGCCGAGATGTTGACGACTTGGGGCTTGAACATCAAAATTAACATCACAGAAGTTTATTGTCTGCATTCTAGCTTCAATGCTGTGTGCTTCTTCAGTAAGGATGCAGAGGTGACCAGTTGGGAAGGAAAAGTTGAGTTTAACAGGTATGTGAAACGTCAAAGTGGACATGTAAAGAAGAAAGTTGTACTTGATGACCAAGATTTCAAAGGAAGGACCTGTGATGGAGAGATGTGAATGGAGTTGATGTTTAAGTTCAGCAGAAGCCACAAATATTAATGAAAAGATGTGATCAAAGGAGAAAATAATTAGTAGTTTGCTAGACAGCCAGGGTGCAAACTAGTAACCTCTAACAATTGTAGATCTAATGTGTTAGATCTTTTATCACGTCTTTGCTTCCACTAATTTATCCAATAGTCCAGATTATTCTATGATGCAGATACTGTTATCCTTCCTTTTTGTGAATATTTGCATGTGTGTGTGGATATACAGATGTGGGAGAATACGTACATACAAGTGTGTGCATGTGGAAGCTGAAGATCATGTTAAGAGTCTTACTCAAGCACACTCTCATATGTGCCCAGGCAGGGTCCCCCAGTTAAACCTAGGGCTTGATGGGACAGCTTGCTTAAGGAACTTCCCGTCTGTGTCTCATAACTGTTAGAAGCACAGGCAGGCTAGTACACCCACTGATACCAATGTGGGTTCTAGGGATAAAAACTCTGGTCATCAGGCCTGCTGCTTACAGCACAAGTACTTTAATTGCCGAGCCATCTCTTTCCTCCATTACTGTCATCCTTATCTTATGGATGAAACAGGATGCTGCACCTTGCTTGAGGTCACAGATGTAGTGAATCAGGAGCATGAGTTTTCCATCGATGTTACAGATACCTGAGATAAGGGATTTAACCAGAGAAACTGTTTTGACTCATGTAGGGTGGCTTTAGCTCATGATCAGTGAAGTCTGCTGCTCTTGGGCCTACAGTTAGGCAGGTGTGCCTGATGAAGCAAAGCTGCTTACACTGTGGCTGTTATACTGAAAGTGACGGAGAGAGGAAGAGATCAGAATCATACTAGTCCTTCCAATGCCATGCCCCAAGATTTAAAACAACCCATGAGACCCCAGCTTCTAACACTGCCTCTCTGGAATCACAGCTCTGACACATGAGTCTTAGAGGATACTCAGGCCCCAAACCATAGCACCTCATAATCCACTTCTACTTCCACGCTTTGTTTAACCATTACATTGTTCTGCTTCCTGGGAACTCAAAGACAAAGAGAACTTAAAAAAATGGTTTATTCAAGTAGTATTTTTGAAACTTCCAGCAGGTACAGGGTACAGCTTAGTCATAGAGTGCTTTCCTAAGACACTTGTAAAGAGTAAATATTTCCTTAGTTGCCTTAGCTGTTCATACAACAGTTTCATACAATGTACTTTGATCTTATTCACCCTACCACCACCTCTTCCTAGATCCGCTCTCTTCCCTACCCATTAAACTTTCTGGTTTTATTTCTTTGAGACTAATTTGTGATGCTAAAATATTTTTGGATGTGTGGCTGTACGCTGCAGTGTGGTTGATATACTAGGGGCTATACTCTCAGAGAGAACTCCTTCTCCATCTGCCAGCAGCTAACAACTGCCAATAGCTCCATGGCGGGGGATGGGGTTGTGTGCTCCTTCCCACTTAACACCGAGATTTGTTCCGTCTTGGACTTGCACAGATCTGTGCATGCTGTAACAACCACCATGAGTTTATACATGAAGTTACCCTGCTGGGTGCAGACAATAATGTTTTCTTGTAGCCATCTACAGCCTCAGGCCTGTAATACTCTCTGTAACCCGTGTCCTGCAATGGTCCCTAAGCCTTAGGGAGAGGGAACATATCTTTGATTTTAGTGACATGAAGGTCAATTATGAATTTGGTGGAATGGCAGGGTCATATGTGTGCTGCAGTTAAAAAACAAAACAAAACAAAACAAAAGGTGGGCATTATTTTTGAATACAGCAAAACACACATGCTCTGAAAGAAATTGCCTGAATCAGGCCACATACACTTCTACCAGGAGGACTCTTGTGACATAAGAACTAAAAACTCCAAATTTTATATGCAGAAATACATGCAGAGGGCCCAGAAATTCACCATGCCCCAAATTCTACTTTAGAATGAGATAAAAGTGTAAAATATTAAATTTTAAAGTAAAACTATTTTCCTTACTATCAATCCTATTTCCTAAACATAATTTTTATGCCTGTCTCCTGTCTCCCTCCCTCCCTTTCTTCTTTCCTTCCTTCTTTCCTTCCTTCCTTCCTTCCTTCCTTCCTTCCTTCCTTCCTTCTTTCCTCCTTCCCTCCCTCATTCCTTTCCTACCCCTTCCTTCCTTTCATTCTTTCTCTTTGTTCTTTCAGACAGATTCTCATGTAGTTCAGTCTGTGCTTGAAATTGTTAGATGGATTAGGATGATCTTGAACTTCTAATACTCCTCCTCCTACCTCCCAAGAGTTGGGATTGCAGGCTTATACCATCATGCCTAGTTTTATACAATGCTAAGACCAAGCCTAGAGCACTGTGTAATCAGGCAATCTATACATTAACATTCTCAACCCCATTATAATAGGACAGAGAATTATAGTGAGTCTGAAGGAAGTCCTTTGGCTATAAAATGGAATTATTAGTGTCTTTAGTAAGATTAAGAATAAAAAATACATTATTAGCCACATAATTTTATACAAATGCTAGGTATTAAAATAACAATATGGTATTGAAAGAGCAGAAGAGTGTGCAAGATGACGAGGGGTACTGAGCATGGTGGCACCTGGCTGTATAGCCAGTCAAGGAAGGCTGGTCATGAGTTTCAAGCTGGACTGGGTTGCAAGATAGACCCTGTTTTCAAAAACTAAAGGAGAAGGAAAGATAAATAAAGAAATAAAGAAATAAGGAAAGGAAGGAAGAAAGGAAGAGGAGAATGAATATTGATATTTTTATTCAGTAGACCAAGGGATATGTATGCATATGTACAATATAGGTGCTTGTGGGTAGATTAATTAGTATCTGTTTAGAAAGAGCCAGAAACAGTAGAGTGTAATCATGGTGGTCAGCCAAGGGGCTTCCTGGCCTTTTCCTGAACAATACATTGACCAGTGCAAAAGGGAGTATCAACCTAGCTGTACTGATAGTTCAAAACTTACATAAACATTTACTGATTGATTGATTGATTGATTGAACCAGACACACCATCAACACTAAACCAAAACATTTCCACAAGCAATCTTGTGATACTTTAGAGGAGGAAACCCACCAGCACTACAGCAGGCAGACGTTTCCTGAGCAGTCATATTGCATAAAGGTTTGCCCAACAATGTCAATTAAAGGTTGCGGTTGTTAAACCTTCAGGGTGATAAGCAAGATGGTTGTCAGGACAAGGTAGGGTTCACTGGGAAGTAACTAATCAACAATGTTATAGTTTCACACACATTTTGAGTGGAAGATATGAGATATCTTTGTGGTGCTGATGTAGGCTAGACATTCTTCCTTCAGAAAAATAATAGAACAAGGCAGAATTTTCAAGACAAAACTTTTCAAACTTTCATGAGCGTGGGTCTTTTAGATATTCATTATATTGTCCAAACATTTTCTTTGGATGTAAAATAAAACACGTATATAGATAGCTTGTAGGTCAAGTGCCTTTGTAAACAAAGATTACGAAAGTAACAAGAATAATAATGCAGTGAGTAAACCAAAAATAAAAATAGATCACATTTTAAATTTTTATTTGAGTCTATAACCTGACTCTCTTCATGTGAAACCAGAAACACTATTGACAGTTTTCTCCATCAGATTCCTAGAAGAGTCTGTCATGAACTTACACATTTTTACACCATGAGCACCAGCAGATATCTCCAGCATTCTTCCTGATATGTAAAAGCACATAATCAGAAGGATACCTACAAGGATCAAGGTCAAATATAAGTTTTCTATGTGGTTGCTAATGTAGATAGCCTCTATTATGAGGTTTGAATCATTTTGTTTTGTTTGTGTCCATATGTTGTCAGTATCAGCTCTAGATTACATCACTTCACTTCTTATTTTAAAACATTGTGGTGGTTTGAATAGGTGTGACCCCCATAGACTTATGTGTTTGAAGGCTTGCCCCATAGGGAGTGGCATTATTAGGAGGTGTGGCCTTACTGGAGTAGGTGTGGCTTTGTTGGAGAAGTATGTCACTGTAAAGGTGGGCTTTGAAGTCTTATATATGTGTAAGCAATGCCCATCAGGGCTCACAGTCTCCTTTTGCTACCTTCAGATCAAGATGTGGAATTCTCAGCTCCTACTCCAGCACCATGTCTGCCTGCACGCCACCATGCTTCCTGCCATGATGATAATGGACTAAACCTCTGAAACTGTAAGCCAGACTGAATTAAATGTTTTCCTTTATAAGCCTTGAAGGGAACATTGTATCTTTTTATAGCAATGGAAAACCTAACTAAGACAAACATATTTAACATTATAGTACATTTCTTAATGAGGAATCTTGCTATGTTTCTCAGACTGGTCTTGAACATATGACCTTAAGTGATGTTTCTTCTGCAGCCTCCCATATAGCTCTTATTATAGGTATAGACCCTCATTTCCAGCTTCATCATGTTAGTTTCACTCATGAAAACATATAATAATGAAAAATGCTAATAAAACTGTGAATGGTGCTGTTATCCAGAATGTATTGGGTCTACTGTAATAGAAAGAAGGACTGAGAAGAAGCAGTGACCAGTGACATTGTTCAAATGGATCACTATTATGGGAACACTACTTCTTATGTCATATAACCCTGAGACAGGTTTGACAGTGAATAAAGAATAGGACCAGATGATAGATTAAAGTGTTTGTGCCCACCATTTTCTCATAACTCCTACCACAAGGGCCTCCATGAGGGAGACAACAGGCCAGAGCTCTTATGTTCACTTCATGTATGAGAAGTCCTTGACAAGGGAGAGAGCTAAGGAGTGAAGTGGCTTGATTAAACATTTAGATATTTGTCTAATTTCATACTTGTGATATGAAGTAGATTTCTATAACTGTTTTGGTTATCAAAACTAAGATGTGAGATTCCTAGAATAAGGAATGTTTGTAAATTTACTTGAGATAATTATGGTCCAAAGATATAATGAAATCCATCAAAATAACAGGCCTGAATATTTCAAAGTGTCCAAGAAGCC
This sequence comes from Arvicanthis niloticus, assembly GCF_011762505.2. Lineage (NCBI taxonomy): Eukaryota > Metazoa > Chordata > Mammalia > Rodentia > Muridae > Arvicanthis > Arvicanthis niloticus. The sequence continues at coordinate 16,414,017 of NC_047661.1, forward strand.
AGCAGAAAGAAACTAGCATAACATCTCCCACATACATGAGTGAAGATGGGTGAATGCATAGAAAAGAGTAAGATGCCATGACTTATTATTGGTATAATAAACCATAGGGCAAGAGCTATTTGGGAATATATAGTGTATGTGGATCACAGTATACACAGTAACACAAATGTATAAGAGGTTGCAGAGAAAAGGAAAAAGTATACTGTTAGTGGGAATGTAAGTTAACATAGACTATGGAAATCAGTATGTGTGTAGTGGGCTTCACAAAACTACCCTACCATACGACCCAAGTGTGCATATCACAGATACATGCACATCGATGCTTATTGCAACACTGTTCTTAATCACTTAACTCACATTGTCAGCTTAGATGACCATCAATGGAAGAATGGAGAAAGAAAACATAATAAGTGCCCACTGTGGAATACTATGTAGCCGGAAAGAACTAAATGACTTCATTTGCAGGAAAATGAATGAAACCAGGGATCGTATTAAAGAACTGAAGGCAAATTCAGAAAGACAAAACTTATATCTTTTCTCTGAGTTGTGGATCCTGACTTTTATATAAATACATAAAATAATAGGACATGAAAATAGGAGCATGACTGTGGGGGGAAGGTGAGGGGTACTACAGGTGAGGGAGTACTAAGAGAGACATGGATACAGATGTCATACATTTAGATGAGAATGACCTGTGAAATCAAGTACAATGTGTAATGAATGTACGCCAACAGAGAACATAAATTCTGCTTGAAACAAGCAAGTTTAAACGTAACAGGGAGACCATAGGCTTAGGTTTTTCAAACCATACTTTAATAAGTGTTCTGAAATGCTTTGACTCCCCCTTCTAGCCTACTGTGCAATGGTAGGGGAGAGAAAATAGTAAATAGAATGACAGAATGTAGACCTTTTTAGAAGTAGTTCTATGGGGGCAATTCCAATCTTTCTTGATATCAGCAGTCCAGATCAGTAATGTCACCAAACAGGATTCAGTAGGAGTAGCACAATCCAGCAGAAACAACCAGGCCTCCGCTGATTCAGCACTAGTCAGTGAGAGTGGCCACGACCAGCTGGAGGTCAGCAGAATTTCTCTGCTATGCCTCTTTCAGTGAAATGAAGATCAGTGAAGATGCAAGACAAATAAAGCGTTGCATGGCTAGCAACACAAGGGCCCCAGTTGTCACTGTCTGTTGGGTCCTACTTATACTCTCTCCAAACATCGCGTGTCCTTTCATGATCTGCTTCAGTAAAACATCACATGACACAGCCAGAAATTTCCACTTCAGGAGATCCATGTGGAAATATCCTGTAAGGAATCAGATGTATGAGTCTGAAGCTGAAAATGCATGGTCAGAATCTCTCTTTGGTTTAAGATTGTATGGCTGAGAGTGGTAATTGTCTACTTAAATCTACCCTTCCCTCTTATGATGACACTCCCTAATAAACACTGTATCTCCCAGGTCTCTTGATGGAACAGTGTGCTCATTCAGCTACACCTGTACCAATGGACCCACATCTGCACAAGACACTCCAACACCATGTTCTCAGCACAGAGATTTATTTGACCCAGAAAAATAAAGGGCAGGTAATAAAAGAAAAATACAAGAAAGAGCTAGAGGATGAAAGAGACGGAGGAAGAAACAAGAAGAGTGGTCAGGGATATTTGCCCTAAAGGGACAAAGCACTGATTCTGGATAATAAGGAGACAGACATGGTCCATAGGAAAATGGTGGTTTCTAAAGGTAAAAGGAGAAACTCTGTGTTAGGATGAGGTATTTAATTTTTATTTTACATATTAGTTATGGCAGTCAGCTGGGGACTTTTGGCTGCCGGAGTTCAATACTTTAATAGCCAGCCTTAGGAGGAAGAAGTGGCCAAATAAGAGAATAGATAAATTTTGGTGGCTAGATTTAAGAATATAATCTTTGTCTGGATAAAGCCCCTTCATCATGTATGTGTTTCAATTATGTGGTTTCTGGAGTATTTGATTAAAGCTCACTTTCCACCTCCAAACTTCAGGGTTCATTTTCTTTCCCTTTAGTTGACAAACTTAACAGTAGCCCAGCTTCTGATCATGTCTACCAGCCGAGGTAGAGTATGACACTGTGATTCTGATTAACTCACTCTGGGCAACAGACCTGCCTGTTGTCTTGAACCACATGGATCTCCACTCTGTGGCATGGTGGGGAGCAGCCTCAATTTCTACGTCATTTCTTTTCTCATATTAGCTTAGTTTTCATCCTAAACTGCAGAGGCAGTGATGCCATGAGTGTGTACTCACTATACAAGGCAAATAATACCGGATAGGCTCTTGCCAAAAAAGAACACTGAGAACACGGCTCTGAATCTTGTGAAAAGAATAAGAAGATAAAACCAAATGTCTAATTTTAAGAGTCCTCCCATACACTCTAGCAAGACTGGTACAGAAGAAATTCCCAGCATAGTAAGTAATTTCAAGTGATCCCAACAGGTTAGTGAGAGTATGAGAAAGTTTAGGAGATGTTTTGTGGCCACTGATGTCTTTGAAAAGAACAGGTTAAATACAGTTATTAGGGGAGAGACAGAGAAGAAATGAACATAAAGAAGCTGTAAACCCAGGAGCACTGTGGAAAGTTTAGTGTTGGAGGGTCAGAGGATGACAGCCAACATCTCTTAAGAGCTATGGATACTAGATACTGTTATAGCTGTTTCACACACCACCCCATTCAATCGTCACCACTGTGCTAAGTTAGCATGACTAGACACTCATTGCCAACAGAAAACCAAGGAAAAAAACATGGAATAATTATTTCAAGAACTGCAGGGTCCACCACACTCTTGATCATCTATGCTACAGTCTGTCTTCAAGTACTTAAAGAAGGTTACACATGCACACTTTTCTGTATGCACAACTTTGGGATGCATAATACTTTAAAATTTCCTGCTGTTAATGCCTCCAAAATATGTATACATTGTATATATTATTCTTAAAAATGTTGAACAGTATACATATGCAATATACCCCATATATGTGTGTGAATATACATATATATACATATTATATATGTGTATATATTAATGTGTATGTATATATGTGTATATATATGTGTGTGTGTATACATGTATGTATTACATATATATATGTATATATGTATGTGTATATGTATATATGTATATACATGCATGTGTGTGTGTATGTGTGTGTGTGTGAGATTAATAACACCAAAATGTTTGGTCCATGGCAAAACAGTTTCATTCATTCCAACTGAGGTCCTAAACCTCTCTATTTTCCTCTTTCTCTTGAGTTCTGAATTAATAAAGAAGGATAATTCCAGATGTTCTGCACCAACAAGAATGAGTATCATTTGTCAGCCTCACCATGCAACAGTGAACTCATCTGTATCCATTTGAAGCCAGCCACTTTGGGTGCCAACATTGTTAGACATGATTGTTTGTTTGTAATAGTACCAAGCAGGGCCATAAAAGGATCTAGAAAGGTAGAACAGATTCCTGGGGAGTGATAAAGACCCACTTGTTGCTGTGGAAACCATGGATTATTGCACTGTCTACATGCATACTTGGGTGATTTCTTCTGAATTATGTTCATTTCTTGAGGAGAATATGGTAAGAGCGTGGTGGCTGGGTTCTTTTGGGCATGTGTTTCTGCCAGTATGGTGTGTAGGAATGTTAGGATATTAAAACAAAGACAGGGGAATGAATGAGGGAATTGAAGCTATTGGCCAGGAAGGCCAAGAATATAAGGATAGGTTTGGTCAGGTTGGTGTCTTTACTACCTGATCAACAGAAGAGTCTATAGGACTCTGTATCATATATCTTTAAATAGCTGAGTGACATTAAAGCAATATGCAGAGAATAAGAGTCGGTGTCAAATAATCATAGAGTCTGAGTTTGCACCTTTGAAACTGGAAACTTTTCAGGTAATGTCAAATGCATCTAATTTCTAACTTGCTTCTAGATCTCTGAGGGCACCCAAGAAAAAGCTGAAAGGTACTGGGCCAGTGTCAGATACGCTGAGAACCTTGGTTGGTTTGGGTCAATCATAGACCATTCAAAGCAGTCATTATGATAATGAAACCCTGGAAGAGAAATGTAAGCCAGGCAGTCAGACAATCTGGAATGACAGACAGGCATAAGGACTGGAAGTGCAGAGTGCAGGCAGAGGATGTTCTAACCAACAACATGGGGGTCACAGAAATTGTTACTCCCGGCCTCATTCCATGACCTTCATGTTTAATGTGGTCAATTCATCTGCCTATGGGTGACCATGAGAGCTCTCGAGGCTGGTGTACTTGCTTTCATATCTAAAATGGAATGATGTCTGCCTGTCTAGAAAATTATTATATACATATTATTTACATATTATATACATAAAATTTGCCATACATATGAATCTTACTTCTGTCTCTTCTGTGTGTGCAACCATTGAGTGAATTTACAATAACAATTAATTGGATGATAATGTTCAATATCAAGAAATAATATTTAAGGCAGTTTGAGTTTCAGGTATTTCTCTATTAATGAATCCACAAATTCTTAATATTTATGGTTCTTTCTCGCTGATTACTCTTGATCTCTCTTTATTCTCTGTGCGACTAGGTAAGTGATATTTGGGTAAGTTGATTATTTTTATCTCTAAAATGGAGTGCCTATCATATACAATTTCTAGGATTAAATGAGCACTGTACATCAAACATCTTGTACTGGCTAGGCCTTTAATTTTCTATCTTGTATATAATTTTTAAATGCATTAGCTTAAAACTGAGAGCAATCAAAACTATTATTCCTCATGTATGTGTACGTGGTGTGTATGTGTTTTCATGTGCACATCTTCATATGTCTGAGGGCATACATATGTGTGTGTACATGCGTGTGTTTGCATGAGAACATTTGTTTATACATGCACGTGAAGCTCAAGTTGATGTCCAGCATTTTCCTCTATCAGTTTCCACTTTATTCATGGATGAGGGGTCTCTTGCAGCACTTGAAGTCTGCTGAATCCAGCGATGTGAACCAGCTAGCTTGACTCAGGAATTTAGTTTGTGCTTCCAAAGAGCTGTAATAGCAGGAGTCTGCCATGCCTGCCCATCTTTTATGTGTGTTCTGGGAATCTCATTTTTGGGTCTCTTGTTTGTATGTTAAACATTATCTGTTGAGCCATGTGCTCAAGTCTGCAAATCAAATTTGATTTGTAAAAATTTTCTTTTAAATGATTACTTTTAATTTTGATGTTATGCTGTCTTACTTTTCTAATGCTATGATAAAACACCATTGATCAAGTCAACTTATAAAAGGAAGTATTTATTTGGAGCTTATAATTTCACAGGGTGAGAGCCCATCACCATCATAGCAGAGAGCATGGCAGCAGGAAGGCAGGCATGGTGCTGGAGCAGAAGCTGAGAACCTACATCTTGATTCTTAAGCATGAAGAAAGAGGGGGTGGGGGAGGGAGAGAGAGAGGGATGGAGAGAGAGAGAGAGAATCTTCAAAGCCCACTCCAATGGCATACCCTCTCCAACAAGCCATACTTCCTATCCCTTTCATGCAGAATTAAATAATTAAATAAATCTCTGCTACCTTCCCCAATGGTTTTCATTCTGTAATAAAACTCACACACACACACAGCCTTTATATTTTGATATGCCTTAATCAGATCAATGGCTGGGCCACTTCTTAACCTCCATGTGGTTAATCCACCTCCTGCTGATAATCCTGAGTTATCATTTGCTAAATTCTATATTCTATCTTGGCTATTCTGGGTCCAGATGGCTGCCCAACTAGGTTGTGCTCTGGACCACATTCTCCTGGCTCCTTCACATGGCGACCATGCCTCGCTGTCTCAGACTCTTCTCAGGCATGGAATCTTTTCTTCTTCACCTCTCTTGGCATGATGGATCTTCTCTCTCTTCCTTCCTCTCTAGGTCCCAAGCCCAAGAATTCTACAAGTCCCACCTCTGTCTGTCCTGCCCAGACATTAGCTGCCAATGCCTTTATTTACCAATCAGAACCAACTGGAGACAGGTTGCCAGAAGGTATGTGCTTGCAATTACTCTTGTGCAAACAGTTTGGAGGATACAAATTAACATAAGAATATAAGCAGCCACACTTTCCAGAGAGTTCCACCAACTGGGTACCAAGTATTCAAACATATGAAAGTATGGGGGTCATTCTCATTCACCAGTACATATGTATAGTGTTAAATATTTTTTTAAAGAACAAAATGAATGATCTAATTTATTATAATGCTCAAGAGCCAATAGAAGTAGTTTGTGCTATTGTTTCAAATCTAAGAATAGAATTGGTCATTAAGACATTCATATCGATAATTAGTGTGTATGTGTGTGTGAGAGAGAGCGTGTGCATTTGCATGTGTGTGCGTGTGTGTGCAACATGGCTGTTTTACTTTAAAAATGCTTCTCCACTTGAAGACTCTGAATACTTTTAAAAATTCTTTCTGCCAGTTTTGTCTGAATCAGGCACTGAAGGACAGAGTTCTGAGGTCCTAGGTAAACAGTGAGTGGCAGTGTCTATGCTTGCTCTGTAGAGCATCTCCCAGGCAGTGGTCATTTGCTTCACTATTCCACAGTATTCTTTTTCCTCTCACTATTTCAACTATGCTAGTCAAATGAATTTCCATGGCTCTGTCCTCAAAAGTTGTACAAGGCATGATGGATTATTTTGTTTGGCAAAATCCTCTAAAACGTGATTCATTGTCTGCAGGTGATTCATGGTTGGGAAATTAATTCTGAACTGTGCCAGTGATTGTGGTTGATTAAGGTCCAGAAGTCCCCAGTTGACTCACTAGCACTCATTGTCAACGGAGATATTTCTAAAATTAAAAGGGCCGAAAGTGGATGTGTGCTTGATGCATGGAATTTACATGCATGTTTGCAACTTTTGAAGCAGGTCCCCAGCCTACACAATTTTAACTGCTGGCATGAAAATCATTCTCCAAGTGTCTGCCTGAATGAATCACATTTTACAAATAAATATCTGTCAAATGGTGCAATTACTTCAGATCCAGTCATTAAGCAGTAAAATAAAGAGTAAATAGAATACATCTGCTGCAAAGTGCTAGAGAAATGCAGGTTTCCTTCTCAAGTTACTTGTCTTTCATATTTTAGCCTAATTGAGAAAGTGATTCACGGGAAACATGTTCCACTCAGGCTACTCATGACATCCAAAAATGGAGGGCACAGGATACCGATGCCTTTTTTTAGAAAATAAAAGAAACATTTACCTGTGAGAAAAGGAAAAAAAGCAGGAAGGGATGACAAGAAAGTATTCCTGTCATGTGCCACAGGAAGAGCTCACATCAGAGAAGAACCAACAAATCTCACAGTGTGAACTACCGGCATTTCTCCACCCCTTAGCATTTTGTTGGGCACATACATATGAAAGTAAAACTCAGGATGTCTGTTGTTACAAATAAACTGGCATTGTTTTGATGTATAATATTTTGCATGAAGAAAGGTAAGTGAATTACATGGGTTGGTAGCTGCCCCATATTCTCTACCACTTTTTGAAGATTAACAAGAGGGAATTTCTGTGAAAGGCAGACAGAGGTGTGTAAGGAGTGAGTGTGTCTCTTGACTTATAGACAATGTAGCATAGCACTTATTTCTTTCCTTTATAGATTCTCTCTCTCTCTTTTCAAAAAAAATAGAACAGGAAATTTGTGAACATTTAGTTTTTTGAAATATTGGAAGTAACTTTTTATTGTCATACAATCATAAAATAAGTATGATTTCATTAGTATAGCACTGAAGAAAAATGAAGGGTGAAAACCATAAATCTATAGTAAATATTACCATCGAGACAACTCATGTTAAACCTATACATCTTAGGGTTTTGAGTGGTTTTCAATAATCAGAAAAAGATGACATGAAGAAGCTTCCCTGTATTCACCATCTCAGTCTCCTCTGTGCCCCCTGTCTCAGTGTCTACTATGTCCACCGTCTCAGTGTCTACTGTGTCCTCTGTCTCAGTGTCTACTGTGTCCACCATCTCAGTATCTCCCCTGTGTCCACTGTCTCAGTGTCTTCCCTGTATCCACTGTCTCAGTGTCCTCTGTGTCCACTGTCTCTGCATCTCCTGTGTCCACTGTCTCAGTGTCTACTGTGTCCTCTGTCTCAGTGTCTACTGTGTCCACTGTCTCAGTCTCCTCTGTGTCTAATGCCCCAGTGTTCCCTGTGTCCACTGTCTTTGTCTCCTGTGTCCACTGTCTCAGTGTCTCCTGTGTCCATTGTCTCAGTGTCTCCTGTGTCCACTGTCTCAGTGGCTCTCCTGTGTCTTCTGCCTTTCTGCTTCCCAGGTGTCTTTTGCCTCAGTGTCTTCCCTTATTTGCTACATCATGTATCTTGAACATCACCATGAAGTGTACATACTTTACTTGATGCTTTAAGGAGAATGAGCAAGATTGGGGAGATACAGAGCAGAGCTACTCAAGCTAACCACAATCATACATGATATATGAGTAGTTATAATTGATTGTTGTTTGGAGTTGATTTGCTACATGGGAAGAGCTAGCAAGTACAAGGCATATTTTGGAAGCATGATATTTTCATCTTGCTTGCAGTTTCAGCTAACATATAACCATGTGTCTTAGTTTAAATAAATATTTATATTTTTATCTCTTCCTGTTAGACTGTGAAGTTAATACAAACAGATTACCAGAGTTGAATCTTGTATACTGTTAGAACATTAAAATTGTGTACAGACTAAGTTAAATATTTCAAGACATCATTTGATAGTTGCATTTTATCTCTTCATATATATATATATACATATATATGTACATATATATATTTGTACCATAACTAATTATATAAATAACATATTTCATTATATATAATGTGATTCATGCAGTTATTAAATATACACACATATATATAATCACACACAATAACATATCAAATCAATCCTTTATCTTATCTTGTTCAAACACATTATGAAACTTTAGACTTTAGTCTGTTCTGTATTGAGCATTTTCTTGGGAAAAATTTCTGTTAGTAGAATTTTGTAGCTGATGTAGAAAGGCTAGCTCCTTAAATATAACTATTAGGTCTGTATTTTAGTAATTGCTGTTTGGCAAATGGATTTTCTTTTTATTCTAACATGATTCAAAAATGACCTGTTTAGGTTGACGTAATATATTGTGAGTTGCCTCAGATTGCTCCTTAGAACAAGCAGAATTTTCTATGTTAAAATTAAGAAATTAAGCTATACCTACATCTCATTCCATCATTGTCTATGTTTCTTTAAAATGCTTTTTTTTGTTTACTGAAACATGCACACACACACACACAGGATTAATAAAGGATAGATGATAGCTAGCTAGCTAGCTAGATAAATGATAATATGTACGTACGTACATACATACATACATACATACATACATACATACATACATACACTGCCCTACCATAAAGGATCTGGTACCCAGGCTGATATGCAGAGGTCATAGGACAACACTTTGGAGCTGCTTCTCCCCTTGCATCAGGACATGAGTTCCACAAATCTAGTTTATCTCATCAGGTTTGCTTGGCAAGAGATTTTACTTGCTAGTCCTCTTACAAACTTTACCTTTTATACTTCTTCTTCTGTCTAGTCAACAAAACTCTCCTTAATTTATATATGGATGACTTCCCCTATGAGACTCTGTTATAGAAATGCTATTCTCCATTACACACCAAAGAGATCCATGGATTAGGAGAGTATAGAAACTCCACAGAACACATGCTGAGAATCCCAAAGATGGGATCTATAACAACTAAGGCCAAGCAATGTCACTGTGTGTGTGTGTGTGTGTGTGTGTGTGTGTGTGTGTGTGTGTGTGTGCATGTGTGTGCTCTTATTGTGTGGGTTGAGAGGACCTCTGATTCTTTTCAGAAAAAAAAACAAAACAGGTTTGAAATCAAGAGGCAGGAAGTTGACTAGAGGGGCCAGGACCTTGTTATCACCCAAGAGAGATGATATGCATACTGAGGCTTGGGAACACGCAGCCATGGCCCTTGACTGAGCACAGTCTTTCAAAGAGGCCATAATTGTGTCTGCGTCTCTTCCTTCCTTGTCTCCATGAACCATTGTGCACACAGACTCCACAGTGAACAAAGACACTTTCTTAACTGCTCTCTGTGTAGTACCTGCTCAAAACACAATAAACTTGTCAACCCATGGTAATGTTATTCCCACCTTCTGCCCAGCACTGTATTTATTATTAAGCATAAATGACAGCGGGCTGACAGATTTTGTTAGCATAGACACTAGGTTTTAAACTACACTTAATCTGTTTTAATTGATGTATATTTCTATAGTTTCAAAAACTTTGGTGGGTTGTTTTATAAATGTGGCCAATGTCTATTTTAATGCTGACATCATGTGCAGTTTGGTGTATAGCTAAGGGCATAAAATCAGAAGAACTTAATTCTTCCTTGAAATAGGTCAATGGTTTGTAAAAAACAGAAAAAAAGGGGGGGTGGGTTTCTTTAGTTTTGAGTTACTGTAATTTTAACTCTCTCCTGATAGGAGGCTTGTTTTGAGTTGATTTGAATATAACCCCCTTTAGCAGAGGTGAAACATTTAATCCAGGATCAGGATTCAACTTTCTAAGTAGAATAAAAGCTGAAAGGATTTCAAAAACATGTTTTTAAGTGTTCCCCATTCCAAACACTGCCCCCCAAAGAAAGCTATGTCTTGTCACATGAAGTTGGGCTTATATGAAGTTTTGCTTGTGAGCAGCCAATTTCAAACCAAAATTACAGAGGGAAGTCCCATATTTCAGTAAAGATTTTCCCATTTATCCATAAACTTCAATTTAATAAAAAAAAAAGCCACTGGATTTTGAAACAAATTAGAAGGGGAAAATGAAAAATGATACTCTATTTATGTTGGAAAATTGGAGACATAATTCAGGGCCTGCCCTCATCCCCATCCCACAAAAAGACCAGATTTATACATATATTCAAAATGATATGAATAATTGGTGCAATTATTCAGATATTTGGCTGGAAATATTCAGACATACTACATGAAAGTGTTTTGATATTTTGGGGGGTTGAATTATTGAGGTAATTGGACCAATTCACTATTTCACTTTGTCTGAAAGTACAGGGGTGTCTAATTATAGTCTAATTTACAGGGTTTCTTTTTCTTCATAGACACTTTAAGAATATCGTATCTTAAATCAGGAGACTGGTGTTCTTTTTTCCTTCACACTTGTTGGTCATGTGACCTTGGGCTCAAGCCACTTTCCTGCTGGTATCTCTGCTTTGTGACCTAGATAGATTTTAAAGTAGACTTAGCACATTTTATGAAGTTAAGGAAAGAAAAGGCGACTAATACAAGAGGAAAAACTTCTACCCCTTGGTCCCCCGGGGTTTTAGAATAACTGATTTCATTGAATTTCAGCAGAATCACAAGGGTGTAGATCTGGACATGCAAAGAGAGGAAGACAGGCAGCAAGCACTGCACAGAGCCCAGATATGAGTCTAATGTCTGCATCTTGTAATGAGATGACCCATACAAACACAGGATCCCCGGCTCCAGACCCCAATTGATTTCTGTCAGTGCAATGAACCAGACAACAACAGAGAACTGAGAAAAGTTTTAGTTCATATGTAAACTTAAAAAAAATTAGCTTTTTTTCCCCTAATTATTCTGAGACACTCGGGCAAATGGTTCCGAACTGTGTCACAGTTAGACTCTTGCCCAACATGATGGGCATGGGAAAACTGTTAGCTTTTGGCACCACCATCAATAATAATTTTACCACTTCCCCCAGCTTGGAAAGCAGTCCCCGGGGGTGAATTGGAAACAACGGCGTGAGACTCCTTATCTGATCACAAGTAGACCTAGTCATATTTCAGTGTATTTGACAAGCAATGACGTAATTGTTCTTGCTGACATTGAATGTCGCACAGCAATATGGCTGTCAAATGGATGACAGATAGTCAGTATAGGGAGACTGTACTTTAAAATAGAGCAACCACTTTTTGTTGAAGCTTTACTCACCCGCCACTCAGCCATACATATGTGTGTATATATATTGTCACATATACACTTAGTTATCTATGGCATAATAATGATTTGTCCATGAAAACAGATTGTATCTGCTATAAACATGGAGAGGTCACCATTTTCTCCACATTCAACTTGTTCCTATACATTGATGAAAAGAAATTTTTTAAGCTTTCTGTTCAGATTCCATCTGGCAGAGGTTTTCCACCTGTTCATTACCTCCTTACCCTTCAGATAGTGTGATAACAACAAAGTAGCAGATTCAGCCAACCCCAAATATTTCTACCACAATTTCTAACACATATGCTATAGAATGGAATCCGGATAGGAGGCCTAACATTGTGTAGTTGGAAGGGAAATTTGTAATGAATACTCAGAATGTTACGCCTTTCTAGAAATACTGCTTATGACAACATAGCCCAGCTCTGTGAGATACAGAAATACTACAATCAGCCTAATTTTGCATTAAACTGTTGCTAGTAAAACGCAACTGCAAGTCAATCTTTGAGAGGCCTAAAAGCGCAACCATGTGGACCAGATTCTGCAGTCAGAGCTTCATCTGTGTAGATCTCTTTGTCTTTGCAGGAAGCCTTGCTGTTCCTGGTAGAAGCTGATTGGGCTGTCCATGTTGGCGCTTAGCAGTCAGTTTCTGAGAATGTACTATAGCCAGCAACAGCACAGTCTATTTTTCGGAGTGTTCTTTAAGCTGTACAACACCCACCTTGTAGACTTTGCATTTTATATATGACAATTTGCCTTCAGTCTATTGAAGTCTAAAGTCTATTGTAGAGGAAAATATTTGTGTTTTCACAGAAAGTAAGTCCTCTGTCTGAGAGTCTCTGAAAGAGCCGTGTCATTCGAATACACGTTTTTAAGCCTTCTCTAATGATTAACATAAATGTCTATGCATTGCTCACACATACTGTTGGCTTCCGCCTCAGTGAAAGGGGATGATAGTACACATTCTCACTTCAACACTTAAAAATAATTGAGTTAAATGATGAAACAACTCATAGAATATTTTCTGAAAATGTCTCAAAGAAAATCGCTTTTTCATGGAGTCAGCAACAATAAAAGTACATTTCTTTACCATGCCCCTTAACTACTAATTGATGATTTAATTCCCAATTCCCATTCCTGCTAAGATAGTAGAGGCATTGAATAGAATGTATGTTCAATATAAATTATTAGGCAATGATCTGTCCTAAACAAATACAACGAGGTAATTCAGATTAGTTTCATTAAGCACTTAATGTTTTTATTTTTTAGATTATACATGTATATGTACATCTGTAGAGGCCATAGATCAACATTGGATGTCTTCCTTAATTGGGTTACTGTTCAGTTTTGAGACATATTATCTCACTAAAACTGGAGTTTACAGATTCAGCTAAAGTGGCTGGCTAGTGTATCTCTACCTCCCCATTACAACCAGTGTTGGCATGCTCAGCTTATACGCATGTGTGGAGGATCTGACGTCAAGTTCACATGCCTGTACAGAACCCATTTTACTCATGAAACATATCCACCCTCACATTCAAAAAATTTTGCACTTAAACTTGTACATATTTTGATAGAACTTTCTCTACAATCTGTAGCATTTTGGTCTAAGTCAATTGTAACACAGATATAGTTTACTATGGTGCTTTGTGACTTGCAAAAACTTTACCTGGGAATGACTCTAACATCCCTGTTAGTCCTAAGTGACCATTTGCACTCAGAGTAAGCATTTTCTGCTTAGTGTGTTTATTCATGGTTAGGCAGGTGACTTTGTGCTTTTTATATACTTATTTTCAAATATGACTAAACCAAGGGATACTCCCTTAGATTTAAAGGGACCACCTATCTATGCTGATGAGAATACAAATTGGTACAAGCACTATGAAAATTAGCATAGAGGTTCATCAAAAAGCTGGAAATTGATCTATCATGTGATCCAACGGTACCAGTCTTGAGCATATACTGAAAAGAGTCTATGTCCTACCACAGAAGTGCATACTCATCTATGCTCGCTGCTGCTCTCCTCACGGTGGCTAGGAAATGGGAACAGCCTAGATCTCCACATTAGACGAACGACTAATGAAACTATGGTACACTTACTCAATGAAATATTATTCAGCTGTTAAGAAAAGTAAAATCTGAAGGTAAATGGATAGAGCAGGAAGCCATCATGCTGAGTGATGTAATCCATACCCAGAGAGAAAAGTAGCTCATGTTTTGTCTCATCTGTGAATGTTAGCTTTACCTTGTTGGAGACATGTGTTCTATTTGGAATACACATAGAGGTCAAGAACTTAGGAATGGGCCAATGACAGTGGGATTTGAAGTAAGGTGAAATAGAACACAGTAATATAACAAGGGAGAGCAGAAATGCTGGAACAGGAAGGGTTTAATGGAGAGGGTATTTCCATCATTCTGTGATTTTTGGGATTTATCACGTGGTTTTATTATGACAATTATAAATGTAAAAATAAATATTTAAATACAAGCATAAGGACTTATTCAGCATGGTTAAAAACATAAGATTTTCTTTTAGAATCTCAATTTTATTAAGTTTTGTATTTCTATTCATGTTCTATATTTTTCTGCCTTTGTATGATTTTTGTCTGTGTTATTTGCAAATACTGTTTTGAGTAGACATGGTCCAAATTTTTGATAGTTTTTAATCTCATCATCTCTAGAAACTGAAAAGCTTTATATCTGCTCCTGTCTCTCCTTTAATTGTCAAAAGATTTAAGACTTTGAACACAGATCTCTAATATAGGAGGTTAAGCCAACTGCAAAGGGTTTAAGGAACTATTCTTCACAAGCGGCTATTCTTGAGTTTAAAAGTTTATGAGAAGTCTCCCGTAACTTAACAAAATCTATGACATTACAGTTTCCTACATGTGAAAGAAGTTAAAATTCAAGAAGCATGTGTGGCTGAGGGTAAAGCACAGTTGGTCTCCTTATAGAGTTTTCTATGTGCTCCGCACCGCCATTGATGTTTGACAGTGTGTAAGGAATATCGGCAACCAGGGAACCTTACCCTGGCTTGTGTGTTTAGAACTTCTGCTGAAGTTCCGTGGCATTCTGAAGGTTTTCATCCTCTTTACAGGTCAGGCCAATCTCTGCACTACTGGCTCTTCTATAAAGGCAGAGCTGCTACAGAACCATTATCAAGAACCGCATCATTAGACTGTCTGGTGGCTATAACTCCAAGATAAACAGTTACTCCTGTCAGCCACAGCATTCCACAAAGCCCAGCGATCACAACTGGGCAGCTAAAGACACAGGTCATAGCCATTTTTGACTAATGTTTATTTCTTCTCTTGATCTCAGGACAGTGAGTTCATCTATTTTATTTCTAGCTCCTTAAAGGAGAAAGATGCTTTGTTTAATAGTGTGTGCAGAGTGTTTGTGTGGTCCCAAGTTCACATGTTAAATTGTAATCCTCAGTAAGATGGTGTTGGGAGTAGAGCCTATAGGTGGTGATTGGGTAATAAGGCTGGAGACCTTGATGCATGGTGTTAGTGTCCTTATAAGAAACAACCCAGGGAGTTTTCTCACAGCCATCGAAACCACCAGAAGCCAGCTGTCTGCAAAGCAAATGAGCCCTCACCAGAAACAGTCTTCTTGTGTGTTGATTTTGACAACCAGCTCCCAGAACTCACAGAAATACAAATACTTGTTTAAGCCACCCACTGTGCGATGCTCTGTTAACTCCTTTTGAAATGTAGCATGCAGGATTTTTCACCACAGAATGTGGCACACATAGATGCTCACTAACTCTGATTGTTAGCACAAAACTGTTTGTCTTGAGCAGGCTCTCACTGCTTCCTGTGCTCAGATGTGCTCACACCCCACATTCGGCAGGGCTTATATACCCTTTGTTCAATGGAATTTATGTGCCGTCCCGAGTATGTATCTGGTATGAGAAGCTCCAAGCTCACTGTCTATTTAAAAATAAATCCAGATTCTCTATTCTCTTACAAAATCGGACGCCCAAAGGCAGATGAGAATAGCTGGAGTGAGCAAGTGCCAGTGTTCTAAAGACAGGGCACCTTACCTGAGTTCATGACTCTTATCATCCAGCCTGCTGTATACATTGCATATTCTGCAAATTACTCTCGCGTGGTGGTTACTGACTCCTGATAGAAACACTCCATTTTAACACTTAAAGAGATCCATGATACTATTTGTAATAATAAATACTTTTCTTTCAGTGTAACTAAGCAGAAAAAGAAAATAAAAATTTAAAATAGATAGAGAATTATACATCATGATGTAATGAAAGTAACTATATATCTGTGAAATAGGACCCTAGAACATAAAGTTAGATTTCTTAACCTTTTACAACACATGACCTCTTTTGTCCATTTTTTTACATCCTTAGATATGTATATAAATTACATTTACAAATCAAACATTTACTAATAAAAAGTTATAAAGAAACTTATTTAAAACCATGCATATAATTTTACTCTTTATTAAAGAGAAAAGCAAATTTGCATACCAATGAGATAGATATACTTATTTACTTTTACAAAAAATTAAAATTTTGGCTAAATATATAATACTGAAAGTCAGAGAGCATCTTCGATGGGTTTTCAGAGTTGACCACTATTTGGAGTTTGATCTTATAATTGTGAGCACTAAGGAAACTACTCACATAAATACACTGCATTTCAATATATATATATATATATATATATATATATATATATATATATGTGTGTGTGTGTGTGTGTGTGTGTGTAAATTTATATATACCTGTCTACTTTTGAGCTGCAGTGTTTTGGACAGTGGTCATATGTTTTCATGTTTTGTTTGATGTGAAAGCGTGCTCACTGTGAAGTGCACGTGTGTACAGAACCAAGCTGCAGCAAAGTCACGTGAAGCAGCATGTACAAGCACTCCTAGAAACACTCCTGATTAAAAACTTGATTTCAAATTATGTTTTAGTCACTACGCAGAATCAGAATACTTACTGTTGACAATTTTTATGTCCCAGTTACTTCACTCCAAATAGGATCAAAACCACAGTTTAAGAGGTTGGGTGACAGAAAAACACATTAGATTCCTAACAGCAAGATGGCACCTTTCCACATACATAGTCAAATAAAAAGTTAGTTAAACAAATTAAATAATAGTAATAAATTGTAATAGTGATAGTGATAGTAGTAAATATAACAAATTCCAAAGTTCGATGACTAAATAAGCAAGAAAGTAAACAATACTGTTCCGAAAGAAAATATCATTTTAAATGTATGTATCATGTCATTAAAATGTCAATAAAGACTCTGATGCAGGGCAGGTGAAAGGATAAAAGAAAATTAAAAGTGAAATATACATCACTTTCTCAGAACCAGAATTTCTAGTCCTCAGATTCCACACGGAGCAAATTGGAAATTCATGTACTGTCTGATTGGATGCGCATGTATCATATACAAGCCTAAGAGAGCAAAGAGTGGGGCCAGTTAGTCACTCACAAAGGACCCTCTGAATTCAGAGGAAAAGGAACACTCATCTATATCTGCTAAAAATTGCAAATAAATGATGTTAAAAAATCATTTAAGTAAAAACAAGTTGAAGAAAGTGTAGATAAAATGTATAATTTCTTGGTAAAACAAAGTAAGCAAAAATAAAAATGCTGATAAATTTGAATACACAAAAATGAAAAACATAGTTGGACCTGGCAAGCTTATGCCTTAATATCAGCACTGTGGATGCTGAGGCCAGAATATTATGAGTTAAAGGATAGCATGTATATACATATATGTTGTATATATGTATATACAGCATATATATGTGTGTGTATGTATATATACACATACATATATATAACTTTAACAAATGGTAAATAAATAAATACATTCATACATAATTGGAAAACTATTCTTGAAAATATTTATTATTATAAATACCTAATTATTGAAAAAAATTAAGAATAAGTTGGTAAAATAATTAAACATAACATACAGCTGTTTCTTTGAGTTTTGTAAATGAATATCTACAGGCAGAAAAGGTGGGCTAGTGTGTAGAAACCTTCTACTAGGTAGACCTGGGAACAAGAGTTCCAACCCTGGGACAAACAAAGAGGAAAGGTTACTTGAAGTTGTCCTCTGAAACTGCAAATGTGTTAAGGCATGCTTGTGATTGTGTGGTATGCACACATATGTATATATACACAATTACAAACACATAACCACAGACCACATACACATCAATCAATCAATCAATCAATCAATCAATCAGTGTAATAAAATACTAAGAAAGATATTAAGAAATATTTGTTAAATAAAATATAGGTAACTTATACAAATTATTCACAATATAATAAAATGTTTATACAACACAGACTCAACTAAGATAGATTAGTCAAGTTTTAGTACAGATAATGTTGGCAACGAGTGGAAACAACAGTATTCGGTGTCGACAGGGGTGGTGGGAGAGGAGGTGGGCTTACCCTGGATGAAGACACTGCACTAAGAGATCTCCTAAAAGGCAATATGGAGCAGATGGAAGAAAGCTTTAAAATAGCCACAGATCTGAGCAAGCAACTTCAACTGTAGGAACTCATTCTAGGAAACCACTTAGATCTGCTCACAGAGATTTATGTTCATTTTCGTTCTCTGTAGCATTATTTATGCTGCCACAAAGACATTCAGTAAAAGAAGTGTGGTGAAGTATATTGTTAAATGGATGAATTCAACATAACCCTGAGCAATTGAGATGAAGAAGTTTAGTAAACTATGCTTTTGCAAAACATGTACACTTGAACATTTGTAAAGGTAGAAGGTACTGAAATTAAATATGCAAAGTAATCACAGTAATGAATAGAATTTGTATTTAATATTTTATTATTTCAGTGTACATGTGTATGTCTTTATGCTGTATTTATATAATTGTATATATGAAGGTGTGTGTTTGTGTGTGTGTGTGTGTCTAAATGTGTGTGCAGAGGCCAAAGAACAACCTCAAGTGCCATTCCATGAAAGGTTTCACCTCTCCTTTGGAGAGAGAAGAGCTTACAGGTAAACTGGGTTGACTGGTCAGAGCCCCCTACCCCCCCACCCCCCGCCCAAACCCGCTGGGATCTGGCTGTGTCTATCTCTCTTCATGCTGGAATTACAAGTACTCACCATTGCACCCAGCTTTTTATATTTGAGTTCTGAAATTCAGACTCAGGAGGTCCTCATGGTTGCAAGAAAAGATTTTACCAGCTGGGCTACATCAGTATAAACCATTTTTTCACATTTTAAATTTCCTTTTTTATTACTTTTCTAATCACAGCAAATACTGCTTTAGTGAATATTTATGCATGCATATTTACTTTCACCTCAATGAAACCTTTGACTTTTCTAGAAATGGGTATATATGTTATCTATGCATCTCTCTGTGTGTATATATTTCAATATTAAGTATACATTGTTATATATTTAAAATGAGATACAGATATTGGCTCAATATATTTTGAGCCTGGGAAATACCATTCTGCAAACTCTTATATTTAAGTATTAAAGTCAGTCATAATGATACACCTATTTTTTTCTTTTAAATCATGATCTCATGTATGCCTGATTGGCCTTGGATTTGCTGTTTATCTAAGAAAGACCTTGAACTGCCCCACGCTTGGGGGCCAGAAATGTTGAGAACTGCTCTACCTCACGTTTGGGGTCCAGAATGTCTTGGACTATTCTGTCAATGTTGGAACCCACATTGCCAAAAGCCTTGGGGGCTAAACTGTTAGAACCTGCACTGCCCCAAGCTGCTCCAGTCTGCGGGTTGGGGTTCAGCAAGAGAGAGAGTGAGGACGGACTTGAGGAATGGAGACCAGACAGAGTGTGATTCAATCCTGTTTATTCTTCAGTCTCTCTTCTCTCCAAGTCCCTAGTTCCTAGTCCCTAGTTTCTAGTCCCTAGTGCCTCCAAGTTCCAAGCTTCTTTCCAAGTGCCAAGTGCCTAATTCTCTGTTGCAAGTGTCTAACCTAATTCCTAGTTCCAAGTTGTACTCTCTGAAGTGTCTGATTCTCTGTTACTCCAAATTATTCTCTACTACGTTGTCTGATTCTCTGTTCTGCCTCGAGCCTTGTACATGTCTCACTTCTAAGCCATGCCTTCAAGCTATGCCTTTAATCATGCCTTTATGTCTTGTCTCTAAATCTGATCTCTAAGTCACTCCCTTAAATCACACCTTTAAGTCTCACACACCCAAGGGAAGATCCTGGGTATTTAAAGCAAGATGTTATCAGAGTGTGCTCAGCTGTTGCAGGCTAATGTAATCAAGTCTCTTATCAGGGTATATGGCTCAAGATGGCTGCAAGGATGACAGCCGCCTTCTGTCGGCTCCCCACAGTTGCCTTCATTTCCTGAGTGCTGGAATTGTAGATATACGTCACTGTGCCAAGTTTATGGAGTAATGGAGATCCATGGGCATCCTGTAAGCTAGGCAAGCACTTCAGATCTGAGTGAACGAAGTCCTCAGAGAGTAAAAGTCATCTTTAGTACTGTGACTATACAGTGATATGCAACCTATCCCAGGATATGCTATACTCCAATAAACCCCTTCTTTATGTGACCATCGTCCACTCACTTATAATACACATCTCGCTTGTCGCAGAGCATACTCAGAACTTGGTAACTTCCTCAAGCAGAGATTGAGAGTGTGGGATTCCCAGCCAAGACTCTGAAGCTGTCATGGGAATAATCTGTCTCGAGTCTTTGAAATCTTGTTTGGAGTACTAGCATTTTTATATAAATAATTAGTTTGTAATTCATCAAAGAAAATGTCGAGTGAAAATTGAAACTTGATTTTCACCATGTGAGAGGGAACAATCAGTAGACAGAGGTGTGACTGAGACATCGTACAGTTCCTGAGCGTATGATAGAGTACTCACTTAGTAGCATCCCAGGGCTACAGGGTTTATAGCTTAAAAGTATGTAAGAAAAGTAAATACTGATGTAGTGAAAGGCAAATCAATGGAACTTTGATATGTATGTCTTTTAAAGAACTGACTACATGGGATAGTTGAACTGTGTGCTCAAATCCTTCAACATTTGATTCTTATGTACCTCTGTGTGTATGTATCTGTGTATGTATGTTTATGAGTGTGATTGGTATATATACACATGGGGAAAATCAGAGAAGTCCTCTGATACAGACCAGGGAAAAACCTGAGTCTGGCCAGGGTGGAACAGGGTCTTTTATTGATCCTAGAACTAATTGGCAGCTGGCCATTTACAATGACCCTCTGCTCCCCACAGTGTTGAACTACCACACTTGAGAGTTTTATGTGGGTGCTGGGGATTTGAACTCGGGTCATGAACGTAGAACAGTTAAGCACTCTTACCTACTAAGTTATCATCCCAGCTCCCTCAATATTTGATTAAAAAATTATGTTATGACTAACCTATGCTTTTTTGATAGAAGAGCAAGAAAGAAATCTTATGTAATTATTTAAGACTTACATAGATATCTCTTATGTAAAGCACATAACTCAGCTCCATTCCAGAAAAGAAAAGATGCTTGGTATTCTGAGAACTGAAGGCCATCAGTCTGACTACAGGGCAGACTGACAGTGCCTTTATGATCCAAGCAAAGCTGGTAGATCTCGGTGTAAGAGTGCCATTGCACTAAAAATGCTGGTGGAGACCTGGGGAAGAGGAGGGATGCGTTCTATCTGTTGGAGTATAAGTTATTAAAGCAAAATCGACTCAGCTTTCTGAGGAAAGTATGTGGAACTACAATCTGAGCCATCATTTCCAGTCTGGGATATGTGTACACATGTAAATAGACACGTATCATGTGTATGCATATATTAAATGTTAAAGAAGCATACCTATACAAGGCATTTTTAATGAAATGGTAGAACAAAGATGAGAATATATTAGAAAACTGTGGAATGCATAAATTAAAAACTTTGCATCCTCATTTAAAAATGTACTCATGAGGTATGTGATCTATACACAACAAAATACACTAAGTTTGGGTATGTAATTTAATGATCAGGGTATTGCAGTTTTGCAAACATGGCCTCCATCTCTGTCAAAGTAGCTCTGGGCCCTTTGGCAGCCATGCCTGCCTTACTCCCAGGCTCTGGCTGCCTCTGATCTTTCAGTTAACTATGTATCTGCTCTTTGTAAACTTTCAAAGAGAGAAAAGCATATAGACACATTTCTATTTTTCTCGAAACTTAAAAAATCCATTACATTCATTTCCTAACTGTGTGAGTGTTTATGTGTGTGCATGCCAGAACACTCGGGGAGCACAGAGGACAATTTTCCAGAGTCAGTTTTGCCTTCCACCATATGTGCCCTGGGGATTATATTCAGGTGGGCAGGCTAAACAGCAGGCACCTTTATCAGCTAAATCATCCCTGGCCTTTCAGTTAAGATTTTGGAAGTTTTCCATATGGTTATATCAGAAATTAATTTATTTTACTTATTGAAGTGTTCCCTTAAAAGTACCTATTTTTATGTCTATGACTGGTTTGTCCACATGTATGTAAGGGTACTGCGTGTGTGGCCTGAAGAAGCCAAAAGAGGATATCAGATCCCATGGAATTATTGAAGTTTATAAGCTGCCATGTGGGAAGTTTATTAACAGAAAGTTTTTTTTATTGGATATTTTATTTATTTTTCAGATGCTCGTTCTTCTGGCGATCAGCATGTAGAAGAACACAAATTGATCCATTTTTTTTTATTTTCTTTTATTTCTTTTCTTATTGGATATTTTATTTATTTACATTTCAGATGCCATCCCCTTTCAGAAAGTTTTAAGTTGGGAACAGAATGAAGGTCCTCTACTGTAGCGGTAGATATTAGAAAATGTGGCGGCTGGTCCAGCTAGCTCCTGGCTGCAGCTGTAACCATGTTCCTGTTCTAACTTCCCACACTAACTGTAGCCCCAGCTGGCCAGGAGCTCCAACCCAGGACCCACAAGATGTTGGTGTGGCTGTTGGCTCCCCTGGTCAGCTCCGTGGCCTCCAGCCTCCAAAACCCAGGAAATATCCACTACCTCCATGCTATAGATATAACAATTCCAGTACCTGCTAGAAATAAGACTCTTAATGCTTGAAGATTATCAAATGGATTTATATATTAGCAAATACTCAATACACAAGATGCCAACACAATTAGAATTGTCAACCCACCTTATCTAACGTTGACATGAATACCTGCTAGAGACACGAGGGTAACATCTGTCATATTGCCTCTCCTTTCACCTTCCTCCTTCTCTCTTCCCAACTCCTAGCTCTGCCTATGTCTTCTCTGTCTAATGACAGAGCTCTCGCCACACTCTACAAGAGTAGCAAGTGCTCTTAACCACTGAGTCATGTCTCTAGCTTTAATCATATTAATTTTCATAGCTGTATGCCACAATCGGCTTAGCCAGCAGCTGTGTACTCAAGTTCTTTCCATGTTTTGGTTGGTGCAAGTTAGGCTGCTGTCCAAATTTGCTTTCTGTTGTCATGCTAAAGACCATGACCAGACGTAACTCAGGGAGAAAGAAGACGGGAAATATTTTGCTTACTCTCTTGAATGTTGCAGTCTACCATTGTGATAAGTCATGGCAAGAGCTCAAATGGGGCCGGAACCTAGAGGCAGAACTGAAGCAAAGACCGCGGAGGAATTCTGCTAACTAGCTTGCTCCCCTGATTCACACATCTTGGTTTTTTTTTAAAGTTTTTGCTTCATTAGTTAATTTATTTACTCACTTCGCATCCCAATTACAGTCCCTCTTCTCCCAGTCCCACTCTCACAAACTCCTCCCCTCATTAGCCCCTCCCCTTGCGTGCCACCCAGCCCTGGGGCATCTAGTCCCAGCAAGAATAGGTACATCATCTCTCAGGCCCTACAAGGCAGTCCAGATAGGGGAATGAGATCAAGTGGCAGGCAACATAAAGAGACAGGCCCCTCTCCAATTGTTAGGGGAACCACATGAAGACTAAAAGCTGCAGGTCTGCTAAATATTTGTATGGGCCTAGGTCAACATGCTGCATCTTCTTTGGTTTTCAGTTCAGTCGCTGTGAGCCCCCATGGGTCCAGGTTAGTGGACTCTGTAGTTCTTGTGGTGTCCTTGACCTTTCTGGCTCCTTCAGTCCTATCCCCCATTCTTCTATAAGGCTCTCTGAGATCTCCCTGATGCTTTCTTATGGGTCTGTGCATCTCGCCCCACCAGCTGCTAGATGAAATCTCCCAGGAGACAGTTCTGCTAGGCTTCTGTCTGCAAGCATAGCAGAGTATCAATCGTGTTAAGGGTTGGCTCTCTCCCACTGGATGGGTCTCAAGCTGGGCCAGTCATTAGTTGGCTGTTCTCTCAATCTTTACTCCCTCTTTATCCCTGCACATATGGTAGACAGGAAACATTTGGGTCAAAGCTTTTGAGAGTGGGTTGATGCACTCCTCCCTCCACTGGAAGTCCTGCCTGGCTACAGGAGGTGGCCACTTCAGGCTCCATATCTCTGGCTGCTAGCAGTCTCAGGTAGGGTCACCTGCATAGATTCCTGGGAGCCTCCCCTGTCCCAGGTCTGAGAGATGCATGGCTCTGATTTCCATTCTCCCTCCTAACCTTGTGCTGACTTGAACACAATCCCTGTTCTTCTCACCCATCTCCTACACAATTCCCTTCCTCCATCTACCTCCAGTGTGTATTTCATTTCCTCTTTCAAGTGAGATTCAAGCATCCTACCTTGGGTCCTCCTTATTACTTAGTTTCTTTGGGTCTGTGTAGCATTTTTTTTATACTTATGGCTAGTGTCCACTTACCAGTGAGTACATAACATGCATGTCTTTCTGAGTCTGGGTTACCTCACTTGGGGTAATATTTTCTAGTTCCACCTATTTGCCTGAAATTTTAATGATGTCTTTGTTTTTAATAGCTGAATAATGTTCCATTGTGTAAATGTAGCACTTTTTTAAAATCTATTTTTCAGTTCAGGGACAACTAGGCTGTTTCCAGTTCCTATCTATTATGAATAAATCTGCTATGAACACAGTTGAGCAAGTATCCTTGTGGTATATTGGGACATCTTTTGGGTTTAAGCCCAGGAGTAGTATAGCTGGGTCTTGAGGCAGTCCTTTGAGGTGGAACTATTCCAAGCTTTCTGGGAAAATGTCAAATCGATTTCCAAGGTGGTTGTACAAGTTTGCACTCCAATCAGCAATGGAAGAGCTTCCCTTGTTCCACATCCTTGCCAGTATGTGCTATCATTTGAGTTTTTGATCTTAGCCAATCTGAGGGGTGTAAGATGGAGTCTCGGGGTCATTTTGATTTGCATTTCCCTGATGGCTAAGGATGTTGACCATTTCTTACATGTTTTTCTGTCATTCGAGATTTCTGTGCTCAGAATTCTCTATTTAGCTCATTTATTTTTAAATTGGGTTATTTGATATACTGGTGTCTAATTTTTTGAGTTCTTCATATATTTTGGATATTAGCCCTCCCTGTTAGATGTAGAATTAAACATTCTTTCCCATTTTGTCGGCTGCCATTTTGTCCTATTGATGGTGTCCTTAGCCTTGCTTTTTAGTTTCATGACGTCTCCTTTATTAATTGTTGATTTTTATTAGTTATTTTATTTATTTACATTCCAAATGTTTTTTTACTTCCTGGTTCCCCCTCCACGAGTTTTTCACCTCATCCCTCCACCCCTTTGCTTCTGAAACGGTGCTCTCTCACCCATGCCCACCTTCTACTGGTAGCATTGCCCTTTCATGGATCATCAAGTTTCTACAGGATTAAGTGCATTCTTTCCCACTGAGGCCAGTCAAGGCAGTCCTTCCCTACATATGTAGTGGGGGCCATAGACCAGCCCATGCCTGGTTTTTGGTTGCTCTGGGAGCTTGGAGGGGACCGGATTAATTAATACTGTTGTTCCCTCTATGGGGTTGCAACCCTTTTCAGATCCTTTAGTCTTTCCTTTAATTCTTCCATAAGGGTCCACGACCTTGGTTCAATAGTTGCCTGTAGGTGTCAGTATCTGTCTCAGTCAGTTTCTAGTAGAGCCTCTCAGAGGACAGCCATGCTAGGATCCTGTTTGCAAGCACAATAAAGCATCAGTAATAGTGTCAGGGTTTGGAGCCAGGTGCATGGGATAGACCCCAAGTTGGGCCACTCTCTGGGTGACCTTTCGTTCAGTCTCTGCTCCATTTTTGTCCCTACATATTTTTTAGACAGGAATAATTCTGGGTTGAGAATTTTGAAGATGAGTGGGTGTCCCTATGCCTCAAATGGGGGCCATGTCTATCTACTGGAGGTCATCTCTTTAGGTTTCATCTCCCGACTTTTGGGAATTTTGACTAAGATCATGGCCTTGGGTCCTGGGAGCCTCTTATATCACTAGTGTCTGGGACTTTCATGAGGTTTTCCCAGCCCCTACACACACTACTGTTTATTTCTATTTTTCTTGGCCCTCTAGATTTTTCTCTTGTCTCCTCCCATACCTGATCCTGTGCTTCCATTTTCTCCCTCCTCCTTTCCTCTGCCTCATGTGATTGTTTTGTTTTCCTGTCTAAGTGAGATTGAAATAGCCACACTTTGGCATTCCTTCTTGTTAAGCTTTACATGTTCTGTGAAGTGTATCATAGGTATTCTGAAATTTTTGGCGAATATCCACTTATCAGTGAGTACATACCATGTCCTTTTGGGTCTGAGTTACCTCACTCATGATTATATTTCTTAGTTCCATGCATTTGCCTGCAAAATTTATGATGTTCATGATTCATGATGTTTTCAATAACAAGTAGAATTCTATTGTGTGAATGAACCACATTGTCTGTTTCCATTCTTCAGTTGAGGGACATCTGGGTTGTTTCCAGCTTCTGGCTATCACAAATAAGGCCACTATGAACATAGAGGAACACATGTCCTTGTGATATGCTGGAGTATTTTTTGGATATATTCCCAGGATTGGTATAGCTGGGTCTTTAAGTAGAACAAATGCCAATTTTCTGAGAAACCTCCAGATTGATTTCTAAAAGAGTTTTATCAGTTTGCAATCCCAGCAACAATGGAGGAGTGTTCCTCTTTCTCTACATCCTTGCTAGCATGTTCTGTTGCTTGAGTTTTTGATTTTATCATTGTGGTTGGTGTAAGATGGAATCTTGGGGTTGTTTTGATTTGCATTTTCTTAATTTCTAGGAATGTTAAACTTTTTTTTTTTTTTTTTTTTTTTTTTTTTTTTTTTTTTTTTTTTTTTTTTTTGGTTTTTTGAGATAGGGTTTCTCTGTGTAGCCCTGGCTGTCCTGGAGTCCTGGAACTCACTCTATAGACCAGGCTGGCCTCGAACTCAGAAATCTGCCTGCCTCTGCCTCCCAAGTGCTGGGATCAAAGGTGTGTGCCACCACTGCCCGGCAGTGTTGAACATTTTTTTAAAGTGCTTCTCGGCCATTTGAAATTCTTTAGCCGAGAATTCTCTGTTTTGCTCTGTACCCCATTTTTAATTGGGTTATTTGATTTTCTGAAGTCTAACTTATTGAGTTCTTTGTATATTTTAGATATTAGCTCTCTATAGGTTGTAAGGTTTATGAAGATCTTTTCCCAATTTGTAGGTTGCCATTTTGTCCAGTTGATAGTGTCCTTTGCCTTACTGAAGCTTTTCCAGTTTCATGAGATCCCATTTGTCAATTGTTGATTTAGAGCCTGAGCCATTGGTGATTTGTTCAAGAAATTTTCCACTGTGACTGTTCAAGGCTATTTCCCACTATCTCTTCTGTTACATTCAATGTATCTTGTTTTATGTGGCTGTCCTTGATCCAAAAGGACATGAGCTTTGTAAGAAGTGATCAATATGGACCAATTTGCCTTCTACATGCAGACTGTCAGTTAGACCAGCACCATTTGTTGAAGATGCTTTTTTTCCATTGTATGGTTTTGGCTTCTTTGTCAAAGATCAAGCTCTAGAGAGGACACTAGAAGGAAAACTACAACACAAGTAGAGTAACTACAACCAAGAAAACACAACAAATTAATCGTCTCACAACAAACCCAAAAGAAGAGAATCACACAAACATAATACAACCTCCAAAACCAAAAATACCAGGAACCAAGCAATCATTGGTATTTATCTCTCAACATCAATGGACTCAATTACCCAATAAAAAGACATAGACTAGCAGACTGAGTATGTAAACAGGAACCAGCATTTTGCTGCAAATGAGAAATATATCTCAGTGACAAAGACAGACACTACCTTAGAATAAAAGGCTGGAAAAAATTTCTAAGCAAATGGTCCCAAGAAACAAGCTGGAGTAGCCATTCAAATATCCAATAAAATAGACTTTCAACCAAAAGTTATCAAAAGAGATGGGGAAAGACACACTTCATAAGCATAATAGAAAACATATCTACCAAGATGAACTCTCAATTCTCAACATCTATGCCCCAAGTAGAATACTCAGCTGTGAAGAAAAAATGAAATCATGAACGTTGTAGGCAAGTGTATAGTACTAGAAACTGATATAGAAAGTGAGGTAATCCAGACCCAGAAAGGCAAACACTTTGTATTCTTTGGTATCTGTCAATCTAAACTTTCAGATGTGAGTATATAACCTGAAGTAACCATAGAAACCAAGAAAAGTAAAGGTCTTTTGGGGGCAGGGAGTGCTAGAGAACCGAGTAAAGGTGCAGGTGATTTGAAAAGCTAAATGGTGATAGTGAGAGGGGCTGGAACTTAGGAGGATGAAGAAAGATTAATGCAGGAGGAGAGGGAAGAAAGAGGGAAAATAACACCAAGAATGGCAAAATGGCATTCATCCTAAATTAAATATAAATTTAAATGTATGTGTATATCTATGCATAGATATGTATGCATAGATATGCATAAATATGCCATTCATCCTAAATTAAATATAAATGTATATGCATAGATTATTTAAGCAAAGTTAGGCCTCTTGAGCTGACAATGTATGGATCTCCCAACAGCCATCAACTATATAATAAAAATCCAGTAGAAGGCATGAGGAACCTTATTTCCAGGTGTTGGTAGAGGTTGTCTAAGTGACTCCCAAAACACATAGGCACTGTCTATGGTTGCTTCCCTGAGCATGACAGTATGTCTCTGTTGCTGAAGAAGACATGCCCTCAGACATAGGACAACATACTGGTGCATGAACTGAGGAGGCCAACTGGCAGGACAGAGCTGCAGAGCTAAAGGTGCAGTGTTGCCAGTATTTTCCTTTCTTCTTCAAGCTTCAGTTATTCTGTTTCTTTCCAAAAACTTCTCCAGGTGGCAGCAAGATGGCTATAGACCTCTGTCTACTGGTATTCCAACCACTTGGAAAAAATGAATAGACAGAAGAAATCTTGGCAGTCATCCTGGCAGAAAACTCTGAGCTCTCTCTGTGTGTGTGTGTGTGTGTGTGTGTGTGTGTGGTGTGTGTATGAGCACACAACTGTGTGCTCTTTTATATGTGTGTGTATGTGTGTGTGCTCATGTATGTGTGTGTGTTCACATCTAGATTTGTGTGGACATGTATATACATCTATGTGTGTGTCCTTGCATTTGTGAAGTGTGTTTGTTTATGTGTGTGCCTATGTATATACCTTTATGTGTGTGTGCTCACATTTATAAAGTGTGTGTGTGTTTGTGTATATGTGTGTGTTTGTTTGGGCGTGTGATTTTTTTATCTAATCACTGAGAGCAGGAAAGAGTTTTTGTTTTTGTTTTTTTTGTTGTTGTTGTTGTTTTTTTCCCTGATCAGCCCTGGTCTCTGAAATCCGGAAACTGGATTAGGTACAATGGGGTTCAAAGCACAGATTGTACTTGATATCTGGCCTCTCCAATTTGGTAAATTCATTCCATGCTGCACAGTGAGTCACAGAGAAAGGTGTAGCCAGTTTCTTTCAGTAAACAATCTGGAGGGAGTTAAGTGCGTGTTGTGAACAGGCACTTTGCTTGGCGCCCTTTCATTCCACAAAAGTACAATGTGCTGTTTGGTCAAGTGGCTCACTACGACAGGCAAGTGAACTAATACAAAATAACCTTTTATAGTAACAAAAAAAAAAAAAACAAAAAAACAAAACCGTGGATCCCCTGTACATTCTGAGGTCATAGGGGAAAACAATACTGATTCATTTCTAACTTCCTTCTTTTATATGTAATTTACTTAAGCAAAAAATTTCAAGCATTGACAATGCAGATATTCTTGTTCATTAAATTTCTGAGATTAACCAGTTAGTTACCTTCTTGAAGACAGAAAAAAATATGGGTCGTATGGTCTTTGTCCTCTTCTCTTGCCTAGGAGACCATCATATGAGATTTTCAAGGCAGTGTTTGTTGAATGAATAGGGTAGTGTTCTGCAGTAGTATTTTGTGGGATCACCTAGGATCGCACAAGCCTGTGAGATACAGTCTATTTTTCCCCTTATTTTGCAAAGGTTTAAGTTTGTAAGCAAAGATATCTCACTTGCCTACAATCCCATAAATCAGAACCGTGTTCAAACCCAGGTCACCTGATGCTTTGATATTCTAAGATCCACTTTTTAAAGCACAAATTTGTGAAGTTCTATTTCTGGATAACAACGAGAGCCGAAACTGAATACTGTACATGTTAATGGTCCGCAGCAAGGGGTCACCTGTGAAGGAACTAAGAAGGGTGAGATTTGCTTAGTAACTGTAAGGCATGAGGAGATTATTTATTAACCGGTGAGTCAAATGAAGGTGCTCAGAAGAAAGTCATCCCTGTTGGGCTCCAACAGTCCTCTGAGTGACAGGGCATTGTTATAAAGCTGCAATGCTGATCTCTTTGTCCTGAGGTGGCCATGTAGAAAGGAACAAGATCAAGTGACAGCTTCAGTGGCTGGTGGTATAAAGAAACCACATTCCGTTTTCAAGGCAGCAAATTAGTTGACTCATACAATAAAGCTTTGCAGACCTCCCTCCCGTAGCAGAACTGAAAAACCAGGCTCAAAGGCGGAAGTGCACCAACTCAGAACCTCTGTGGACCATTGCATGAGGAGGCCATTGTCCCTGATTAATTGGTTTGATATCACTGATGTTTATTTTAATGCTTGAATGTAAATTACTTAAGTTGACATTATCATTAAGTGTGGCTGGTTCCAGGAAAAAAAAATGACATGATAGACATCTCTGTTGTTTCTTACTTGCCTTCAGTTTGGTTATTGTTTTCTCTTCATGTAATCCGAAACATGCTTAAGCTAGCTTAAATAATAACGAAGATAAAGTTGCTTTTGTTATCTTAGATGTTCAGAAGCAGGGTGCTGTGGAGGTGACTAATGTTCTCACGATGGTATCACAAACCTGGACTGTTTTAAATTCTTTGTGCACATATGTACATTGTGAGAAAGCTCTACGGTGGTTTCTCCTCTTGATCACAAGGCATCACTGGCTTGCTTTTTGCATCCATATTCACAGAGAAAGACTACTGAGAGTCAGGTCACTGGTGATTACATTGAAAAATTGAATTAATATGTCATAAAAATAAATGACTATAAGCTACAAAGTGCTCAATACAATAAGTAATAAAATATAATTAAATTTGTAGAGCATAAATTGTAAAACCACCTAATTAAAATTCTTTGTGAGGGAGTCACTGACACAGATCCCCAGAAACACAGGGCACTGAATTAGCCATTAGTCTTCCTGTGAGAAAGGGAGAGTACCGTGGAGCCTGAGACAGGAGGATTTCCAGCCAGTCTAGGCTCTATGATGAGATCTTGCCAACAATAAAAGAATAAAATTCTGAGGCTAGAGAGATGGCTCAGCTGTTAAAGACTAAGCTCATAACCAAAAAATAAAAATAAAATTCTGTGTACTTATTACAGTAAAATTCAAGTTATAGCGATAGCTAATCTGGGAACAGTTATACATGTTTCAGTTTATTTTGAGTTTAAAAGAAAAGCCATGGGATCAAATATTGCTGGGACAGTCAAAGCTTTAACTTTTATCATCCAGCTACTATTGATTTGGGCCATGCAGACATCTGTTGGATTGGCCTTCATTCTGCTATAGCAAACTGTCTATATTCTCCTAGTATTATACACTCTTTCTTCGAGGTAAACTCTGCTAACCGGCCTTGTGGCATGACTTCACTACTCTAAGGACAAATCAATATGTAAGAGATGGGTGGTTTACCATGGAGTGAGAAATACATTTAACAACTGTTTTCGTGTGAAGAGTGTTCAAATGACCACAATAGTGACTGTTAACAGACTCATTGAAAATCACAAAGAAAATCTGTGGTTCTGAACCTACAGGTGTTTAGCATATATTATTAGCTACATACACATATACACAGAGACAGCCAAACGCACATAAATACACATCCACCTCTGTGTGTGTGTGTATATGTGTGTGTGTGTGTATGGTGTATATGATGTATAATATGTGTATGATGCATGATATGATGTTTATATATGTATACACATGATATATATGTGTATATATGTATACATATACATACACACGTACACACACACACACACACACATATATATATATATATATATATATATATATATATATATATATCCTACACAAGCACACACTCATACCACACACAACACAAACACCCACTCGGCACTCATATACACATATATTCATATATGCAAACCCAAACATGCAATTTTATTAGTATAATGTCATAACCTTGTTTAATTTTTTTTTGATCAGCTATACTCATTGTTCTGTTAACTCTGTGGCTGAATGGGGTTGCTTTCAGTTTGTGTTAAATGCCATGTATCACATGTTCTGATTGCTACACGCAGTAACTTTACCGCATGCTCTGTAAACAATGTCCTTCATGAATGACAGGCAATAATGTGAAACAACTGTGAGTAGTAGATTCCAAATCCTGTGCTGGAGACTAAGTTCCAGTCACAGGGTCACTGGAATGAAGCCCTTAAACACAATGTGGCCTCCCTCATTGTTTTAGAACCTCTCCTATTTATTTTATACAAAGGCTCCAAACAGAAATAATGAACCACATTGTATTTTATATTAGTGCTAAACTTTCAAATGAAAGAGGGTACTTTTAAATTGTGCGTTTAAACTATAGGTTATATACTGCAAACAAGAGTGACTGTAAAATACCAACAACTAGATTAAAATAAACCATGTGGAGTCCATCAACTTAAGCTGCAGAGATACAGAATGTAAGAATGTACAATGATCGTAAGACAAATGTCTATAAGATGTAAATGTAAATTAGAAATTACTTATAGTTCTATGTTTTCACTTCTGTGATTTTATTTTTGCTTGTTTGATTTTATTTTTAGAAAAGAAAATAAATTCCCTACTTCCAGAAGGAAAAGGCCTTCAGTTATTAGACTCAAATACTTCAAATATCTAATAGAAAAGAAAAAAAACACATATAGTCCTTGCTCTCAAAAGTTTTCTAATGTAATAAAGTACTAGGAAGTTGAAACTGCTTATTCTAAGTTGTTTTACTTGCTTAATTATAGTACCAGGCTAGAGCAAGATTTCTGCTGCTTTTTTTTCTGAAAGTATTTCCTCAAATAGTTATTTTCTGATTTTTATTTCTTGTCTTAAGCCTCAGAATTATTTTTATCCCTGAGAGGGGGAGAGCAGGCTTAGACTAGGCTCTGGTAAGAAGTCAGAGACAATTCTTCAGGATCTTTTCTGCTCTCCTGACTCTTAGGACCTCAGTTTCTCATATAGAAACCCATGTTCCTATCTTGGGCAAAGTGACATCTAGCCATTTGTATATGTGTATACATGTTCATGCATGACAGTGCACATATATGCATGCAGTCAAAACACTCACACATATATGATTGAGTCTTCAAGCAATGCTACACGGCCCCAGATGAGCTAGCCTGATTGTATAGGAGTTGACAGAGATATACGAAGTTTTTGATAGGGCAAGTTTGTGATTGAGTGGCTGCTTTAATCAAGTTAAATGTTTTTATTTGTAAATTTATTGTAATAAAGTGTTTAAAAACTAAACATCAGTGGAAACCTGCATCAATGGCTGTACCCTGACAATTAGGAAGCCATTTCTGCTTTATTTTCAGAACTATTTTTATGGGTCCTGAACTGGTATGACATTTAAATTGAGTTCAATAAATACACAGGTTATATAAAGTCTCTCTCATGACATACCAGTCAGAAGGATGCCTTGGCTAGAAGTGTGATTCAGGACCTAACGAGCATCTCTGAGCCACACTGTTTCCCTGGTAGGCTCTTTTAGAAATCCAGTGGCCTCTCACCATTTTTGCTGCCTTTTTTTAAAACCTGTCCCAGCAGCACATAATAGCATCAAGCAGCCTTGGTTGCCATCAATTATTTGTACATAAACAATAAAATTGAAGAAGGGGGAAACTCATCAATTCTAAGTTAGATGTAAATTTAAAAAAAATGACTGAATTTATCTGGTCTGGACTGCTTTCCTTTTTCCATTGTCAGACTTTCCCATACTCACCAGACATATACTTTCTGGTTACACCCCAGCCTTGCCTTGTGGGTATCCAGTTAAGTTACCTTTACAGCCCTCTTTCTGATTCCTCAAGAGTTCATGCCTTATCTTTCATCCCAAGTCTTCAGCTGAGACTTCCAGAGCCAGGCATTTCATTTCATGTTCTCTCCAGATTTTTTCTACTCCCAAGAGTCAGAAATCTGTTAGAGGAGCCCTACTGAAGGGTCGAAGCTGGGGCCAACATGCTCTCATGGAAGTTTTTAAGTAGTCTGGACGTGTGTCTCAAGATGGTCTTGTACCAGTTCTGAACAGGAGCAAAGATATTCTAAAAGGAGACACTACTCCTCACCTCAAATTTTAGACTGTGGATGTAATGAACCCCAAGGAACTGGAGTTTCTCCCAAGAATCTCATGCTAGGGCTAGAAAAAGTTGCAAGCCTGCTGCCAGGCAAAGAAAGATGTTTGTCCAGTAAGAAAGTTCTGTGACATGTGTAGATGCACATTGTAAGACAACCAAGTCCCCTTCCCACAGCTCCTCATTAAGCTCCAAAGCCATTTGTTAACTGTGTGTCCCATCTGTGCAGTGTTTTAAGCAACTTGGTGCGGGTGGTGTATACTGCTCTGAAGGTGTTGCTCTTACAGGAAATGAATTAAGACATGTGGATGAAGTACTAATGTAGTCATTGGCAACCCTCTTACCTTTCCTGGTTGGCTCATTGTTTACCTAATTGCCAGAAATAATATTTCATTGTGCATAGAATGTTGGCATCAGGGGACCAGGTTCCAGCTTATTGATGGTTCAGAGTTTCTGAATTGATGCCCTCAGCAGGCTGCTGCCCTGATGAATGGCAATTATGGTGGCTCCCACAGAGGCCACTGTAGCCAGAGTATTTACTTCTTCAAATAATTGCCTCTGAGGAGCCGAACAGGTAATTGTAACATCTGAAAACCATGCTTTTTGGCTCAGAATCAAAGAGTATCAATCTCCAGGACAGAAGTGTTTGGAATGACCCTCAACAGTTGCTAATGAGTGGTTTCTGGAGGGTTTAATTTGAAGACCAATTGGAGAAAGCTTAGCAAGCTCCTCCACCCTAATGCCAATTAAACTATTGTAAAGACACCTAGGTAACAGTGAGGGGTGTCACGTTTTTTTGAAATTCGTAATACCCTTTAGTGATTGATTGATTTTAGACTTTGAGATTGAATTGCTTAAATGCTTCAACACTTTCTCCTGCCATCTTACCCTGTACATTAACCTCAAAAGAGCATAACACACTCATTCTCAGCCCCTGAATATTTATGTTCACCCTCTGAAATGCCGGTCCACAAATGTACTAAAAGAGTCATAGAATGTTTTGAAATGAATTCTAATTTTGTAGTGTGATTTAAGAGAGGTTAACCAATGCCTCTTCAGTATAGGTAATGATAGTATCTCGAGGCCATGTATTTATGGAATCAAATGATTGCCAGGTGTGGAACTTCTTCATTGACTCTTTGTTTAAACTTGACTTTTGGAAAAACTATTGCACAAAATGGGAAATAACATAGAAAGTACCTAATGTGAGACAGTTTGAGAATGAAGAGAAGGTGAAAGCAAGCAGCAAATGTGTGACACGATGAGGTCTCGTCACAACCTGGAGGTCCAGATGTCCCTAAGAGATAAAGAGAGGGAATAAAGAAAAATAGTTTACTTTAAATATAGAAAGAAGATATAGAGAGATCATAAAGTACTTAAAAATCTAAACTACTTGGTGTATAAATATTTGCTTTCTTGAATTATTGGAAAAAAGTCAGCATGCTGAGCAGAAAAAAGTCAGCGGGCTGAGCAGAGGGCGGCCAGGTCTGTTCAGCCGAAGCATCATTGCTAAACAAGCCAGGAGATTCCAGAGGATTCAGTGTCATCGTATTTCAGGCTGATCAGTGTTGCCAAGAGGAATGATTAGGAGACCTCAAACTAAATTATGAGTCTGTTCAGAAACACTCGACAATCAGAACAACAACTCTGAGAAAGTGATTATAAACTTAAGCAAATACAGATCAAAATGATGGGATTAAAATATGGACATTGGTAAAGACAGCCATGGAGACATTCTATAAACACACATGCAACTTAGGAGATTGAAAGGCTAGCAAGATAAAGGTAGAATTATACCTGCAGCCAATCACATAAATTGCCTTAATCTTGATTTACTGAAGGCTTTGATACACCAGTCTCTTTCTGACACAATTGTGGCCTTGTTCTCCTAATTAGATTACGGGAACTCAGAGGTATCTAGATGTACTGGATGGAGGCATGACTTTTAGAGAGCATCTGTTCCAGGTATCTGCCTTTAGGCTGATAAATTTCTCAACCATGGATGACAAACAGGCTCTAACTTAAAAGTCAATTCCAGTAAACTGCAAGTTGACTGCCTAGACCCCTGTGCTGAGGCGGATGCTTAGGAAGAAGGGAGGAGTGAGATGCGGATGGTCTACCACGAAGCTGAGCGGGGAAGCTTCTCTGACTGCGATTATTCATGGCCAGGTGTCAGAGCCCAGACACACTGATGGAAGCTAGCTTGAGTTCTGTGCATTTATCACATTTAAATTCAGCACGTGCTGATAGATGTTTGGGGTGGAGTAACCAAGTGCAACTGTATTTAATAAAGATTCCCTTTCTGCCAAATTTGTCTTTGATGTGATAGGAGATTTCTTTAATATCATCTATATTCTAAACGGTCTCTTGTTGGCCATGTAATTCTTTAGGTTTGTAAGCTCTCAAACAGGATGCAGAGGCAGAGAGTAATCCTTATCACCAGCATGAGACTAGAGTAGCTGGGTTTGGCATCATGCTCTGTCATTTAGACAGCTACAAGAACCTAGACCTGTACTGTTGCTTAGTCACCTTTTCTTCCATAAATAACCCTGCCATATGTTTGGAAAATCCATAGAACCATAATGGTAATGGCCTCCGTTTGCCCTGCCCCCTGTCCCAAATCTATTCATACTTAATAGGTATGCAGAGTAGTAAGAAGTTCTCATATGAAAGATGCACCCAATTCATTTGGTCAGACATCCATATTATCACAGGAGTGAACTCAGATGATCCTAACTCCTTATTTGAGAGATTACCTCTTACTCATAGTCTAATTTACATGATTTAGAACAATTCAGTAGCATTGAGATCTTCATGGACCTCTTTAACTTGGTGCTATTCTTGCTCAATTCCTGTAGCCTATAACGTGTATATGGTCTATGCATTTTTCTTTGCTGTTTGTCATCCATCTGCACTCAAATTTCCCTAAAGCCTGTATATGCAGCAAACCCTTTATGGCACACATCAAAACCTTTAACTAGTATGTGGCAAATACAGCAGTGAAAACTTTTTCTATGTGCTCTTGCTTTCTCACATCATTTGAGGAACTAAACACTGCTACCATATAGCATGGTTGAAGAAAATGAGGGTGAGAGATATTCTAAAAAGGTATTCAACCTCACAGAGCCAGATAATTGGAATTTGGCAGTCCTCTCACTGGCAATTCTCTCTCACTTGTAAATCACTGCGAAAGCAGTGTATCCTTTATAGGACAAAGAATTGTGCAAATTCATATGGAGCTTGCAAATTAGTCAGGTATCAAATTCACTGCCTACTTTGTAAAACATCCTATACCTGCTTAGTCTGATGGGTCTCTCCTGCCTGCCTTTCCTATTGCTGAGCCTGGACTGAAAGCGTCTTTGTTAAGATTCTAGGGATTCTAGGGTCTGCTCTCTGCTCGAACATAACCTGCAGGGAGGTTTTTTTTTTTTTTTTTTTTTTTTTTTTTTTTTTTTTTTTTTTTTTTTTTTTTTTTTTCTGTGCTCTTCAAGATCTGGAGTATTTATGGGTTTCTATGATCACATAAGTTGGTTCAAAGACATATATGTCATTTACAGTTTACTCCCCATTATTTATAATGATCATATCCAGTTTCCCCACAGAATCCTTCAATAGAAGACTGTTACTCAGCTCTGCCAGAGAGAGAAGAAAATTCAGTTCTTTTGACAAAGATGTTCTTATAAAATGAGAGACCCAAGACCAAAGAACTAGAATTTAAAGTAACGAAACAGTGGCAGCACCATGGGACTGTCAAGAGTCAATACAGAAGAAGCTGAGCCAACACCAGAGTTTGCTCTATTTGGTCTAATCAAGGAAACCTCTCTTAGAGAGCTAGCCTGTGCAAGAGCAGGGGTGTGTTTCTTCATCTTGACTAAACCTGCTGAGAGTGTAACACAATATTTGCCTCACAATCACTCCATGATTTGTGACATTTCAAATTGTGAGCTAGTGAAACTGTCTGAAGATGTCATCGAAAGTGTTCAATGACAGTTTCAGATCACCCTGGAAAGAAGTAAGTACCAACCTAAGAAACGATGCCATCAGATAATTCTTGATGGCCACTACATTGTGTAAAAGATAGCTATATTGCATCAAAAATACTGATGTTGGATGGGTTGTGGGGTGCATTTGGCTTTGTAGATGTAACCACCTAGTTCAGTTTTAAAGCAACATTCTCAAGATTATTTTAGAATGACCCATATATATTTAACTTTTTAAGTTGGTATAAGTAGGTTTTAACTGATATTTTTATATTCTCTAATGATAACATCCAGTTTCCCACAAGTTGTTCTTGCATGCATGGCTATAACTCAGCTCTGTCAGATTTAGAATTCTCCTCCTCCACCTCCTCCTCTTTTTTTTTTTTCCTGATATAAAGTTTCATTTCCTCATTAAAATGACTTTTATGAATATGGAAATATGATGCCTTAGAAATTCAAAATTTAAAACTTCTGAGATAATTAAAAAATTATACTATAAAGGTGTGTCTCTGGGACTGTCAAGGTAGACTTCAACCCACCATGTTAGAAAGGAAAGTAACCTTTTGCATGTGTAGCATAAAGATGAGGTATCTGAACTGACCACAAGCTCTAAACCTTAGAAGCACGGTCAAGTAATGAGAGGAAAGAGAAAAAATGTCAGTCTGTCCTTGCCTTTAGCTAGGCATGACACAGCTGCTGCCTCCTGGGAGTGTATGCTGGTCACAAGGGAGGGATCACTGCTTGCTTTCCTTGTTAACAGTATGCAAAATTATTACCCCTGCTTTAACCATTCTCAGTGACAAGTTAGTGCATACTTACATAGTCTCCTCAATTCAACTGTGATTTCTCCTTAGCAAAAAGAAAGGGGGCATCTTTATTGTGAACTCTGTTATGTAGTTCATCCACTTTTGAAGAAGACTGTGCAGAATGAGATAGAAATCCCCAGCCTGTTTTGTAAAATGAAATGCCAGGGGCTGGAGACACAGTTTGCTGGGAGAATTCACTCTTCAGCAGGAACAAAGCCTGCTGAATGATCCAAGAATGCTACTGTTAAGAATAATCAGACCACGTGAAGCTCATGAAGAAGGAAGACCAAAGTGTGGGTGCTTCCGTCCTTCTTAGAAGGAGTAACAAAATACTCACGGGAGCAAATATAGAGACTAAGTGTGGAACAGAAACTGAAGGAGGGGCTGTCTGGAGACTGCCCCACCTGGGTATCTATCTCATGTGCAGTCACCAAAGGCAGAGGCTGTGTGGATGCCAGGAAGTGCATGCTGACAGGAACCTGATATAGTTGTCTTCTTAGGGGCTCTGCTAGAGCCTGACATACATATACAGAGGCAGATACTCTCAGTTAACCATTGAACTGATCAAAGAGTTCCCAATGTAGTAGTGAGAAAGAAGACTGAAGGAGCTGAAGGGGTTTGTGGCCCCATGGGGAGAGCAACAGTATCAACCAACCAGAGCTTCCAGGGTCTAAATCACCAGCCTGGGAGCACACAGTGAGGGACCCATGGCTCCAGCTGTACATGTAAGGGAGGATGGCATTGTTAGGCATAGGTGGGAGAGGAGGTCCTTGGTCCGTGAAGGCTGGATGCCCCAGTGTGGGGGAATTCGAGGGCAGGGAGATGGGAGTGGATGGGGGTCACACCATCACAGAAGTAGGAGGAGGTGAGATGGGATAGGGGTGTCCTATAGGGTAATGGGGAAAGGAGATAACATCTGAAATGTAAATAAATAAAATATCCATTTTTTAAAAAAAGAAAGCACAACAAAAGAATAATAAAACAAGTACAAATAATAAAGTAGCATCAAATGATAAACAAATGCAAAAATGTCTAATGAAAGCAGTACTTTTTGAATATTTACTTACAGAAATAATGAAACTACTCTCCATCTAGATATGTGGCCTGGACAAGATTAAAATGTAATTAATGGTATAATTTCTGGATCGTCCTAAGATTGTGCTAAGTTTCTGAACGCACATACCTACTTATGGGTATCATACTAGAATCAGAAGTGCTCAGAATTTAAATTAGGAGGTTTTATTTTTGAAAAACACAGCTTTGCTTAAATGGGTGAGGTTTTAGCTCCTGACAATTCTGTATGTATACTCTGTATTTCTTTTTTAGACTCCTGCTCTTATGAATAGCCTTAGAGATTAAATTTGAACGGTAGGAAAACTCATCATTTTCCTGAGCATAGGCTGCCAACCTTGGGCCAAAGCTTCTAGCCATTTTACTTGCCCTGTGACTTTGTAATTTTGTGGCAGAAACCTTTTTGTCTAACATATTTTAGTTGCCACACATAGTCAATTAATTATATATACGCATTTATTCAAAATTGGACTGCATTCATCTCTCACATCACAAATTAAGCACCAAAGAAATCACCTCATAGTAGCAGGATGCGTCAAACCTCCAAGTATTGTAAGGTAAATTCTGTGTGGAGCTAAGAATTTAACTTATACTGGCAATTCGTTGAATGAACTTCATTGAGTCAATGATATAAAATTGGGATACCAAAATATAAGGTTTATCTTGTGTGAGAGAAGTTGTTTACGGAGAGGGACTTGCATGAGAAAATATGCCAACGTTGAAAAGCTAATTGAGTACACGGCACAGTGTGGACCAAGAGTTGTGAGAGAGCAATGGAGAATGAAAATTACGCTGGCTCTTCTTGGATGGCTCACTTGGTATATGCTTGCCTTGAAAGCATCAGGACCCAAGTTGAGATCCCCATAACTGACATATAAAAGTCAAATGTGGTAGTATTTATGCTTAGAAACCTAGTGCTAGGCACTGGAATCAGGAGGATCCCTGGAGTTCCTTGGCCATGTAGTCTTGAAAGATTTAACAAGCTCCAGGTTTTTTGAGAGACCCTATCTTAAATCATAAGGTGGAGAGAGAGAGAGAGAGAGAGAGAGAGAG
Organism: Arvicanthis niloticus; assembly: GCF_011762505.2. Classification (NCBI taxonomy): domain Eukaryota; kingdom Metazoa; phylum Chordata; class Mammalia; order Rodentia; family Muridae; genus Arvicanthis; species Arvicanthis niloticus. The sequence continues at coordinate 16,455,676 of NC_047661.1, forward strand.
AGAGAGAGAGAGAGAGAGAGAGAGAGAGAGAGAGAGAGACCCAGTGCCTGTCTGGCATCCACAGCCACCCATACTAATGTGCATATATATCTATGCATGCATGAGTATATGTATCACACATGAGCAAATTAGCTAAAATAATGTATTTGTAAAACAAATAGGATAAATAAACATTTGCCTAGCAAAGGAGTGATTATTGCAAGGCCAAAGAAATCAAAGGAAAGATGAATGGATTTTGGATTTTGAAAGCTTTTCTCTGATAAAGTAGAAATTGTGCTAGATCTTGAGAAGTGAATAAGAAAGGACATTAGGCAAAAGAAATAATGTGAGTGAGACTTAAAGCACCAATGCTTGACTCGGATTTGTGATGTGTACTGTTTGCCTATCTATCTATCTATCTATCTATCTATCTATCTATCTATCTATCTATCTATCTATGTCTGTTTTTCTAATATAAATTTATTTATTTATATCTGTGCCTTATTGTGAATATGTTTAGTATACTCACAGAAGTGTACAGGTGTGTGCACTTGTATACATACATCCAGATGCCAATCAGTATATGTGAAGCCCTTCTCTGCTGTTTTCCACCTTAATGCATGAGACAACAGGGGAAGTCTCTTGATGAACTGAATACTCACTGTTTTTAGGTGAGGCTGGGGATCTGCCTGTCCCTGCTGCAAATGCTGGGGTTATGGGCATGTAGAGCTGTGTTTAGCTTTCCATCTTGAAACTGGAAATGTAAACTCAGATCCTCATGCCTGCAAAGCAAGGGTTTTTATTCACTGAGCTATTTCCTCAGCCCTATAAGTGCCGTTTTGGTCAAGAAAGTGGGACCTGCCAATAGCACTGTTAAGGGAGTGGAGATTAAGAGCAATGAATGCTATGATAATTGTGGGTGCATTGCTGAGTTCTTTCAGTCTTGGATCAAAGATTTGGACATGGGCATTAAGATGAGAAGAACATGTGATTTCCTTCTTGAGTTCAAAAAGAACCTATGTTTCGAGGTTGCATAGGATCATTTGTAAAGAGAAGTTAATTATCACTGTAGGAAATACATAGACAGTGCATTTATATGAGGTGACAGGTGGAGCTATGAAAGATCTTTCACATGGACATAGGATAGAACTTAGAAACTAGGAAATAAGAATAAAAAATAGATTACAGAGAGGCACTAAGGAGTGCTTTGGGGTATCACAACAAACGTTTCCATTTTTTCCCTTAGAATATACATACAGCTACACCTTTGGGAGTCTTTGGTTGTTGTTGCCTATTGTAGCTCCTACAAAGTTTCAGGGTCTATGTACTAAACATTGGGATGATGTAGGATCAACCTATACTGGAGGATGTAATGTTAACTCTTCATTTTCTCCTCCTAAAGGCATTCAATCTGATATTCACTTAGTTTACATGTCTGTATGGCGACCTTTAATCACTACTCACGGGGACAATTATGCGTAAAACTGTCAAATGTTTTCTTAGTGTCTGCTTGTCAAAGAGCATATTGATTCATCTTAAAATATTTTATCATATCCATAAAATATTAATCCAAAATTGATTTCTTAGGGTATTTTATTATTAAACTAGTAATTAATTTGGGATCATTCTTTAAGTCACATCCCATTATTGTAAAAATTCACCCAAGATATTCAGATTGGAAAGAAGAAAGATTCTGGGTTGAAGTTCATTGTCAATTGGGCCAATTGCCTTTGAGCCAATAGTGAGGTAAGTTATCACTGCTAGAGCTCATGGTGAAAGTTTCTCTTTTCTCTCATACCAGGTCGTGAAAATAAATGACTGAAACTCAGAACCACATGCTTCTGTAGCAGGCACTCTATGCTTACTGAGCTGTATTTGTAGCTTCGCATTTCAATTCTCTTAAAAATAAATCTATATGTGTATTGGGCATGTATATGCATGCATGATGAGCAGAGTTAGTCCTGGTGGAAGCCAGATGAGAATATTAGATGCCCTGGGGCAGGAATTGTGGAGAATTGTGATCTGCCATGTGGGTACCGGGAATCCAATTAAGTAAGGTCCTCTGGACAAGTGCTCTTAACTGTGAGCCCTGTCTCCAGGTCTGCACCTCAAGTTTTACAGGTTTAGCAACCTCCCAATAGTACCTTGGTTGTTGCCAGTATTGTGACAAATTGATCTTGGTGGATCCTTATCCAAACCATGGCAGACAACAGTATGTAAAGTATTTTTTCTTAGTATTTGCCCAGTTATCCACATGAAATAGAATACATTTTATTTTCTCTTTGCCTAAATGTACCATAGGTGGTGTTGTATTGCAGTTCTAACATGGCTCATTCACACCCTGACTTGTTTTCCCATGTTGTTCTCTGTTGCTTCATTATAAATTGATAAATTTTTTCTTTGGTCGTATTTATCTACTCAGTATTTGTTTTCTGTTTCATTAATTTTCACTTTAATATAGTCATGATTTTTTTCTCTTTTCTTTCAGCTTCACTTCTCGTTCTGTTTTAATTAGCTTTTTAAGGGTTGTTTTTAAAAGGATTTCACTCTTTTTACTGATACATATAACATTATACACATATATTCTCTAAGAATGACTGTAGTTGATTCCTTTCACATGGTTTATATTTTTATAATCATTAACTTAATCATTCAATTTTCATTATGATTTCTTCTTTAACTCATGGTTCTATATAAATATGTTACTAGTTTTCAAACACTCAAGAACTAAAATCATTTCTAACACTGACCTTTAGCCTTATAGGACTGCTGCTATAGAAACAATGCATTCTGAGTGGCTTCGGGGTTTGAAGTGGTGACGGTGTGCCTTATAGTCCAACATATGTTCAATTTAGGTCAGTATTTCAAGGCTACTCCTATATGTGTTAGATAAGTGCTTCAGATGTGCACTTAAAATTTTGTTCACAGAATTTATTGCCAGAAAGAAAGAAATCAGAAAGACAAAAAGACAAAGACCTTTGCCATATAATCTGGAGAAAGGGAAAGGGAAAGGGAAAGAAGAGAAGAGGCAGTGTGGAGGTTGAGCTGACACACAGAGTCACGTTTGTGTGCTTCTAGATGACGTTCATCCTGAGGCTGACTCTTTACTTTCTGCTTTTCATTATGTCTCCCTCCCATGTCCTCTTGTGTCTGACACTTCTTGGTTCATTAACAAACATGTTCAAGAGATACATGACCAGCCCTGTCACAGATGGTGACACAGATTTCTTGTTGCTGTGCAGAAGCAGACGTAGACGCAGACATAATGGGAGAACTGTCTGCTGTGCTGTGTAGACTCCAGCTGGATGGAGCTAGAGCCTTCTCTCTTCTCCCTCCTCTACCTCTAACCCTTATTCAAGCTTTGCTTAGTGTTCCTGGCTGAATGCCTGACACCCAGATTTGCCTCATTCTGACAAGACAGAGTGGTCCTCCTAACTTTGAAATAACATCTCAGATGCCAACCGAAGTAGACCAGATATACGATCCAAAATACTCTTTCAGGTTATTCCAAGACATGGATGAAGCCAGGAGTTGTTCCAAAAATACATCACTGTATTCTGCCTTAGGTGTCATTTCCCTACTTGGCAAACGGGGCCTAGAGAAATGAGAACAGAGGTTCCTGTTCACCCCTCTCATGCTCTCTCCTTTCAGATACACATCTTTCTCTTGGACTCTCCTGTAAGACTGAACTGTTTCAGATATACAACTATCTGAGGCATGTTAGAAAAGACAATGGGCTTTCTATATTTTATCTTATACTCTGTCCAAAATGGTTTCATCCAAACCTTCCTCTTCAACTAAACAAAAGTGTTTGTGTAAATACCTCATCGACTAAACAAATACTTATTTTTTATCTCCGCCTTCATATGTTACATAGAAACCTTCAATTGCATATCATGTCTTTCTTTACCCATTGCAATCATACCCATCTTTGGTGACCTTACAAGCCTTGGAGCTCTGATTGACATTGGTTTGTTTGATGTATTTCGTAAAGCTATTACCACAAAGTAATTTTTTATTGACAATAATTAATTGCCAGCATTTAAGCAGTGTGAACAGCAGCAAAGTCATTATACCCATAGTGACAGGGAACTCCTTAGGAATGGTGAAACATCCAATGTGGCCAACCTATGTGGGCACTTTGTTTAAAATGTACACAGCATTATTAGCTTTTTCAATATGTTTCTTAAAACATTTAGGCAAGATAATGTTCTTGTTCTGGTTCAAACGTATGTTCCTGTGTCACCCCCTTCCCCACATCCTGCCTTTTTGTGTTTATAACTCCTGTGTGAAAAAGTAAAAATTATGATTTGATAAAGAAAAATAAATAAATAAAAAATAGATAAATTTGTCAAAAAAAAAAAAAAAGATGCAGCTCAGGGGAAGAGCATTTGCCTGAGCATTTATTAGCTGTGGAGTTGGATTCCTAACATTACAAGACAAAACTGAAATAACAATAAAGATGAGGAAAATGATTTTTAGGAACTATCATATATATATATATATATATATATATATATATATGGTCAGATTAAGTTAGGGATTAAGTTAACATTCTTACTTCAAGGACTCAAACATGCTTATTTAACCTACTATTTCCCATTTTAAAAAAATATTTTAAAATATTACTCATTCATCTTCTTCTCTTTCTTCCCTCCAATCCATCCCATGTATCCCCTCTTTGCTCAAATTCATGGCTGTTCTTCTCTAATTGTATAGACAGGTGGATTCTGAAATATATAAATTGAAGCTGCTCAGTCCATATGTTACTTCCTTCCCATTTTAAATGTTTTATTTTTTTTATATTAGGATACAATTAGGATTTCTTTTCCAAGCCTTCTCTCATATACCCTCTTGTTCTCTTCTAAATTCATGGCCCTTTTCTCTCATTATTTGTCATTGCACACACACACACACACACACACACACACAAACACACACATATATATGTATATATATATATATACACACACACACACCCGTGTCTCACATGTGTGCATATCTCTAAGTTAATAATACAACTTACTCAGTCCATACAAAGATACTTGCATGTATATGTTTTTAGAGCTAACCATTTGATATTGCGTAACCAATTGGTTTTCCCTTCCCAGAAGAAGGCTATTTTTCCTCACTATTAACATTCCTTAATTGCCTTTAGTTCTCCAAGCCATACTGACTTGAAAGCTTCCTTCCCAAGGATTAACTTTCATAGTACCAGAAGGTGCCATGCAAGCTTCCAAGAAGAGGAGCAAGCAACAGTCCAACCCAACTACACCTGTGAATCAGAACAATCAGCATGACACAATAACTCTACAGGTGCAGTAGTGGCACTCATACCTTGGTGGTAACCAATCACTCTCTTAGTTGGACTTAAAGGCCACAAAGCAAGGAGGAAATCATGCCAGACACTGGAAACCTGGCTATCTACTCATGGCTTGTCAAACCACGGATCACAGAGGAAAACCTACAACTGCCAATCTACTAACCAATCTACCTACCTCTTAAATATTTGTCTTTGTGCCCACAGACAGGTGTAATTCTGTCTCATCATCAAGAACACTTTTCTTGGCAATTGAGCGAGACCATTCCAGAAAAATGCAACAAAACAAAATGCAGACCTGTGGGCCTAGTCTCAACAGATACATCTACAAAACACTCCCACACCTAAGGCTCAAGGATGGGTTGGAAGAGGAGTGGAAATATGACATAAGCCAGTGGAGCAGGAAGCTGACCCAGAAATTGCATCTTATAGAAATGGTTCCCATTTTTATAAACCCCTTAAACTCCTAGTGAAGACTCTCACAAATCTAAAAGGAGTAAAAACACTTGCATTTTGTTCTATTTATTAATTAAATACTTATTTAGTAATAGACCTGATGGTATTTGCTTTAGAGCAAAACCTCCCTGTGATTATGGAGTACACATATAAAGATATGTATATATTGATAGACATGTATCAGTACAGAAAGTGAGCAATAGCTAAATGTCTCAAGACTTGGAATTATGCTGCTAAGTCCATAATTCTAGCTTCTGAATCCAGTTATTCAGAGTGTTTGAGTGTGAGGACTGGCTTATGAGAAGGGTAACTTCCGATTTTGTGTCTTAACTCATTAGATATGCTAATAGACTGTATCTTACACATGTACATCCCGTGTAGATATCTAAACACATTAGCATCGCAGGGAGAATGTTAATATGATCATTTCCTCAGACCCAGTTTGAGATGTGAGACATTTTGGGTCAGTGCATATTACAAAAATGAATTTGTTTTCAGTCTGAGACCATATGTTTTCATCAACTGACTTCTCCCAATTCTAGGAGGATTTGAAAGTGTTAAATTTTTCTCAGTGCATATTACAAAAATGAATTTGTTTGCAGTCTGAGACCATATGTTTTCATCAACTGACTTCTCCCAATTCTAGGAGGATTTGAAAGTGTTAAATTTTCTGCATGTCGCCTTTCTGGCCTGTCAGTAGAGATTGCTGGGTATTATCAGCACTACTAATTTACTTTTCTGACCAAGAAAAGTGTATCTTTTAAAAAAAATCAAGAAAAAAGGAGAAGAGATCTTAATGATAGGTTCTTGTGTATTAATCAGCATTCCTATAAATTGGCTTTTGTGCTTGAATAGCTCACTTGGTGCCAGGGACAATTCAAACCTTACAATACAAAAAGGTGAGGCTTAATCACAATGCTGTCTAGACAGAAATTCTGTGATAATGCAGTCAAACCATGATTATAAAAATTAAAAACAAAACAAAGTAAATGATGTAAAATTACTTTCAATTATTCCCTGGTGCCAGATCCTCCAGCCTCTTCAGTTTTTTTTTTAAACTGGTATTTCTTCTCCTTTGAAGGTTATTTTTCTAGTAAGTTCCTTGGTCACAGGCAGTGACTCTAACACAAGAATTGGGGCAGCAATTTTACTAGTGCCCAAATCAGCTTTGCTGTCCTCTCTTTGGCTCAGCTCTGCCAGTTCCAGATCTCTAATGTACCTGAGTTGGACGTCCAGCCCTGCCAAAGCCCTGGCTAGTCATTTCATAAGTTGGCAGCCCTAGGGTGCTGCTGTAAGTCAAGACAGTGTCCTAGCAACCAAATGACTCACCTCTTAAATTATCTAAAAATTGGTAGAAAGGTTATAATTTCCTTCCAATAGGCTTTGCTGCCACAATCCAGTTTCTTTTTTAATTATATGAAGGGAAAGGGGTCTGTGTTGTGGTGGGTTTCTTTGAGTAGTTTAAATTAGAATTCCTTCTTTATGAATATATATGTCCATATACATGTACATACATACACATACAAATTAAAACTTCATATGTTGCTTCCTTTAATCTCTTTATTTTAAAAAATATACGTTTTTTTCTGTTAGCTTAGGATCAGTTCCAAGATCCAATCTCCAATTTAGATTACATGCTCTGAAATCAACTCCAAACGTTTACTGAGTTTGAAGGTCACAGTGCTATTGATTGATTTCTAGTTATAATGTGTGTTGTCCTAACATGAGCTGTGCTTTTTTTTTTCCTGCAGCATTGGGCTGAGTCCAAAAATGCAAGGATCAAAGCATCTGGACTTGTTGCTTTTATGTTTGGCATATAAAGGGGCTGGCAGTCACCAATGTGGTCTTGGCTGGGACCTCCTTGTTTTCATTCTCTGATGTGAAACAGTTGGGAATCATAGGCCCTCCAACAGCTAGAGTGGACTCAAAAAACTGGCTTAATATTCTTCCAAGAGTGTGGAAGTGCCAGTCTTGACAGATTTTCAGCAACTATTGGCCACATCATCTTTTTCTGTTTCTCTGTCTCCCTCCTCCTCCTCCTCCTCCTCCTCCTCCTCCTCCTCCTCCTCCTCCTCCTCCTCCTCCTCCTCCTTCTTCTTCTTCTTCTCTCTCTCTCTCTCTCTCTCTCTCTCTCTCTCTCTCTCTCTCTCTCTCTGCATGTTGCATGTTTATTAACTTTCTTGACGCTTTCCAACTTTCTTTCTTTCTTTCTTTCTTTCTTTCTTTCTTTCTTTCTTTCTAACAAAAGATTTACTGAGACTTTATTCTTATTCTTTAGACTGATGTTTGAAATAGGTTGTATTCACCACAGTAATTCAACTTTGATCATCTTTGGTCTCATTATTTCCTGTGTTCATTCTTCATATAGACATGAATTATTTTCTTTTATCCATCTGTTCATCTAACCCATGAATATCAAATATGACATTAAACGAATAATTTGGAACATGCCAACATTTGGCAATTCTATCTAAAGTTCACTAACTTTAGAAAGATAAACTTATCTAGCCATCTTAAAGTATCTAGTAATTACAAAATGTTTTGTGTTACATAATTGAAATTTATTCAATTAAAATATTGAGCATAACAATATAAAAAGCTATTTTTGATGGGAACATCCATTCAGTTTTCTTGTACTCCAGGGACATGTTGTTTATTGCACTGATTTTGTTGGCATGAATACTACAGAAAATGGTAATATTTTAGAATAAAGCTTGACAGTAAGTAAATATTTTAATTACTTAGAAATTACTTGGTTTTACATAATAGTTTTATACTTATCCTCATTTATCTAGTTTTATGATCTTGTTCCTCATTTGCAGTGGCCACAATGCATTTTTAGAGAACTGTTAGTGTCTTACAGGTTAGCCTTTTCTAGGGAAAGTGTTGATGTAGATCAGAAGTGAGGTTCACATTTGAACTCATGCTTATCTAGTACAATAAGAAAAATGGGAAAAACTAATATTGAGAAGAAAGACATTTGTTATCATTTGCTAATGATATGTTTGTTTACTTAGAATGTCAACAAAATGAATTACCAGTATTCATGAGGAATGAATATGGCTAGTAAATTTGTTAGCAGAAATGTTGACCCACTAAATTTATCTGTCACTATGTATTCAAAATGCAATATAGACACAAACTAGGCAGCACATTTTATAATGTGATATGAAGTGAAGTAAAATATGGAAGGATATTCTAGCAGAAGCATAAGGCCTATGAGAAAAAAATAGGAAATATTATGAAATAAAAGCATGATTTAAATGAGTTTTCTAATGTCTCATAGTAAGATATGGACGTTAAGTATCTCTCCATAATTAGTTTATGCATTTAACATTAATTTTTAAAGAAGAGGAGCTATTTGTTTATAAAATCTATGTAGAAAAAGTAAGTAGGAAAACAGAGTAAGAACAACTCTGACAAATGACAAATGAGGAAGGCATGGGCCCAATGTGAAACCACACCACGTTACAATGCTCAGATAATTAAAACTGTCATGCTGGCAGAAGACTAGACAGGCTGATTAACTAACTGCCCCCAAAGTCCAGGGATAGATATAGAGAAGCATTTAACATATGGTAAAGATGGAATTATTGATGGAAGGAAAATATTTATTTAATAAAATGTTGGAATAACTGGGCAAACATCTGGTAGAAAATAAAGTTGAGTCCCTACCTCATACATGATGCCAAAATCAACCCAACGAGGATCAAAGATTTGAATCCATAGGAAAATGGCATGAAACCTGATTGTGAAAAACTTTTATGACTTAGATGCAGATCAAGAAGCAATTAAAACCAACGAAATTTTATTGTTTCTAATGTGTATATGTCAAGAGAATTCTTCATGGAATACGTGTGTGTGTGTGTGTGTTTCATTACCAAAACTCACTTCTGATCTATACCTACACTTTCCCTAGAAAAAGCTAGCCTTCTCCTGTAAGATGCTAACAGTCCTTTAAAAATGCATTATAACCATTGTGAATGGGGAACAAGATAGTAAAGGTAGATAAAATAAGGATAAGCATAAAAACTATGTGTAAAACCAAGGAATTTCTAAGTAATTAAAACATTTATTTACTGTCAAGATTTATTTTAAAATACTACCTTTCTATGTAGTATTCATGGCAATAAAATCTATGCAATAAGCAATATGTTGCTGGAGTATAAGATAAAAGATTGATTGAGAAAGCTCAGCCCTATTTATAGATGTCTGCTATTCATGAAACACACATACATAAATATAAATAGATATAGATATAGATATAAATATATATGGAAAGAGAGATAGTAAAACCTATAAATTACATAAAAATAAAGTGATCATTTGCTATTAACGATTTTCAAGTACAACTCTAAGATGAGATTATTGATGCAGCACTAAGTGAGCAAATCTGTGCAGAGCATTTAGCACAGTACCAGACAAGGAACAGAGTTCCATCCATGATACTTACTACTTCTGTTTCTATGGCTGGAGCCACTCTTCCTGAGGACATTAATATAAGGCTATGAACTCTCCCTAAATAACATTAAAGGGAATACCAATGAAAACTACAAAAAGAGTATAGCAGCAGGGAGGCCAGTAAATAGTGTTAACCTATACAACATAGTAGGCAGTGTTAGCCTATACAACATTGCAAAAACAGCCTTCAATCAACATCGTTTCTGTAGGCATTTTATTGTTTTCTCTTCATGTGGCTTGGATAAAATACTCTGACATAAGCAACTTAAGTGGAACATGGTTTCTTCTGTCTCACAGTTCAAGTGTACAGTCCACCATGACTAAGAAGTCAAAGTAACAGCAGAGTGATGTAGTTGTTAACATAGAATCCACAATCAGGAAGCAGAGAGCAATGAATGCACACTGTTGCCTACCACCTTCTCTCTGCACCATCTAGGATCTCAGTTTTAGAATGCTGCAATCCACCTTGACCATGCCTACCCAACCCAGTTAAGTTAAATAAAATTATCCCCTCAGGCATGTCTAAAGGACCATCTCCCAGGAGACTCCAGATTCTATCATGTTGACAATTAACACTTACCCTCACAGGCATGCTATCACATAATATAAGCAGTTATGTCCCTAGGCAAGCACTATCTGATGCATATACCTTTTAGCTAGAACCCAGTTCACATTGGTTCTAGGGGACATTCTGTCCCCTAGAAATATAGCTTTGGGCTGATTTTTTCAAGATTGGAAAGAAGCTACATTGCAGACTAAACTATACATTTGTATCATCCTAACTTTTGTTGATAATATGTTGCAAATGGCAACTTTCCAAACAGAGAAAGTAATCAAAACAGTTGTGGCTAAATCAAAGATGTATCTGGGAAACAAATCTGTCAGAACTGTAGGGACATACACTGTTTATATTTGAATATACAGGACAAGATAATAAGTCTACTGTTTAGATAACACTACTGTAGCACGTCCGACTCAAAATAAGAAATGGTAACAAAACAAATTAAGTGGTCTTTTGAGACTGTCAGTGATTTTTATAAATAAAAGATTAGAGCTACCTATTAAGCAGCTGGGTTTCTTTGGTGGTCCATTTCCACAAAGAGTTAAAGGTTTTTAGCTTCAGTGAAAGACTTTTGTGCACATAAGATTGAGATTAAGACCGACTGGACTTTTGCATCTTATCAGCTTCCCAACACACATTACCTATTCCTACCTCTCAAAGGTATAAATGTTCAAGCAGGGATAGCCACTGTTTTGTTGCTTACAAATCTTGGAGTGCTTTAAAATTAAAGTACCTGAAAGCCAAACTTCTGATATTCTAATAACATATAACTGTTCTCATTTAACATCCAACACAGCTCAGAATTGAACCTACTTGACTGTGTCAGGATTATAGTTTTCCTTTTACATTAAATATATTGTGGACTCCAAGTGCCCCTGTTGACTGAATACTATCCCTTCATCAAGTTTCAGGGATCTTTGTGAATTAACAGTGTATTTTATTTCTCACTTTCTCTGAAGGCTGGATATAACAGTCCCAAAATATAGGCAGATCAAATTTTTTTAAAAAAAGGAGGTTTGGTTGATTCAAGGTTCATGAGCTGTTAAGGCAACAACCTTAAAAAGTCACAAAGCTGTGGGGCTGATGTTCAGAAACTTAGTTTGTAAGCCTTGGCCAGAATACCAAAGTCTTGCAGTTTTCCAAATCATTAACTCTATCTGTAACATAGATACTCAGAGCACGGTGCAGCCAGAGGAGGATGAATGTCTCCTTTGTGTTCCTTCCTTCTGTGTCCCTCTTGAGCAAGACTGTGTTTTACATATTCCAGGTTTCCCTGTCTTACATCCCAAATCTTTGAGGGGTGTCTTCAGGAGGGAAATGACAGGATCAGGCTGGCAGACCCAAAGCAAAAGCAAGAGGCAAAATGAAGGTGAGCCGTCTGTGCACAGAGAAATACTCCTGCTCGAAAGTGAGCATGTTCATATTCATTTAGGAACCTTTTATTAGGTAAATATTTGAGTGTAAGAAGCAGCACTTTCTTCATTTCTTCAATGCATCAGCAAATTTTCAGATTTTCACACGTGCTTTTTAAAATTAAGAGCGGTCCTTCCGTAAGGGAGCATATGTAAGTCATTGGGAGGGGTTGGGGAGAGAAGAGGAAAGAAAACAACTCTAGGTTCTACAACTCCTTGTCCTTAAAGACAGCTTGGAGACATGGAAACCATATGTGAACTTTTAGCTAATAAAATATAATGCCAAGATGTGGTGTCTAAAGCTATTGCACCCAAAAATGTAATTGGACATATGTTCATTTACTTGCTTATAATCAAAACATTAAAAATTGTTTTGAACTCAGCTAGGTGTGAGTGTTGGACTCACTTAATTTATGTAATTATCTCACATGGAAAAAATGCACTGGTGCCCTGGTGTTATTATTACATCGAGGAAAGTAAATAATGTATAAGCTGGAATAGATAATAACTAAGCAGAACCAAACGGTGCCTATTGCTCACGCCGAAGAAAGGAAAAACAGCTTATTAATTTGACAGTGCAGTTGTTTTCCCATGAGCGTGCTATTCAACTGGTATGCTCTTTGCAGATTTACCATGTCAATGCAAAGGAATGTCAGTCTGTTTGAGTAATCAATGCAAATTTCATTTCTTCAATGAGAAACAACCGTTTTTGCTTGTCTGCTAAAATTTCCAGGATGTCAGGATTTGGTTACTAAGCTCAGTTTATTCATTATATGGATCTGGATTTTATATGTGAGTTCATTCAAGAATGTCCAAACAGAGGCTGGGGAGATAGCTCACTAGGTAAGACGGCTGGCTGCTCTTCTCTAGGACCTGGGATCAGTTTCCAGCACCTACATGGTAGCTTACAGCCATACTAACTTTAGCTCCATGGGATCTGACACCTTCCAAGCTCTACAGGAACCAGGAAGACATGTGGTATACATACATACATACATGCAAGGAAAAGATTCATTAGCGTAAAATAAATAAATCTAACAGAAGTTTATTTAGAATAAATAATATACATGTTAGGAGTCCCCTGCCTGAAGGCTCTGCTGGGTCACTTGATGAATTTATTCCCATTTATTGATTTATTTGTTTGTTCATCCGTTGCTTAGTTTATTGAACACCTAGAGGAGAGCGTTTACTAAAAGTTAGGTAATATACATCGTTTTTGATGTTTGGGATATAGGTGAGCTAGTAGATTTTCTTCTATTAAGCATAGACAATGATTTCCACTATCACTATTTTTGACTTATACAGCACTGAGTCATCGCCATAAGAAAAATCAATAAAAGACACCCAGACAGGAAAGGATGATGCAATTATTGCAGTTAGTTGCATAGACTTAGATAGAGAAAGCCCTGAAGACACACATACAGTGACACAGGTATACACACACACACACACACACACACACACACACACACACACAAAACCTATAAATATTCTAATTCATTAAGGTTGTAGGATACAAAAGCAACATACAAAAACAAAACAAAAATTCCTGTCTTGAAAGAAGAATCCATTCTGAGCGTCTAAGGGGTAACATGCTGACTATACTGATATTAACTCTGTTATAACTGAAAAAAATCATGTCTTAGGTATTCTGTTTTTTTTTACTTTTTTTATTATTATTAGATATTTTGTTTACACTTCAGATGGCATCCCCTATCCCCATTCCCCCTCACCCCCCTTAGGAAACCCCTATCCGATGCCCCCTTTTCCTTTTTGCATTTATACATTTTTTTAAAAATAATGTTAATCATAGGCTTTATAAGTTTGGAATTGTTCAATCAGAGGTGTAACCCACTGACCAACCTAGGTATAACAACTATCTTTGACTGATGGAGATACATGAATATCTGCCTCCCTGTCTTCCCCCTCTTTCTCTCTTTCATCACCTAGCTTCTCCTCTCCTTCTTCTTCTCCTCTTCTTACTCCTTTTCTTCCTCTCAGTACTCCTCCTACCTTAGCTCCTCCTACACATCACCCTTCCTGTTAAAATGAAACTTTTCTCTCAAAATACAATTAGAGCATAATTATGCCAATTTGTACCAGTGAGGTACAGATTACCTTACATGGATAGCTGGTTTTCAAAACATCAGAAATCCTTAGAATTGACATGACAAACATTTCAGTATTAATGTTCATTTTCATTAGAGACCTATCTGCTCCAGACAGCTTCCTATATTGAATTCTAAGAAAAAATTGACCATCCTTGGAGTTACTCCAGTTGTGGTGAGACAGCCACTAGGCAAGAATTGCCACTTTCCTTCTACAGACAAATTACTGTCCAGAAAAGGACACACTTGCAGAATAGTCGACTGATTATATCTGCCTAGACAGAGTAATCAGCCCTTAATAATTTTGCAGCACTAAGGTCTGTCAGATGATCCTGGGCCAGAAGGCAGAAGAACAGATGCTCCAACGTTCTGAAGTAGAGCAAGTGTCCAGGTGTTCAGAGGTCTCTATAAATTGGCTAAGTTTTAGAAACTACGATTTATGCTTCCCACAATTATAGTTAACTCAGTCATTCTAGATTTCTGATGGGGTTGAAAACATATAGCTATTGACCTTAAGAGAAAAGATTTGAGTGGATGGTTGTCAGTTGACATTCATCCTAAAGGCAGGTTCAGAACTAAATGTTTTAGTTAGAATAGATGACAGAGGATCTGGTTAGTCAACAAAAGGATGGACTGGGTATTAGGTCTTAGGTATTCTTGCTGCAAAATAGAAAGTTTGCTATGTGAAATGGTGTATGGATATATTAGGTTGGTAGTGGTAATAATTTAACACCGTGTGTACATATCAAAAGTAAAAAGAAAACTAAATATAAGAGCAAAAAAAAATCAGGAGGATTCTTTAGGTAATTTGAGGGGGCATAAGAAACTTGAATTAATTAATAACAGTATTATAGGATTAAAAGTAAAACATTAAAAAAATCAATCTCCTCCTTCAAAATAAGGTAGCACAAAGAAACAAGATGAAACTAAATTAAAGGTGTAGAAGTTATATATAAAGCAACTTTTCATTCTCCTGGGGTCATAATGCAAACACAGTAACATCAGTGGGGCCAGGTGACGTGAGAATGGTGTACAATTAGACCCCTTACCTCCTATGTGTCTCATCACTGATTCATTAAAGAGAGTCAAAACGTAACCATTTGTATGTAACCAATAACTTTTAGAATATATCTTTTATCCTTAGACATTACAGAATCATTACAGGATAAAGTTTTTCAGAAAAATATATACTTGGACATGCTAACTAGAAAGGCAGATGGTTACACCCATTGACGAGGGCTGTGAGGTGGGTCTGTGGAGAAAGCATCTGCTGTACAAGACTGAGGACTGAACTGCAGATCAGAACTCATGTAAAAGTTGGATGGGTATAGTGGCCCACCTGGAGTACTTGGTTTAAAAGGAGAGATCAATGGGCTCCAGGTTCAATGTAAGTTCCTTTCTCACTAGTTTCTCAGTGAAGAGAAAATAAAATAGTCCGTGTCAACATTTGGCTCCTATAGGCATGCATACATATCTGCATATGCACCACCTCCTTGGGTAGCCAGACACATGTGGACAGATATCCACACATGCACAGATATTCTCCCACCCCAACCCCTCCAACACTGCTATCCAAAGTATGTTATCAATAAAAACAGAGTGAGGCAGCTCAGGAAACAAGTCAAGACTAAAGTTCCCCATGTGTCTAAAGAGAGTAGATCAAGTTACGGGATAGTGCAAAAAAAAAAAAAAAATCAAGAAAAAAGTGAAAAAAAATTAAGTTGAATTGGAATCTGAAAATAAGATTAGCGCTTTGGTGTTTTCTGTTTTGTATTAGTGCTGTGAAATTTACAGATTGAGCCTTCACCTGTCTGTGGAGTGAGACTCAGACTGGCCATGTTTATGGGAGCCACATAGAAAACCCTGTTGTTTCTGCATGATGTCACTTTCATAAGGGACAATAGCAGCAACTTTCCGCAGAGTGATTAAGACCTGACACTGGCTTGCGTTTATCAAAATTAGGAGAAAGGCTCCATTTATGTGGTTTAACTTCTTAAACACAGCTGTGGTCCAGCAGCACCTGAATCATAGAATCTCAACTGTAGCAGACTGGCTTCAGGGTTAGATATTCTACCACTGATAGAATATCCACAGGGGAAAAAATCACAATGTCAGATCAATTTGTAGCACACTGGATTGAGAAGGAAACCACTGAAAATTAAAAATGAACTACTCTCCTTTTCTCTTTACATGAAGATAACTATATCTGCACAAACAAATGGGAAGTGAGAATGTACTTATCACCTACAACAAGCCTAGCATTGCTAACTTTCTAGGATGGTGCTCAGTATTTAGCAGGGAAGACAGCTTCCTACAATAGCCAGCAGAACTATCAACTGTAACTAGCCAGTTCTCAAAGCTTCTTGCTATTTCCATACAGTTCATATCAAGGATGTGGAAACAAATCATAATCAAATGCACTTGTAAAATAGTCTATATTATAAGGACATATTGAAATCCATTAATAAGTGATCCCTCTCTGTCAGGCAATAAATTATTATACCACAGTGGGGGGTGGACATGTGCATTGGGTGCAAACTATCTAGTTTTACACAGTAACTCTACCATTTCCTAGCTTCACCACCTTTGACCTACTATCCCTTCTATCAACAAAACAAAAACAATAATGCTGTTTTGCTTCATATGTCTTAGGAATGTAATGAAATTTAAATGGGGTGTTATAGGCCATATGCTTAGACTAGTTTCCAACACATAGGCATACTCACACATATATAAATCCTCATATTAGTACTGGAATGTAAGAATTGAAGCACCTGACATGTAGAAATCTGTTTAATTTCATCCGTCCAGTTACTAGCAGAACTAGGATTTTAACCCAGATATGTCTGGCTTATCTTTCATCAGAGTTATAGGCATTGCTATATGAACCAGAAGTCTCTGACTGTCCCTTCAGTTGGTGCCCTAGATACCAGTACACCAGAATGGATCAGCCTGCCATAGCTCTAATCCTTTTATGCCCAAAGACTGTCAGACATTCCTCACTCTCCAGTGACCTCTGTGGAATTCAGTGAACGTAAGCTGCAGATCTGAAAACTTAACTCATTTGAAGGGAACCAAAAGGTCTCCATTTCCTCAGAGAAGCCAGAATGGTTCTTAAGTTTATTTGTTTGCTGAGGATCACATAACCCCCCCAAGGAGAATTTGAAAGACTCGGGAGACTCGTTGATTTCCAGTGTTGAAAACAAATGACATGATAACTGCATAGGCTTGGGTCCAGAAGGGGCAACAGCAAACAAAATCAAGAGGCACTTCAACTGGTACTGTTGAAGTTCGAAAAATCCATTACCAAATCGTGGAAAGAAAATAACTAGAGGAAATATCATCTAAGGTCGACCGTTTCCAATCACTGGTACTCCATCCATTATATGCTTGAGTGGTTCCAGGAACAACAGAAGACCATGCACTGCTTCAATGCCAAGGACAAGAAAGGCAACCCAGCCTGTCGGACTGACTTCCCCTCACTCGGCCCCAACATCTCAGCCTCGCTTCCCTGCCCAGATGAGTTAGTCATTTGAGAAGAAAGTTTGCAGCCAAGGGCTTCATTGTCAAACAAGTCCCCCAGCTCTCTTGTAGGCCATCTGTTGCCTCCACAGGCCTTGCACACAAGAAGTACTTGATGGGGACAATACAAAGTGTATGCCAGTCCATGCCAATTCTACCATCTTGGTGTCTCACATCCACATTTGAAGAGCTGTGGTCAGCATCATGGATGTGCAGTAGCTGGTCAGCAGAGGTCATGTGTGTGCAGTAGCTGGTCAGCAGAGGTCATGTGTGTGCAGTAGCTCTTTACACAGGCCTAGAAGTCATGTTCATATTACATGAGGGTAAGTCAACACACCTATTTTGAGGGTTTTTTTTAAATGCACATTTATCAAGAATGGTCATTATGCACATTCCAAAAATCCATGGCTTTTCACATGGCAGAACTTAGATGCTTCAGACAATACTGTAAACTAGATGATAGTCCTCTATCAGACTGTAGGAAAAACATAAAACTTTTTTGTGCAAACCAGAAAATTGATTCCATTGAAAGAAACTAAGATCCAGATGACTGAAGAATCTCATTATGAGAGTGAAAAATGAATTAGTTTGTCCAGTAAATATCTTTTATAAAAGAATGGGTGTGGTCAAAGAAAATTGAATTGTAGCTTGTCTGGTGGTCTAGCATAATCTTTTAAAGTACGTATATTGTCAGTGGCCAAAATAAATAAAGCACACAGCTATACTGAGACATTAGTCCTAAATTCCATTTGACATTCTGTTCATTTGCGTTTGACTCAAACTTTTATGCTGAAGTACTCAACGTTTTTCTGAGCCTAAACACATGTGTCTCAAACCTTCTTTGATATTTTACTTAGCAGTGTTTGTGGGATAAAGCTTAAATATTATCTAGATATTAAGTTTTTGTCTAAAGATCCTTGTAAAGCTATATTAAAATTAGTTATTCAGAGGACACTTGTTTAATAGAAAGAAGGCTAGTTGCTTAGCATTGAGATGGCAGTATTTGTTTCTCATAGACAATGATGCCTGCTAAAGTGTTGGACAACGTAGAAAAAAGGCAAAACAGTTATACATGAAGTTTATCAAACAAAAATATATCAAACAGCTTGGAGACAGTTTAGAGATACTTGTAGTGATGAAGGTGGTGGGGATGCTGGTAGTGGCTGAGAGTGAGTGTGTGTGTGTGTGTGTGTGTGTGTGTGTGTGTGTGTGTGTAGATTTTAGGTGCTGTTTAGCTACTGAGCTAAAATTTTTCTCTCATCTCTACCCCCAAGTGCTAAGAACCCAAACATGTACAACCATATATACCTTTTTAATGTAGGTTCTGGGGAATCCAAATCATGTTTGTGCTATAAGCACTTTACTCACTGATCTATCTCCCCTATCTTTGGGTACCCACATTCTTATCATTAATTTGGGGCTAAATGTGATTAACTGATCCCATAGTGTGGTGATTCAAATATGCTTGGCCCAGGGAGTGACACTATTAGTAAGCATAGCCTTGTTGGAGGAAGTGTGTCACTTGGGTGTGTGCTTTGAGACCTCCTCACTGTTTGCCTGGAGCCAGTATCCTCCTGTTTGCCTTCGGAACAAGATGTAGAACTCTCAGCTCCTCCAGTGGCATGCCTGCCTGAATGCTGCCATGCTTCCTGTCTTGATGATAATGGACTAAACTCTGAACCTGTAAGCCAGTCACTATTAAATGTGGTCTTTATAAGAGACACCTTGGTCATGGTGTCTCTTCTCAGCAATGGAAACCCTAACTAAGCACATAGCCATCTGCTATTCTCTCTCAAAACATGTATAAAAGTAATAAAAGGGGCTCCACTGGCTCACTTTCTATTTTCTATTCTGTTGAACATTTTGTCCTAATATCACTGGTTTAGGAAAGAATACATTCATGCTGGACATGAGTTAGGGAACAGCTGGTGTGGAAAATGTTTCTCTTCTTTAAGCCCTTCCCTCTGCTTATCCAAACAGAGAAGACAGATATATTTTCTCCTATTCAAAGGAAGTAGAGTGGAAATCCAAGAAAGCCAGACCCTCCCCCTACCCACCATCAAAATAGATGGAATGTCCACCTCACTGTCCACCAGACACTTCAGATTTCACTTCTGGACTCATGGCATTTTCCGAACGCTGGGCCACTTTTCAAAGACTTTAGTCTCCCAAGAAGTAGGTGAGGATGAATTCCAGTTTAAGAAACTTTTAAATATATTTTTAAAAAACAAAATGGCAAACAAACCATCTGGATACCAGGCTTTCTCTACTTTCCAATGGCAGCGCTGGAATGTCACCGGCTCCACCTAGAGTTGCCACTGTTCTGATTCCTTCTTTGACCCTTAAGTCTTCCAACAAGAAATTTGGGGAAGACAAGAGCCGTTGAAAAGTTGCCAGTTAAGAAGTCAGTTTGAAAGTCGCTAAGCCAAAGCTGTGTACTTAGAACTGTTGGTCCTGCGTGTGTGTTTGAGTAATGTATTACATGGTATTAACATGGACAGTAAAACTCTTGCATTATTTTCTTCCCCTGGGGGCGCATAATGCAAAACTTCATTGACTGGAGCCCTGTTTGGTAAATGGGGCAGAAAATGCCTGCAGAGCTGAGGTAATGCTACGAAGAGAGTGGAGCATAAGATGGCATATAAATTCTTAATGGCATTGTTTCTGGCTTCTCCATGTGCAGCCCGGTGGATGTGGTTGAGGCCTTTTAGGGAACAGCCCAGTTACAATTAAAACATCAGCCTGATCGTTTCCTGGCATGCGTATGAGTGCAAGGCATGGATTAGAATGCATTTCATCAAGCTTTAATTTCATTTTCAGCCCCTTAAAAGTTCCATATCTCTTAAACATGCTACGGGCAACCTGTTATCTGGTGTAATGGAAAGCAGCATGGCCACGCACCAAATAAAAGCCCAAATAAAACCCAAACCTGTTTCGCTTTCCAGGCACGGTTTCATTGCGTCTCCCATCCACCTCTTCCCACTGCCAGAGGCTCTAATGAGCACCAACTCAGGCCCAACCCTGCCAAGTGTGAGCAGGTGGGTTTAATGGGATGTGAGACTTAGTTTGCCTGTAAACCAGACTACCATTTCCTGGCACATTTGTGTGACTATTAGCAGGAGGGGGGGTGGAGAAGAAGAGAGAGAGGGGTAAGGAGAGGGGAAAGGAGATGGGTAGAGAGCCTTTCTAATCACAATGTTTACGAATAAGTCTAAAATAAATAAATCATACCACCCAATACTACTTATCCATTGAATAACAGTGGCATGTCAGATTTGAAATGTCTGAAAACCTTTCTTCTCTTTGCTACCTGAGGCATAAAGGGACGGATAGTTATACATTCTCCATTTGACAAAGGAGATGAGTGGAAACTAGACCTACAACCCATTCACTTAAAGACTCACCCCATTCCAGCAGTTTTGAAAATAAGTACTTTTACTTATCTCTTAGGCAAATCAAAGCATAAAATGATGGAGCTGGAGAAATAAAAACACAATTATTTCATGGTTATGTTTGATTATCTACACATTTTGAACAGAAAGATCTGATATGTAGATAACTAATTCTGGGTTTGGTTTAAATTATGCTGTCTGTGTATTCTGTGGAGGAAAAAAATATGCTAAAGACATTCAAGCGTGAGTGTGAGGTTCCTAGCGGATGACGTGCCGTGGAAGGAATTTCCAAAGTAGTGAGATATTTTACAGACTTACAAGCCTGCTGTTATCTTTCAAGGTAAAATGGTCCAGGGTAAGGGATGGGGGATGGGCAGTGGGCAGAGTCAGAGTCAACTACCAGCAATGTAACCGATAGCTGTGTGACTTAGCTGATGAAGGATGTAGGCCTTTGGTTTTGCTTCTTTAAATACTTCCTCTAACACCTGCTGTATCTATTCACAGCGTAGATTATATAAGAATCAAAAACATTTTTAAGCACTTCTTAAAAATGTAAAGTACAATAAATAATTCTTAAATTGCACCTTAATCTCTATTCTCCCTGTAAGTTGTGAGAGTAGGCTGCTTCCCAGAATGTTCCAGGGCAAAGGGCATCTGGCTTTGGAACACCCTCTTCACAGATTCTGTGGAGTTCTATCTATGGGGATTGAATTATGAACTTACATTTTTTTTTCTTTACACTCAAAACAAAAGAGAATCTTGCACTGGCTGTGTATTCGCAAATACCTTTCCAGAGAGTACGATTTCTATTTTTATTTTCTCTGGGGCACAGACACAGTTATTCTCATTCTGTTTTGGTTTTTAGTTCTTTTAGAGTTTTAAGTTTCTACAAAACATTCTGACCATATTCAATATAAGAAACTTTTAATTATACATAGGAAAACCAGACAGAGAATAAATATGAATACACTAAAGCTTCAAGACGTTAATTTGGCTGACATGGTTCTTAAAACTCTTAGTTTTATATTTGTGTAAGAAGCTTCAAGCCATCAATTCCTGGTTTTCATAAGGCAAGAAAAGGGGCCTGTTGGGGGTCGACTTTTAGCAGAAAGCAGCTATCAGCTTTGCAGCCATCTTGAGCCATATACCCTGACATGTGACTTGGATTACAATAGCCTACAACAGCTGAGCACAGTCCGATAATCTTGGTTTAGATACCTTGAGATTAAAGGTGTGTGAGATTAAAGGTGTGTGACTTAGTAGTATACTTAGAAGTATAGAGATCAGAGTTAGAGACAAGACCTAAGGGCATGATTAAAGGTGTGACCAAAAGGCTTGGCTTAGAAGTGAGACATATAAAAGGCAGAGACAGAACAGATCAGAATCAGACTGAGATCAGAGCATCAGACACATCAGACATTAGGTAGAAGACACTTGGCTCCAGACAGAATCAGACACAGCAGACAGAGGAGACAGAGAAGGAGACACTTAGAGGAAGAGAGACTGAAGAATAAACGGGATTGAAACACATTCTGTCTGGTTTCCATTCTTCGAGTCCAGCCTCACTCTCTCTCTCTTGCTGAACCCCCACCCTCAGACCGGATCGGCAGCTTGGGCCGGGATACAGTGGCCGCCCAAACGTGGGTCGGCCCGGGCCTCAACATTTTGCCTGTGCTGCAACGTTTTTTGGCCGCCCCAACGTGGGGCTAGTGTGGACCCCAACAGGGCCAATTCAATCAGTAGGACCTGACATTGTTTCAGACCACATTATTGAGCCATCCCAGTTTTCCAGTCACACAGTTTCAGTTCTTCTCATTGTATTGTGTCCTATTGATCCATCCTGTGGCAAAGTGACTTTCTTAATAACAATGGATTTATAGTAGTTTTGTTTTGTTTTTTTTTTTTTTTTTTTTTTTTTTTTTGGTTTTTCGAGACAGGGTTTCTCTGTGTAGCCCTGGCTGTCCTGGAACTAACTCTGTAGACCAGGCTGGCCTCGAACTCAGAAATCCGCCTGCCTCTGCCTCCCAAGTGCTGGGATTAAAGGCGTGCACCACCACCGCCCGGCTAGTAGTTTTTTAAAAACACTTTCTCAGTTCTGTGTAAGTGTGTTGGGATATGCACGTGAGTACAAGTGTTCATGGAAGACCGAGGCATTAGATCTACTTAGAGTTGGAATTATAGGCAGCTGTGAACCTTTCAGTGTGGGTGCCAGAGATTAAATTTAGGTCTCTGCAAAAGATATTTGCACTATGAGCAAGTGATCGCCCCATCCAAGGGTTTCTCATGATTCTTAATGTCTATCAGGCCAGCTGCTCATGCTCATTCTTCCTTCTCAGGAGTCGGCCTTGTTCTATCTAAACTATAGACACTGGCTGCCTGGCTGCGAAGGTGCATATAAAGCAGACATATTCCCTGCCCCAGCATTAAAGCCATAGACACTTGTTACCATTTGACCTTTGACTCTATCTGCATAAAAGCTATCAGTCTGCTAAGTCAAGTCTTTCTGGATTGTTTGGACTAATCTTTTTTAAAATTAATATATTCTGCATACCTTTGACTGTATTTCCTCTAAGTTACTAGCATTTTTTTATTAATATTTTAACAGGTAAATTTAAAATGTCATATTTGTTTCTTATTGCTGTTGTGTAGAAAATGTAATTGATTATCACAGTGTCTACCAACTTGTTGTACAGCCTCATAACATACTCATCTATCTGGGCTAGCAAGATTGCTCAGCAGGTATCAGCACTTGTATAGCCTATGATGACCTTGACCTTGAGTTCAAGTCCCAGAAATTATGTAAATGTGGCAAAAGAGAATTTACTTCAAAACATTGTGTTCTGGCCTCCCCAAGTATACTATATACACATGTCTCTCCCACCACACGCACACACACACACACACACACACACACACACACACACACACCCTGATTGTCATTCAAATTATACAGTATATGTCACTTGAATTTTATTATTATTTTATTGTATTTAGTACATATGTGGTGGTTTGAATAGGTATAGGCTCATTGACTCACATGTTTAAATGCTTGCCCCATAGAGAATGGCACTATTAGGAGGTGTGGTCTTATTGGAGAATGTGTGTCACGGTGGAGACAGGCTTTGAGGTATCCTATGCTCAAGCTATGTCCAATGTGGCATACACACAATACACACACACACACACACACACACGTATGTATATGTGTATGTTTGTGTGCGTGTGTGTGTGTCTGTCTGTTTGTATATGTGTATCACCTCTTCATAGTTCATCATTTTAAAAAATGCCTAACATATAGCCAGACATGGTAGCACACAAACAAAACAAACAGACAAAAAAATGAAAAACCTTGATGTATGTGTACTATAATAATTTGAATAATACATTCCAGGATCTTAAGTACATTTACAAGATTGTGCTCTGTTACCCCTCCTAACCTGAAAGAGGCTAGTGACAGTAGGTGACTGCAAGAGAAGGGAGACTCAAGTTTTTTTTAAAAGTGTGGGAAAAGATTTTAAATGTAAATCATAAACATTTATAGTAGCACCAGAGACAGAAAGTACTTAAAGGCCAATTTAATAAGATATACAACAATATGTTCTTGCCTTTATATGTATGTACACATATGTACATCTAAGATAGTACTTAATAATGGAAATTCAAACACTTCACATTCATACCGAGGGCAAGGCAAAGATATCCTCTCTCGTTAATAATTTTCCATATTGTAGTTGAAGGCCTAAGAAACAGAGTGTTTTTCTTCACAAAGTGCATGGAAGTCTATGTATAAAAACCTAGACTTAACATGTAAGAATCGTATATAAGAAATAGTCTATGATAACAAGGTTTGGGAGTTAAAAAGTAAGGCCATGAAAGGCTATTGCTTTTATGGTAACCAAGTAGAATTTGAAGTTTAAAATGTCATTTACACTAGTACTATAAAATTAAAACACATAGATGTAAATAGAACATAGATGTTTTTACTATGCACATGAGAAAAATCACTGAACTTTCACGAAAAAAAGATAAGGAAGAAGCAGACAGCTGAAGAGATATTTCATGTCTATTGTTAGAAAAAAGTGTTTTCAATGCTATTTCTTCCCAGTTTAATAGATTCATTAAGCAAAACTGATCAATTCTAGATCATTTTGCAGGACATTGACAAACAACCTAAAAAGGATATAAACATGCAAGTGAGGTCTGGCACACAGCTGTTGGTAAAGTGTCTATCAGAGAAGCATAAAGATCTGAGTTTAAATCTCAAGACCACATGTTTAAAAGCTGGTGCAATGGTGTATCTCTGTAACCCTGTGCTTCACAGCAGACAGAGGGAGCAGTGACAGGTGCAAGCCTGAAACTAGCCTAGGAAAACTGATGAGCTTCAGATCCAGAAAGAGACCATAACTCAATAAGACAAATGTAGAGAGTGATACAGTTGAATATCCAATATTGGCCTCTAGACTCCATACACAGATGTGTGCACACTGCACACATTAATGAACACAGGCACACACACAGACACACCATCCATACAAAGAAACAATCAGACAAAATGCGAAAGACACAATAGAGGCATGCAATATTGAAGGAGAACAATCTTGAAGGACTCATACTACCCAACTACAAGACCACAGGAATGAAGACAGAGTGATCAAATACATAATAAAAAAGAATAAAGAGACCATAAATAGACTCAACCTCCACTAACATAATCAATTTGTTGACAGAGAAATCAAGAAAATCCCATGGAGACTAGATCATCTATTCAATAATGGATTCTGGTACCAGGCATTCACATTTAACAAATTAATGTAGACCCAGACCTTCCATCCACAACAAAAAATTAATTGAAATGGAACATGGACCTAAATGAAAAACACAAAACTAAACTAACTAGACAATAACAGAACATCCACATGGACCACAGAAAAGCAGTATTCTTCCAAATACCCAGGGTGCAATCTCTTAAAAAAAAAAAAAAAAAAAAAAAAAAAAGACTTGAAAACATGGATTTCATTGAAATGATTGTTCTACTTTGCTTTGGGAAAATCAATGTCAACGTAAAAAGAACAGAAGCCATAACGTAGAAGAAAGTGTTGGTAAAACTTACTCTAAGTACTTCCACATCTCACTAGGAAGATGTTTATCATGAAATCAATATCTGAAGAGATCTCTGTATTACATGTCATCGGGGAGAGGACATCCCTGTGTGGCCCAGGTCCCTGTGCTGAACATCTCAAATGATATAAGCACCAGGGTGCTCTTCATTGCCAGTAGGCATCCACTGCAAAAGGTCTAAGAATAGAATGTAACGTTTTATGAAACTAAACCTGCTCTTACATAGCAACTACAGTCCTTGATAGGTTTCCAAAAGTGGAAATTTTAGGATTCCACATAATACTTGCCATAAAGTCACAGCACCTTAATTTGCAATTATCCACATTTTAAAGCAAGGCAGGGATCGCTCATCAGACAGATGAGTGTATAGGTCCTGTAGTACCCAGATTGTCAATAGATGTTTTCCAATGCTGAAAATAAATGAATTACCAAGCCATGAAAAATCATGGAAGCAACTTAAAAGCATCTGACCGAAAAAATAAATTGATCCAGGAAAGACAGCATACAATGTAAGTCATTGACATTGTGAAGAAGACTCACCCAGCTCAGTGATTGGCACAGAGAAGGGCAGAGAGAGGGTTAGATAGATGAGGCACCTCTGTGCTTTTCAGTCATTGGAACTGTCCTGTCTAGTACTAAAGAGGTGGGTACTTTTCACTGTAAAGTGGGCCAAGCATGTGGAATGCAAAACCCTGAGAATTAACCTTAATGTAAGCCACGGACCTTGGGTTATTGTGAAGTGAAAAAAATGTTGACAATGGAAGAAGCTTTGTGTCCAGAGCTGGGCAGTGACAGATAAAAGGGCCTGGGCTATGTAGAGAGTCTATTTCTTGCATCAGATTTTCTGTGAAACTAAAATGTTCTTAATTAAAGTCTTTAAAAAATGTGTGTAAAACCTGAAGTCTAAGATACACAAAGAGCTTCCGGAGGAAAACAAATACATAAGTAAATGCATAGGAATACCATATTCATAAGTTGCAAGAGCAGATATTGTTCAGATTGATGTGTAGATTCATCATGAAACAATTCAAAATTCCAATGGATTTCACAATTAGAAATTGATAATCTAGTTCTAAAAGTCCTTGTGGAAATTCAAGGGCCTGGAACTGCCAAAAGAATGGAGTGAATGGAGGAGAATGTTGACTTGTTTACTGCAAAGCTATAGCAAAAGTTGGCATAAGAATAGACAATGGGTTTAACAGAACAAAATAGCAGTCCAAAAATAAACCAGCGTCAAATTACTTTTGACAAAGATGCCAAACTATTTCAACAGAGAAAGCCTAGTCTTATCAACAACAACAACAACAACAAAATAATTATAATGCCAGGAAATTGGATGTTTGTATGGGAAAAGATTTAAGTCTCGGCAATTCTTATGTAAAAAAATGAAATACACATGAGACAATTATATATCCATTAAATTGGTTAAAATTAAGATGTCAAGTGGTGGTAAGGGTGTGTCTGTGAAGAGCCCCAGGTTTAGATCTGGTGGTCAATCTGTGCAGGACTTTGGGGAAAAATTATATGTTTTTTCTAGTGAAATAATACTGATAGATAACTGAGCATTTCCCAACTTATAAATGCAAAATGCACCTAAAGAAAACTGCCCAACACTAACACAAAGACCTGGCATAAAAACTTTATTCTGTAGTTAGAAGTATGTCCAACAGGTGATGCGGTACATCTGCTGTAATGAATAGTATACAACAGTAAAGAAGAATTTCCTCATGTATGAAGCAATGTATCTAACTGTGATACATAAATAATTGTGATAAATAGATAACTATTTGATGCTGAGAAGATGTCACCAGAAAGACTTCAGTTGATCTAACATAAAACATTAATGTGTAGTGACAGAAATCACAGGAGAATGTGCTTCATTTGGAGTAGGTACGATATTTATGTGGACTCCCATTGTTACAGTGGAGGAATATGGATTCCCAATGAAAATTATTTGTAAACACAGTTCATTTTGTCTTCCTTCCTTCCTTCCTTTCTTTCTTTCTTTCTTTCTTTCTTTCTTTCTTTCTTTCTTTCTCTTTCTTTTTTTTTTTTTTTTGAGAAAATAGCTCTCAGTGAGGAGGGAAGATGTGTACATAATTCAGCAAAAGCACATGTTTCTTCTCTGGATTTCTTTCTACAGTTATGACAAATGCCACAATGGAAAGCAACTTGGGATGGGAAATGGTTTATTTGACTTGCAACTCCAGGTCACAGTCTATCATCAAAGTCAGGGAAGTCAGGGTCAGGGACAAAGCAGACCCACTTGTAGCAAGTCACATCTCCTCCAAGAAGCCCAGAGGGCACAGTGGAGGATCTTGCTTGCTAGCTGGCCTACACACATGCTTTGAGGTTTCAAATTAGTTAAAAACCACCTCACAAGAGAAGGTGCCTGCCACAGTAGGCTGGGATCTCCTGTGGAAATAACTATCAAGTCAATCCCCCACAGATATATCCATAAGCCAATTTAATCAGTTAATCTCTCAGTTGAGACTCCTTTAAGTGATTCTAGGTTACGCTAAGTCAGCCAGAACAGCTTCTAAAACCAAGGGAAACTTACTTAACTTGAAATCATCCTTCAGTTAGTAATCTCTTTCACATGCTGCTTCTTGTGACCTTGTCCATGTGTGGTGTTGGCATCCTAAACCCAGTGTTAGAGATACACACTGTTCTTTCCTCATTTCCCCCATAACTCTCCATGGAAGAGAAACAAGTTCCACAGGTAGAATTGGCAACACTGTCTAATGTCTGACCAACACAACCAGCACCTCCCTGCTACAGCCTGGGCACTCTCAGGCCAGAATGAAAAGGCAGCTGTGCTGGAGGTTAAGGAGTTTGTATGAGGAGTTTATTTCCTGGTTTCTTTGTGTTCTGTCTATATGGAGGTATGGAGCTATTTTTTTTTTTATCTTTGAAATACTATCAAATGGAACTGTGTAAGGATTCAAAGATAAAATTTTCTGAATATTTCTGAGAGTTCTGGAAGAAGGTTGAATATACAGTGACTTTCATCATCACTGTGGTTTTTTTTTAGGAGTTAGGAATCATGAGTTCTACTGCTCTTGGATAGTCTTGATGATGGATAAATATGACTCTTGTATCTCTCAAAATTGGGGAAGAATGCTCTACCACTTCCTAGTTATTATTAAATTATTGAGAGGAGCTAATACATGGCCATGTGACCATTGCTACAAGCTGGTTAGTAGTAGCAAAATGTCTGTTCCTGTGCTAGGAATGAGGAGTAAAGATCCAGTAAAAGTAAACTTTTTTTAAAAAATTAGAATTTTAAGTTAATGAAAGAACATTCTGAAGAAGAAAAACATGAGCTGTAAAATTCTTAAAAGACACAGAAGGGGAAAGAAACAATCTTAATAAAATCAGAGTAAAAATTGTGGATCATCTTAAAGGGCAAACAAAATGTTGAACTAAGAGAAAACGTTGCTAAAGATGACTAAGAAGTGAAAATCATCTTGGATCTCTATGTCACATATTCTAACACGTACACACCCATGCATAGGCATGCACTCAGGAATGCACACACACATGCATGACATGCATGCACACATGCATACACACGCACAGCCAGAGAGAGAGGGAGAGAGAGAGAGATAGAGAGAGAGAGAGAGAGAGAGAGAGAGAGAGAGACCCATGTGATGAAGAGCTTTGTTTCTGTCATTTTTTTTGTCTTTTTTTATTAGATATTTTATTTACACTTCAGATGCCATCCCCTTTCCCCATTCCCCCCTTAGAAAACCCCTATCACTTGCCCCCTTTTTCTTTTTGCACATATACATTTTTTTAAAAAAAATGTTAATCATAGGCTTTATAAGTTTGGTATTGCTCAATCAGAGGTGTAACCCACTACCCAACCTAGATATATCAACTATCTTTGACTGGTGGAGATACATGAACATCTGCCTCCCTGTCTCCCCCCTCTTTCTCTCTTTCATCACCTAGCTTCTCCTCTCCTTCTTCTCCTCCTCTTCTTACTCCTTCTCTTCCTCTCAGTACTCCTCCCACCTTAGCTTCTCCTACATATTGTTTCTGTCATTTTTAAGGAGCCATTGCTCCACTGGGCAACTTATCTGGGATGACTCCCTGCAGCTTTCCATTGTTCCCCACCCCTGCCCCATACTTCTGAGATTTGAAGAGAAAGGTTCAGAGAGAAGCAGACATAGCTCAACAAAAGGTCTGAGCATGAAATAGCAAGTATATATTTCATTTCGACTTAGAAGATGATATTGTCTCAGATTCAAAAGAGATGAAGTAGTGGTTAATGAACTAGGTCCCAGAATCAAGCCACTGAGATGCAGGACTCTTTTATCTGTGGTAGATAATTTTCATCTGCAGTTAGGTAGCTCAAGCAGGCCTATAATGATATGAAGGACAACTTTTTGAATTGTGGGATTCTAATGGTGGCACTGGGTCTTCTTTGATGCTGAGGGGGCAGATAGGGCATTTTAATGTGTTCCTAGAAAGATCATTTTCTGTAGCTATGCCATAAAGTTATGTTTACACCCCCAACTTCAACACCATACCTGGCAAGAAGGTCCAATAGCTGACAAGTAGATGTTTATTGGGGCACAAAACATCTGTGCTTACCTGCAGCCCAGAGAAAATGAAGGAGCCGATCAGTACTGTGAATGTGGAGCTTTCCACTGAATGGTGGAATCTAAGACTGACGACTTAGAAATATACATTTCATGGAAAACACTTGAGTAATGAGAAGTTTTAGCCTTTTAAGTAGGCATGGTATCTGGGATTGTACATAAATCAGCTATAGGAAACAAGACTATGCCCCACAGCTGATCACCCAAGCTAGACAAAGAGAAGGCTGGATATCCTCATGTTTATCATCTTGATTTCTCTATTGTTTTACCAACTGCCAGAAAGCTTGGTTTGTTCCCCTGCCTGCTGCACACCAAATTCCCAAGTCCAATACTCAGCCAAAGCTCCTTCCCACAGGAGAAAAGACATATTGCTAGACTGTGGTTCTGGGGCCACTGATGCATGGTTCTTGGCCATTATGTTTGGCTTTCAGACACAGTGCTTTATTCTCTCTGTCTCAAAAAGGAAAGATACCCATGTTTCCTTGATAGCTCTGGTAACACTGAAGAATTGAAATAATCAAATTATAATTTTTCAAAACAAAAGAAATGAACATTATTGGCCAATGTCAATGTCATTTGGAAACTGAGAAAGGGTAACCTTTTATGCATGGCTACTTTTATCTGGTTATCTAATTTTTGCCTGCAGGTAGACATTTAGGGGGATATTAAAATAAGTCATGAGTGTGTTGTATTTTCATCTACTTTGCTTTCCCCTGTGTTCCTGAGATTTGAAGCCACTACAAAATCAAATCCTTGTTTAATCTAACCCTTTTCTATTTTTAAGTGTCAGCAAGGCGATTTGATAGCATTGGCACATCACTTCTCCCTCTGAGTTCATTCAGGACCTTGTTTTTTTTTGTCACTAGAATTCTCTCCTCAAAACATAGAAGCGCACCTGGCCACATATGGCCTGGCTTACCATAGGACCACCCTTATCACTGGCACATATGTGAAGGGTGTTCTTGAGTTACAGTCCTTCTAATCTATATAAACACGAGCTATGCCTGCATGTCTAGATCCCAAATGTTCTATTTCTCATGCATTGCAGACTAGTCAAAGCAAACCCATTGGTCTGGATCCTGCATTTAAAAAACTGGAACAGAAGATGTTGAAGTTAACCTGATGGAAGCTGAGTAGCAGGTCAGTGTGAGGATTTCGGGGACAGTCTTGCAGACACCTGGAAGAGCTGTCCTTCCCTCCAGTTGTCTTTTTACATCTGTTAAGTCAATGTTGCATTTAGAGTTTGGATTGCACGTAGAAGATGATGAGAAGAAGGAAACAAAGTCATTCAAAGTTATCCCTTGCTTCTCTCTGCCCCCCGTCCCACGCTGCTCAACTACTAATGTTAAAATACTAGCCAGAGTTCATTGTGAGCCATGGAAGGCATGTTTCCATTGGCATTCGCCTTCCATCCCATCACAGCCTACCAACTAGGCAAGAAAGAGGACTGACGAGAAACAAAGGTAAGATTTGTTCTAGAAGATGATTTATTCTGCTGTAATTTCTTCCAAGAGCTCTTTCCCCCTTAAACACACTCCCCCTCTTTCCCACTTAAATAAATAATGAGCTTGGGAAGTCCTTTAGCCCGTTTTGCTTATAGACATATTTCTAAAAGAAAATAGAGACAGTGTATTCTGGAAGTTTATGTAAGGTCCAAGAGCGGAGTCACTCTGGTGCAGTTTCCACCCCGGCTACAGCAGGTTTCTTTATGGTGAGTATGACAAAGGGCAGGCTGTGCTGCAGGAATGCCAGTTGCCGCTGTTCCAGAACCTTCTATCACTCTTCCTGATTTGACATGAAATATTAAACACCGGTTACCAACAAAAAGTTATTGAACACAGATGTCCACTATCACTTTCAAATTGCTAAAGTCAATTTAGTAGGAACTATATATATATATACATACATACATACATACATATATATATATATATGCATTTCCTGAAACACAAATGTCCTGTGACAGTAATGATTTCACAATATACCCTTTCAATTAAAAGAGGACATTGTATATGTGTTTTCATTTTTTAAAATCTCTTCTCTTTCATTAAAAAGGTCTGGGTCTTTCAGTACAAATGAGACTGAAGATTGAAAAATAAATTAAAAGAAAGAGCGCCACCTACCGATGCATTTAAAAACCCTCGCGTCGGCTCTGTTTCTGAATGGAAAAGGCTCTGGCACAACAGAGACCTTGTGTAACTCAAACTGCTTGGCTTAAAGAGAAGAAAGAAAGAAGCAGGAGTTGCCCCATGGAAAGCAACTGGCTAGAATGGAGCTGTCTCCATAATGGAGAAAGCCCCCTCCCCCCTTTCTGTGCCCCTCCGAAGCCCTAATTAATAAGTCTGCTCCAGGTTTAGTGTTCCCCCAGGACGCGGGTTAACTGTGCTGTTCCCTTTTGCTTGGTTTACCGGAATCCGGTCGGGTCACACATTTTGCTCCATTACAATAATCGTATTCATGTCACCGGCTGCCCCTTCCGACTCTCAGACATGGTGGGCGCCCTTTGAAAGGATTTACAGGACCATTTCTCCCACCAGTGAGGTTGGAATTGTTCAGAACCTACCATACTTCTCCCCTGCCCCCACCCCGCCTAGATTCATGTGATTTCACAGTGGAGGGAAGAAAAACATCCACTGGGAACTTAAAGCCAACGTCAGGAGGCACAGAGTAGTTACTTGAGAAAGCTACTGAACCGGACCAGAATGGAGAAGGTTGGGCAAGGCTAATCAAAGGCCCCTGCAGTTTCTGCTGGCTCAAGCCCTACACCACCTGTCTATAAGATCTTCCAGAACCATCTTTAATTCCTGCTTTGACACGTCTCTTTAAAAGGGCACACTCTCTGTGTCTCTCTTTGTGTGCCAAACCTCAAACCTCCCTCAATGTTACAGACAGATGTAACTTATTGTGAGCATATCCTGGCCTCTCGAAGGTTCTTGGTGTCCTGGTTTTCCAGCATGGACCTGGGTTCATAACATCACAGATTTTCTTTTAAGATGAACAAACTAGATTATGTTTGTCTCCTATTTGTGAGCAGTGGCTATAAGAAATATTATCAACACACAACAGAGCAGCATCTGGAAACACACAATGGAGTAATTTAGAATAAAGTCCCTTTGAACATGTCTGTTCAACCATGCAGAGACTTGATTAGCTAACCATAGGCCCAGGTATTCAGCGCCTGAATAGAAAATGTTTATCTTCCCCCAAATGAATCACACATCACCTATCAGTATAGAGTTGCCAAACTGTATGGTTTCCTTGTCACACATAAATTCAATAGCCGGCCACATCCAGGGACAGAAATTTCTTATAAATCAAGCAACTACATACATTACTGAGAAAGGGAGTGGGACACACTCCCGAGTTTCAGTCAATCAAAATCTGTATGATGAGGGCCTGGCGTACCCAAGGCACAGTGCGAGGTTTCATGGGGACATTTAATGAAATATGACCTGGCTCAACCTTCAAGCAGGGAAACACCTGCCTTCTACTGTTGCTCTGGAGATTATGTGCGGTGACTGTGCAGTGCTTGGTGACAGGTAAATGACTACTATTATCATGACTACAATGTCAATTTGAAACAATATTTAAAGCAGAGGTGGGAGAGGTGGCCGAAACAGAAGAAATGATATGGTATTGAGTGGTGACTGAGACACTGATTTACTGGGGTCAGAAAAGGCTGGGACACGTCTGAGTCTTACCTTCAGAAAGCTTCCTGCAGAGGGTTCAGTCCTGATTAGAGTTTACTGTTTTCAAAAACTCATTATGTTCTTGCCACAAAACTAAGCTATTGAAATTTTCAACTCGTTTTTCAAACCTCCCCTAAATCAAATGATATAAAAGTATTATCAGCCTACTTTTATAGTTAAGAGTCCCAGAAAGACAAAGGTATCCATGCTATGTCACAAATGCCACAAACTCCTAACTGATGGTTGGAGTTTCCTCTCACTTAATCAAATTATCTCCACTACAGACTTATTCATGCATGTTTGTGTGTGTGTGTGTGTATCTATGTGCACATGTGTGTGTGCAAGTGCACATATGTGTGTATGCACATCTGTTGAGGTCACATGATGCTATCATCTACATTTGTAGGCTTTTGTTTTATGATTTGGTTTTCTCTCTTCCTCCCTCCACCACCCTCTCCCCCTCTTTCCCTTCTTCTCTTCCTTCCATCCTCTCTTACTTTCCCCCACTCCCTGTTGTTGAGAAACACTCTCTCACTGGCCCAGAGCTCATTGACGAGCACTGGGATAGGTGGTCAACAGTGTCCTATGGCTCCACCTATCTTATCTTTGCCTTTGCTGGATTTAGGGAATACACCACCACACTGCCAGCTTTTAAAAAGTTGCTTCTGTGGCTGGAGCATGAGTCCTCTTATGTGGTCAACATTTTGCCAGCTGAGCTCTCTCCCTGGCATTGTAATAGGATTTTAGACTCTAGGGTTGAGAGGGATGCAGAAGCCCTCCTTGCTCTCTTTGCAGTTAGAGAGCTGTAGGAGAAAATATGCTTGAGCTTACATGCCTAACTAGTGACTTCACTGACGCCAGAAAGCAAGGTCTACCATGCCAGACTGGTGCTATTTATAAAGTTTTCAAATATTTCTCAGTAAGTCATAAATCAATAGCCATTATTTTTATAAATCAAAAAAAAAGGCCATGTAAGGAAAACTTCTCAGCTGTATGTCAGTTCCACATCTTCTCTTTCTTTGGCCAAGGGGAAGCCACTCATTTCCTGTTTCTGAGAAATCACTCATTGACTGTCCGTTGGACTCCATCCCAATCCCATCCACAATACACTTATCCTAGTATCACTTAGACTCAGAGAGCAAAATGTATACCATAGCATGGGAGAATGTGTCTGGATGTTCAGGCAAACTGAACCATTTTCTTCCTTCATTCACTATTTGGTAGAATCTGAATCTAATCTCTTTGCTGGGTAGTCTACATTTTGGGATTAGAAGTATGCCTCTTCTATGGCTCCTGGGTGGTACCACACTGGATCAGAATGACAACCAAAGCAGACTGTCTTGCAAAATGAAGAGCTTTTGCTCAGCCTCATGCTTTTCCTTGGCATAACATAAGATGCTAATACAACATGGGTGTCCTTGCTTTGTTATGTGACACATTTCTACCTGTCTTGATGACCTAAGCATCTAAATAAAGAGGCACTAAATCACGTGACCCTGGAGCAGGCAGACTTTCTTTAAAAAGACTATAACGAAGCAACAACAAAGTGTAACTGTGGTGCCTTCATTTTCAACCCGCCAATTCAATTATTTTTCTTCTTTGAAAGCAAATCTTGGTTGCAAAGGATATTTGAGGATGCTGAAGAGAGGCCTGAGTGGTTAAGAGAACTGACTGCTCTTCTAGAGGACCATGGTTCAATTTCCAACATCTGAGCTCAGTCATCTGTAACCCCAGCTCCAGGGGATCTGATATTAATCTTCTGGCTTCCATGGACACAGCATACATTTATTGAACACACATACATTTAAGCAAAACACAAATACACATAAAAACTGTAAAAAAAATACAATGTTTTAAAAACAAACAAAACCATGGAATTCTATGTTGTCAGTGACCCGGAGGCCCTTTGTCACCTCTCCCTATCTCTTCATCTTGGAAGGTGCTACATATTTTTAACTACATGTTGGAAGGACAATTGTTCCATTGATTTTTCTGTTGCTTTTAAAAGTTGTCTTTATTTTTGAAAATCTTGGGCGTGTCTTCAACGAAATTTGATCAGATTATTTTCCCATTTCTCCCTATCAGTTCCTGGCTAAGCCCCACCCATAACAGGCCCCTCCTATTTTTATGTCTTTATTTTTATTTTTAGAACCTGCTAAGTCCAGTTAGAGCTGTCCACACATCCACAACTATGAAGCCATCCAGTGGCACAAGAGAAACCAGTAAGAGCCATGTCATTCATAAAAGGCAGTCCTCCCTCCCCCAGTAAGTATCCACAGCTGATAATCCCTCAGTAGGGGTGTGGTAATGAGGCTTTGGTAGCTTGATCTTGTGCAGGTAACAAGATCACAGGTAACACAGGGGCTGCTGTGAGGTCATGATTGTGAGAGCCATGCAGTGTCCAGAAGGCAGCATCTCACAGCACTCTTCCCTACCCTCTGGATCTCACACTATATCTATATTCTCTTTTTTGATATTTCCAGAGTCTTGGTGCTGCTGTAGTTAATATAGATGCTCCAATCAGGGATAAGTTCATTGCATTTATTTGCACCATCTAAGCCTGCGTTGTTAAATATTATATTTTCCTTTCTTTCTAAGTTCTGTTTAAATTTAAAAATATACATTCATACATATGTGTACACATACACATATAAATTTTGGCTTATTACTCAGCATTCCATGGATCCAGTTTTAGATACATCACAAAACATTTAAGCATTTTACTATTAAGTATTTTGGGTTGTTTTCAGTTTTACTGGTAAAACGCTGCTGTGAACAATTTTGTGTATGCTTCTGGGTGTATATAATAATTTAAGCTACATACATACTCTTGTAACATTATCAGGTTTCAAAGCTATGTATATTCTTACCTTCATTAGATTGGCTTTAGGAAGTTGTAGTCACACCCAATTATGTTATTTCCTCATTTGTATTAATCGTTATATGTGACTTTAACTTGAATTCTCATTCTTCTTATTTAGGCTCATTATATTTTCATAAAACATTTTGGTTCACATGTTTAAACCACTCTATGTGTGCTTATGTCTTGTGTCGGTGGAGGGTGCTTTTTCAGTATCCTTGACCTTGTTCTCTATGTTGTCTGTCTTTATGTGGACATTCTTTGAATGGTTAAGAAACAAGTTCATAGCCTGAGTCTATACCTCTTCCCTTGCCATTTGGTCCTCCCACCCTCTTGACGATGTGCTGTAATGAGCAGTCGCTTTAAGCTCCTTTCCAAATGTATCCATCCCTCACCTACAGGCATGGGTTTTGTCTCTTACTATACACTGTCTACAGTGATAATCTACTGTAGTATTTTCTAGAAGATTATCATCTTTGCATATATGTAGAACTGACATTGCGTACATGTGAAGTAAAGAACACACTTGTTTTTTATTTCCTATGTTTGCCCAAACCCATATTACAGCATGGATCATTTCTCTGTCTACAGTCATTTCTTCTGTCCTCAAGGGTAAAACGTCATCTACATACAGATGGATTAAAACTTTATATCCCTGGCTAGACTCTCTGAACCCCTGACTAAACTCCATAAGACTTTGTTTAATACAAACAGTTCAAAATCCCACAGATATTTTATATTTAGTATATATAAA
Source organism: Arvicanthis niloticus (assembly GCF_011762505.2). Lineage (NCBI taxonomy): Eukaryota > Metazoa > Chordata > Mammalia > Rodentia > Muridae > Arvicanthis > Arvicanthis niloticus. Next base: position 16,493,919 of record NC_047661.1, read on the forward strand.
GCAGTTTTCTTCATAGCTTTCTTCTCCCCAGTCAACTTCTAATTCTTTTGTGGTTATTTTTTCTCAGTTAAATATATACCCCGCCCCAGAGGATTTGGTGTCTTTCCTTCCCTCCTTCCTTCTTTCCTTCCTTCCTTCCTTCCTTCCTTCCTTCCTTCCTTTCTTTCTTCCTTCCTTCCTTTCTCTCCTTTCACACTGTACTTTGTGATGCCAGAAAATTGATTAGTCCTGCATAAGATCATACCCAAAATGAACAGTTTGTGCCCACCATCACCACCATCACAGTGATCAAAAGCACTACTTTGTTATGCCCAGATGGTTGCAATCCCTTCCAGTGGGTCTCTCTGTTTCTGGACTTCATCCCTTTAACCTTCCTTCTCTCTATATGAAAACAGCAGTAATAACAACAGAATAGCAATTATATTCAAGTTGATTGTTTCTTAAGAACTGTTTAGTAATGTTTTTGCATGACCCAGAATAAAATCCAAACTGCAAAATAAAGAAACTACCAGCAATATCTGGTTCTATGACATCAGAGTTCATCACTTAATGCCTTTCTCCCTTTGTATTGTCACCTGTCTTAGCCACCTCAAAAAGGTGCCTTGGGGTTTTCACAGTGGCTCTTCTCTTCACCTAGACTGTCATTTGTCTCCTCTGAATAATTGCCATCTCTCCAAGTTCTCATTCTTGAGAGTCGTTTTTACTCAAAATTTACCTTTTTCTGTGAGATTCAAAATTGCATAATCAGACTTGACTCCATGTTTGGGTTCCTTGCTTCATCTCTCACAGTACTTGTTATGGCTATCATACTGTCAAACACATATGCTTTGCTTATTTTATGGCTTATAAGGCAGAAGAATGGAAGGATAAATGCCTCCATATAAAAGTAAATAAATCAGGTTGGCCCACGGTCTATTCTGTAGATTTTGCCCCTCATGACTCCCTGTGATATCTTTAAAGTGCTTGATTGGGCAGATCATATTTCATTACATAGGACAATTCTTTATGAGTGAGTAGCTTCTGTGCTTGGTGAATGAATGCACTTCAGTATTTTGGCTGTCAAATATGGATTGAAGTGGGAAAGATGAAGAGATAGGCCATGGGCAAGAGCAGAAAAGGCAGGTAAAACAAATTTTGGTGCAAGGCTCAGTTAAGCTTACCCATTGTCAATTGAAGACATTGCTGAATGTTGTATGTGTTGTCTATGTTCACATGGGCGAATAAGGACTTAAGTGTAAATCTAACTGGCCATCCGCGTCACTAGTGGCTACTTAATCCAAATGTGTTTATTTTTTCAAGTACTGCAAATTGAATCTATTGTCCTATGATTATTGATAAGAAATGTGCCACTGAACTGTGTCCCTGGCCACCATTATAATTTTTTTTAACTGGTTTCACTAAGTTGCCCAGGGTAGCCATGAATTCACTCTGCAGCTTACTATGGCCTTGAACTTGCAAACCTCTGGACACAGCACCTGAGTAGCCGAGCGTCTTAGTCACTGTTGTATTGCTTTAAAGAGACATTATGACAAAGACAACTATAATAAGGGAAAACATTTCATATGGGCTGGCTTACAGTTTAATAGATTTAATCCATTGTCATCATGGCAGGAAACATGAAACATGTCATCAGATGCTGGAGCAGTTGCTAACAGCTATTTCCTGATGCATAGGCAGAAAGAGGGGTCCAATTGCTAAGGACCACATCCTGATTCATAGGCAGAGAGGGGCCCAGGGTTTGTATGGGCTTTTGAAACTTCAAAGTCTACTTCTGTGACACACTTACTTCAACAAGTCTATACCTTTAAACGGTCTAATCCTTTCAAGTAGTGCCATACCCTGGTGATGAAGCATTCAAGTATGTGAGCCTATGGGGTCAGTCTTATTCAAACCATCACCCTGAGTTTACAAGATCTTGCTAAAAGGCAGACATCTAAGATGCTCTGTAGTCAGTACAGGCTATAATTCTGGAAAAAATTATCAAAGCTGTTCAACCATTACCAGTCTCAAATGAGATGCAGAATACTATGGTATCTTTTAAAAAACATCTTCTTTTCCTTCTCTGCCTTGATTGTTAGCATTTCCTTATAATTTTTTTTTTCCTGTTAGTTTTTACCTTCTACATAATACTTAAGATTGTTGACTTGATTCCATCTCTGAGTATTCTGTAGCTAATTGCATAAAGTTTTCTGTGTGCTAAAGAATCCATGCCAGAGAGTACCATGATACTTACATTCTTCTTGTCTTTTCTGATTGTATGATTTCTTGCCTTTTTAAGTGGAGTATGGTTTCTTTTGGAAAAAAGTTATTTGTGGTATATTTTGTGCTCTGCTTAAGTTAAATACACCTTTGTGAAGGATGTTCATGAATCTGACAGTGCTCAGTGTTTCCTGAAGCTGTATGACAGATGCAGAAAACTCCAGTACCGTTCTTACTTATTAAGATGTACTCGGGACCGTCTGCTCCTCAAGGCCCTTAAACTGCTGTCCACTATTACAATACTGAGTCATGGTAGATATATTTTAGAGAGGGAGTTTTCTGTGATCTTATGACTAAATTTTATGTTCTTAGTGGACCTATTTGTTACCTGGACTACATTTCCCCCAGGTATTTCTTAGTAGTTTCATGTCATGGTGGGTATGTAGACGGGTTGTCCTGAGTTTAGGAAATGGGCTTTAGCATACACCATGGTGGGTGCTTTTTTCCCCCTAGATAACAGGGGCTCCTGCTGTGCTAATGGTCTTCCTCCTCAGCATCCTTGTCTCCTTTCTTCTCTGTGTTTCTCAGACTGTCTGTGATCTCAACCTCCTGTTCCAGCATCTCAAGAGTTAGAAAAACAGATGTGCATGTGTCCACCATCCCTGGCTAATGTCTCCTGTTTAATGTATTCTTCTCTGAGTCTTGTTGTTTAGAATTGCAATTTGACCCAGTGTGGTGTGCACTGTCAACCAATGCCTGCTTCCTATGCATTCAATTATGAAATCAATGAACCTCTAGTTTCAAGAGCCTGGAATTCAAGTGAGAAGTACAAGGGTGTCTAGAGTGTATGCTCTCTATTCTAAACCTTTACTCTGTAACTTCATTAAATACAAGTTACTCAAATAGAGCTAAGAATATTTCTGATGAAAAAAACAGAAGGTATTAACTCACTGTTAGCCACCAGTGGATGGGTCACTACTTAACTGTGCAATATCGGGAAATAGGGATGCTTGAACAAAATAATGTAAAGGTAATGAATGAATTTTAAAGGTAAAAAAAGAATTTTAATATATTATTGATATATATTTGTATATATTTATTTATATTTTATAGTATATATTATAAATACAATATGTAAATTGTATTTATATATTTATATGCATTCATATTTTGTATATATTTTATACCTATAAGGAATAATATATAAAATGTTATATAGTATAATTTTAAATATAAATTATAATATGTAGTATATTATACCTTACAGGTATAATCAATCAAGGTGAAGTATTTCTTGTATAATAGGCTAGATTTCTGGTGGTTTTTAAACAGTGTCCTTGGAATGAGACTACCATATTGAAAGACTAATACAAAAGAATGTCTTTTGTTATACCCTACACCAAAAGCTGGCAGTGCTTGTCTAATTTGACTTTTGTAGTTTTCATGTTTTGGGGGATGTGTAGGCCTGAGGGAGAGAATATAAGTTTGGGTGAGTGAGAAAGTGGGGAGAATCTGAGAGAAGTTGGAGGAAGAAAAAGAATATGATGCAAATACCTCACGTGAAAAGTTTTAAATAAAAATTCAAGGAAAACCTGACAATCCTCCTTCTTACAGTCTTTTGAGGGAGCATAGGCCACACAGTATGGATCTGTGATAAAAATAAATTTTAACTTCATTAAAAGAACAGCCGTTTTTGTGGCTCTGTGTGACAGTGATGAGAGGTGTGTGATGCACATTCCTTCCCTGCCTTCTCCTCTAATCCACAAACCCTCAGCCTTCCCTCAGACTGACTCAGCAGCTCCTCTGCTTAAGGCTGCTACTGTTCCTTCCCATGGCCATGGCGGCCTTAGTAGCAGCCAGCTGAGATTTTTTTGGACATGTTGAGTATTTGGGAGCACACGGTTGTAAGGAGCAGTTCATTTACGCTCAGTTCACCTCCAGGTTGCTGTGTTGAAACTGAATCTAAAAGAGGCACATGGTAACTTAAAACAAAACAAAACAAAAACTCTGCTAAAACTCTAGCCTCAGACACCAAGTTTGATAATCTTTCCAACATGCTGGTTTTATAAGCAATCTGGATTTAATTTAAAGTTATCCACTTCAAGAAAAGCAATTTATTATTTGTCTTACAAGTATTTATTTGATATTATGCCTTTATTATAAATAATGTCCAAATGAAAAAATAAATCCTTTGTCAGAATTTTTACACAGGATTTGAAATGATCAGAGCAAGCAAGCCTTTGTATAAGGCTGCATTCCCTCTGACACTGTGGATATATTTTATCCTGAATTAATGCTAGAGTGAAGAGGGACTATCTTAACATAAATATTATTTCCAGATTCATTTATCCTAAATCTTCATCACTCAGTTTGAGTTTTAATATTTTCCACATATTCTGAGAAATAAAACTCAATAAAATTGATAAATTAGAAAATATTCTATAGGCGGTAAGATTTTTCTTCCCAGGTATAAAGAAACCAAAAGGAAACAAGAGCCCCTTTACCTTCCCCATCACCAAATGGAGGATTCCCTGTCCTTGCATAGGACCAATTTATATTTATACTATTTGCACTATTCCTGAAATACTATATGGCAGGGAGAGAGACGGAGAAATCCCTAAACTTCCCCCAGATGGCAGACAATGAGAGTAACAGTGAGCAACCCCAACGAGATGGTCATGATTACTATTAGTCACATTTCTGATATCCTTTCTCAGATAAAGATACTAAAAGGGTTTTACAAGAAGAAAGCTTAGGGGTCAACAAGACAATAAGGTATATGTCATATGTTCTTTTATTAATTTAGGAAAGACAACCAGTGATGTGGGTGAAGTGTGATCCCTCGACATGATCCCGAGAGATCATAAGAAGCATCTGGCTTGCACCCTTTGTAATCTGGTGTCGATGAAGACTGAGGGAGAATTTAATTTTTGCTGAGTAATTAAAAGTTGAGGAAGAGACTGGTGAATTTCCTGCAGAGCAGTAGTAGTTTTTTTAGAAGAAAATTATGTGTAAACTAATCTCTGCAGCATAAAAATTTGTCAGGTGAACTTGCCAGTCAACTTGGGAAAGTTGATCATTCTAACCAATAAACTCTTCCTCTATGTGACAGTCAGATATCCTCCTCCCTTGCAAGACAGAGGGGTTTTAGAAAATATGCCCAGTGAAGTTAACATTGGAGTTGAGCAGAATGAATTGAGAAAAGTCATTTGATAACCCCTAACCTTTAAAGCCTATTAATATAGAACTCATGTGATGTGCTTTGGAAGGTAGGAAGGAAGAAAGGGAGGGAGGGAGGGAGGAAGGAAAGGAAGGAGGAAAAGAGAAAAGAGAGGAGGGAAGGATGGAGGGAAGAAGGGAGAGAGGGAGAGAAAGACAGAGACACAGAGAGAGATAAAGACACAGAGAGCCAGAAGTGCTCAAAAAAAAAAAGCAAATCATACAAATCTTCTATAATAGAGAAAGCCATTTGTAAGAGCCAGCCATTCAAAGCAAATTATAAAATTCCAAGGTTGTCAGGAAATTTGTTTCAAAGGGGAAAATACCTGAGGCAGTTGTTTCCCTCACCATGGTGATAGTCTAGTCAAAGACAATAGCCTACCTCCTTATTACAGATGCACCCATCATTCCAGGGGTTTGCAGTGGAAGTTCTTTAACTGTCTACAAGCAAATATCCGCTGGCACTGCACATGCAATCAATGGCACGGCAGGCTGCCATTTTGGTTTTAAGATGTGATTCCAGAAGCTTTGTTTTTCACCCATCAGGTATGTCAGGTGCACATATCAGGTCAGAGGATTTCATTTCCAAGTCAGTAGGAGCAAATTCTCATAATTACAACATTTTGCTTCTTTCAGAATCTGAGCATTTCTTAATGATCACAATTGCACTACCCTGTTTCCAGAGTCTCACATTAACATTGCTCTCTTTCCACCCTACTCCCAGGACAGATCTTCAAGGTTAATGTTTAAGTGTTAATTAAGCCTAGCCATCTCTTAGGAGATAAGTAAGTAAACACAGTAGACAGGATGACAAGGTTTCCAAGAGCAGACATAAAGGAATGTTAATGCATCTTTCATAGTGGAGACAACACATTTATAATCTCAGACTTAAGGTAACTATGGTTACAAAGCCTTCTGCTACTTCACCTTCACTGGCTTCCTTTCACTGGGATCCACCTCTGTCATCAGGAGAGTCTCCTTGTGCTAATAGCACTCCTTTGTCACCACAAGAATACAAATATTAAACACCTAATGAATGGAGAGTGTAAATTTCTTTATCTGCCTGAGAAGTGTCCTTTCAATAAGAAAGACTCGGTCAACAAGAGAGAAGTGTTCTCATTTAAGCTAACTTTCCAAACAAAAAACATTGGCTTTTTATTGTGCATGAAGTGTAGGGTCGTCAGGGACTCCCCTGTCAAGTGCTTCAGTCTTTGTAGCCGTCTTCTCAATGTTGACTGTGAGCTTCAAAAAAGAGACTCTACACATACTTGGGGTAAAGGAGCCTAGAAGATCTTATCAGGACAGGATTTAGAATCCTGGATTAAGGAGGCGTCCTGGAAATACCTTCTCAAAGAACATTAATAAGGTAGGAAATTGTTCATACTAGAACAGCAGACAGTCAAATTATTTAAATAGCCCATCTTTTAAGAAAAAATGATACAAGGCATGTGAAAAGAGAAAGAAGCATTTGAATAGGGGAAACATAGTTGTCTCAGAGGTAGACTTTGTTGGTGGTTCACTGAAAGAAACATGCCTTTCTTAAATAGTCAGGGGAGTACCCAGTATGTGTTCCATCTAGTCCAGTTGAAATCAGAGCTACAGGTTGGGTTGCTATGGAAAATGCTGTTCATGTGAAGCATTTCCAGAGTGGTTGAACAAACAGAATCTAGAGACGTTAATAGCATTCACTTCCTTTCTCACCTTTAAAAAGGTATTCTTTGAAAATTTCATAACTTTATACAATGTAACTTGATCATATCAGCCCTCAATCCTCTATATCATCCCCCAGGACACTCCCTACTAACTTCACATGTTTTTATTATGAATAATTGTGTGAATGTATTTTCAATCCTATGAGTCCAGTCCCCATGGAGGAGCTGGATGCATGGGGACTCTCTACCTATGTCCACTCCTAAAGAAAAATGATTTGTCACAAGCTTTTGTCTAATGTCTTTTCATCTGAAGAGGAAATGTGCACTGGAACTCAGAAAACAGCTTTGAAGACTTGAAAGGCCATTGATGAGTAGGAATGAGCTTCCCCCACAGAGATTAGAGGTTTTATAAAGAGTAAATTCACCTGAATTTAAAAAGATATTTTCTTCAGCAAAGAGACAGATTGATCTTCCAAAATGACTGAAAATAGTCAAATGGGGGTTAAGTAGACTTCCAGTGATAACAATGATTAAGTTTAAAAAAAAATGTTTGAGATTTAAAAGGCTGTCATTTAATTCTTGTGTTCTGTTGTACACACTTTATATATTTGCTCCATACTTGAGAGGTTACAGGTCATGCTTTTCCTTACCTCTACTTTCTACCTCCTTCTGAATAAAAGAAAGTGCTACCTTGTGACTGGGCAACTTGCACTGAGAACAAAGCTAAGAGATTTAAATTGGCCTTAATGAAGCCCCTGGTTTCTGTAGAGTGACAGAAGCTGGGCAGTGTGCTTATACACTCCGTGAGACTCCATTGGAGAAAACTACTGTTTTATTTTCAAGTGTATGTCAGTTTCAGTTTGCTTCTTGGCCAGGGGTAAGAGCCTGTGTCCAAGTTCTACTTTCAGCACGTGGCTTCCCATCTTGCTTGAATATGTGTAGGCCCTATACATGTTGCCACTGTCTCTGTGAGTTCATATGTATTGTGGGTCTGAAGGACACTATGTCCTTGGAATCTTCTATCTCCTTTGGCTCTTATAATCTCTTGTAAATAGATCCCTGGGCCTTGCAGGAAAGAGGGAAAGATTGGATGGAGACATCCCATTTAGAACAGGGTACTCTACAATCTTTCACACTCTGCACAATGTCCAGTTGTGGGTCTGTGTTAGTTCTCATCTACTGTGAGATGTATCTTCTCAGATGATGGCTGAATAAGGAACCAATTGATGAGCATAGCAAAATGCCATTAGCAAAATGTCATCTTATTGCTATGCTCCATTAGCAGAACAATAGTATTTAACTTATCCCTGAGCCCCTGACCTATCCAGTCTCATACTCTTCACCACCTGAGCAGTATCAGGCCTCAGTTCCATCTTATGAGGTAGACTTTATGTTCAATCAGAAAATGAATATGAGACAAGGTCTCTTTAATATGCATTCATCCTTTCTGAGACAAATATTTAAAACACCATCTGATCCTATTCACTCTATAAGACAAATGTGGACTTCAGAGCAGTGCTGTGAACACACACTGTGCTCTTCACATACAACAATGAATCTCAAAAATAAGAAGCCCCAAATATTTGTAGTAATTTCTTGGCTTGTACAGATTCTCTGATAATTTATTTTCTCACTGTAGTGTGTCCTTCTTTATAAACATTTAAATCCTACAATTGTGGTATCGTTCAAATAATTTTAGTAGCAGGGAAGGAGAAACATTTCATCAAGATGGAAACTGTAAGGCTGAACTGGAAGAAATAACAGGTGTTAGCTTCTCTTCTACACTGGACTATGGAAGAGAAACACTCTTGTCGGTGTATGCATACACTAAAAGAGACAGAAAAGCATGGCCAAGTAGTTTCATGAGGCTGACAAATACAGGGAAAAATGTTTACTTGCCTTGCACAGGAATTCTAGGCTGCTCAGATGTGAGCCAGGTTTTTAGAAGGTGGCTGGCATGAGCCTGCTTGGTTGTCTGATCATTCTGTGTTTTGGGAACACTCTCATTTAGCTAAATCCAGGATTTGGATTTGGCCTCACTGTGAGCTAAAAGAATGCCACATGGATATGCAGCCCTGTCCAAGAGATTTCTTTGCCCTTGCATTACAAAGTAACTCGAGTTGTTCTCAATGGATTCATCTGAAAACTGATTTTTCTACTTTATAGCTATTTTGCCTGGCAGATGTGGTCTGTATTTTCTCTTATGCTACATATTTTGAGCTACATATATAGGGTGGGTAATATACTCACCCATGAACAAAAATTCCACATTCATACTGAAATAAGATTAAGTTATTTGATATCTACTGTCCATATATGTTCATTTGGCAATGGTTTGTCCAAGCCAATTATGGCCAAGGGGGAGTAGGTGTTTGAATTTTAAACAAGGAACTCTGAATTTCTAGGAGAGAAGGAGCTTCCTGACAGGTGGGTCAGTCTCTAACTCATTTTGAACATAGCAGCCAACTTCATATATCATGTTTCCCTTCGATTGTACAGTAACTTTAGTGCTGGTAAAAACCCCAACAAAGTTTCTTTATTACTAAGTGAGTCTTTAAGGATGAATGGCTTCACTATGCAGAGGATGTTGCAAGCTTCCTATTTAAGCCCCATGTGTTTGGAGAGCAGATGGTGAAATGGTGCAAACACAAAGTTAGGAAGGATGCAGGAGAAAGGTTAGGCTTTCTGCTAAAAAGAACCACCATCTGAAGTTTTCATGTGAAGTAACTCTGGTAGATAGTTGTAAAAATTGAGAAAGAGGTTACTACACTCTCCAAAATATGGAAAAACACACACACACAAACACACACACACACACACTACCTGCTTTGCTACACTATGAATCTGTTACATAGATTTGAAGCTAACTGGGCACTTAACAGGAACAAAATTTGTGTTGAAAGTTTGTAGAGAAGCCAAGAATCCAAATATAAAATACCATGACCATAATGGCTCATCCTATCTCTTTCATTGTGTGTTTTGATGATTTGGCTGGTGACTGGTAAAGAACAAATCATGGATACAAAGACTGCAAGTCCCCGCTTGATCTAAACATATAATGAAAATTCATCGATGTATCAAAAACACCCAAAACAAGAAGCTCATAGGCAAATATTTTATTCACTAAAAAGAAAGTTGAAAAAAATGTGACTCTTCACACGTTGTGTTTCATATGCAGTATTAAATATGCAGATATACTTAGTTCTGTGGTATAGTTTTTATTCTAACTTGGATTTACTAAAATTTTATATTTCTCATGGCTGGAGAGATTACTCTATAGGCCTGTTTCCTAGGCCCCACACCTACTGATTCACAAACACATTTAACTAGTTTCAGGCAATACAACACCCTCTTCTGACCTCAAATACATATATACATTTTGCACACACACATGCACACACACACACACACACACACACACAATTTTAAAATAAGCAGTTCTTTTGAAAATATGCCTCTGCAAGAATGCAGCTGAAGATCTTCGTCCTGCGTGGTAGTGTTTTAGAATCGCATGCATACCATAGACAGAAGCCTGACCTGTGCTCCACTTAACGTGATCTCAGCAAACTATTCAATTCCTGTGTCCCAACTTCATCATTTCTCACAAAGAAAAATGCCTACTCATATTTTCCAATAGTTATAAAGAAGATTGATTAACTATAAAAAGGTTGAACTTGTTTATTATGGTGTCTGAAATATACTAAGACCTTGATAAATTCTACATTATATTGTACAATTATTATTATTATTATTATTATTATTATTATTATTATTATTATTATAGCACAATAATAAACATGATAAGCATCTTGAGAATGAAGATCTTGGAAAAAACACCTATATACCCAAACCAGCTGAATAAATTTAGTGATTAAATAGCAATATTAAGACAATAACACTTAGTGTTTTAGTTCGTAGATTTTTGCACCTTAGTGAGTTACTAAATGAAACATTTTTCTATGGTTCATAAGGAAAAGAAAGGGAAAGAAAAACTCAAAATACAAAGAACCTTAAATAGAAGCTTGTTCAGAAGTTCATACCAACATAGATTAAGGAGATAAAGGAACAAGGGAAGGGAAATGAATCCCAAATATGTACAAATAGCATGCAGTAAAAAAATTGCCAGCTAATGATTTGATACTGTCAAATAAAATTATGGAAATCTAAAATGTATCAGTTATTCAATCTTTTTATAATGTTTACTATTATTGTCAATATTAAGTAATTCATCTGTAAAGTGATATTTAGATTATGTTTCTGAGTTTAATTCACATGGTTACAGTAAAAATGTCATGTACACATTCAAAGCAAATGTGAATTAGTTTCAAAATATAAGTGTGTTTTACAAATGCATATATATATAAACATAGTCTTTATTTTTAAAAATTATACATTAGACTAAAATAAAGTTTCCATATTTACTTTTTGATCAGTATCTTGTAAAATAGATTTTAGAGAACAGTCTTAAAATAATGAAATATCACATAAAAACGGGGTAAATGTTTTGTTATTTTATTGATTTTTCTCTTTTTATTTATCTTTCTGTTTGATTAGCTGTTTCTCTTTCAGTCATTTCACTAACAAATTTTCCTTAAAAATTATTGTCCCACGTGGTCTAAGTATCATAAAATATATTGATAGAATTTCCCAGCAAGACTATGGTGCCTTCTCAAAGAATGTTGAATATTTGTGATCATTTTCACTTTGTTTATAATTTTTATATTAAATGCACACAGTGAAATTATGAATTCTCTAAGTGGTGTTAAGCCCATCTGATACATAATTAAGTAGTTTAGTTATTTCTATTCCAGATGGAGCATCACAGTGTGCAGACTGCTTATCTCCTAGTAAAGCTAGAAAGCTCAGCTTTCAAAGTGTGCGTGAGTCTGAAACATGCATTTCTATCGATTCTGTCTCAGTTTTCTTTGCTAGATCTTTGTTGAATAAAGAAAACACTAGGCTGCATACATAGTTAGTCATATTTCTACAAAATAGGTTCATAATCACTTTCTGGGAATTCCACTACAAAGTCCTTCACACTAATGGAAAAATGATAAACTTGATGTAGTTTTCCTTATGGCTAGAAATGGGGTATTAGCCAATAATATTTCTCGAAGAGTCCTTTGACACTTATGTAATAACTTCAAAGAAAAACTCATGTTTCTGTAACTTAAATCTGTGACTTACCTTTCTCATTCATTATAGAAATTGATAGCTGGGAGAAATTTAGGCATTATTAAAATACACTGGCAAAGAGTCTTTCTGCTAAGATAGGATTTCACACTATAGCCCAAGATATTCTGGAATCCACTATGTAGCTTATGTTTACTTTAGACTCTGTTGACACTCCTGCCTGAACTTTCAGCATGGTGGGATATGATACAATAATATGCAAAATGGGTATATGTTTGTCTAACTATAATCTCCAACAGAGTTTTTAAAATGTAAAGCTTGAAGAATATACACCAAAGAAAATTTTAAATTATTATGTTTCAAAGTGTAATCATTTGACCACAAACTTGGCACTAAGTTCAGTCTCTGACTGTCCCTCTCAAATAAAGTGTGGGAATCTAATAGTTGGATCTACACAAGTTTATAACTCAGAGCAGTGACTGTAAAGTAAAGATTATCGACACTTGTTGCCAACAGGCCATCAAAAGGTGAACTGTAACAAGATCTGAGGTAGACAGGTCCTAGTTCTGTAATCTTCTCCTTGAAGGGTTTATCTCTGAGCTTGATTTTTGGAGGAGGCAGGTGGAGGTAGTAAGAGAAAAAGTTTTAGGAATTTAGGACTCTCCATCTCTTCCCTTCTGTGACTGCAGCTGCCAGGAATCTCTGCTCTGTCTGATCAGAGAAAGCCCTAAATGAATGCGTAAAGATCAGTTCAAGTCCTCAGGAAATGGCTTATTGTTGACATTGCAGACATATCAAGGACCCAGTGCTGCAGACCTGTGAGAATGACAAAGCCTTCCCCGTAGGATGAAACTCACAGGGATAGCAAAGCCTTTCTCTGGTCTGAATATAGATGTTGACAGTATGGAAGTAGGAACCTTTACTAAAGATTGACCAGTGTGTTTACAGTATGAGACTTCCCCACCCCCTAGAAGACTCTCTAGCCAGACTAACTCCTCCCACTGTGCTGTTCACATAAATACTGAGGATCTGTTGCCACTACCTCAGAGTGTGGACATCCCATCTGACCACAGCTTTTCTGTACATCTGTCTTTGTGTGGGTCTGTTCTGTCTTCATTCCCTTGTCTCCCCAGTCAGGTTCCCAGAACAAGTTGTCCAGCAAATGGCACTGCCTGTGTGTTACAGCTTGGTTTTATTCGTCTCTCTATCATTACATGAAAAAAATAAAGTATTGCATTGGACCCTGACCATGCAAAAATTGAGATTTTATTTTGTTTTTAATGTATGCACTTTAAAATTGGAATATATGTGCATAAAATCATATACAACTGGAAATAGCTGTAAGAAAGATGCATATGGATATATAGCACTCTACAAATGTATTTGTAATAATTTGTGACACTACAACAAAAGATATGTCACACTTGTTATGCTAAAAATAATTTCACTTTAGCATTTACTACCATCAACATAAATACATTTATGGAGTTGGTAGGGGAAGCATGCTTTTTCATGCATGTGGAGGTCAGAGGATAATTCTGTGTGTTGATGCTCCCACTATACTTCATTAGAAAGACATTTATCACTGCCAACATGAATACATTTGTGTGGGGGGAGCATGCCTTGTAGTGTATATGGAATTCAGAGGACAGTTTTGTGTGTTGACCCCCTCCCCTCATAGTTCATTTGAGACACAGTCTCTGTTGTCTTTTCATTGCATATTCCAACCCAAATGGTCCTCAAAATTTCTGCCATCCTTATCTCACTGTCTTCCATCTTGTAGAATTTCTGAGATTATAAGACATGGTACAACATCATGTCCACCTTTACTAAGAGACTAACAGCCTGAACCTCAGGTCCTCAAGCTTATGCCACTCCTGCTAGACCCATGGAACTATTATTCAGTCTGCTGCTGGAGCTTTTGCTTTCAAACATTTCTCACCAAGTGAAACGCTTGTTGGTCAATCTGGACTTGAGTCCTGCATCTTCCTCCTGGAATTCACAAGTGGCAATAACACTAGACTTCCTAAAAGATTTCAGTTGAATGCACCCCTCAGCTTCTGTAAACCAGTAAAGCTTTTTTGTTGGTGTTATTGACTGTAAGCGCCAAGCAATTATCCTCTTTCCCCCTTTTCCTTTTATTGAATACTATTAATTTGTAGTTATTTCAAATACTCACTGGAAACATTTTCCAGAACTTGTGAGCCTGGGTAATACCCTCCATGTATTGCATTTGCTTTAGGCAGGAGATAAATCTAGGGAACAGATTTTTTAGGAAAAAAAATTTAAAAAGCAGGAAATCCATGAAGGTTGGCCAAGATAAAGTTCCAAGTCCAATCCATATGTAATAGAGCACAGTGTGTTTTCTGTTGTCTCAGCTTTTTCACCAGGCTCAGACACACAGTAAACCTGCAACTATCATAGCCTTTTTTGGGAAGTCTCTGTTCTTCCTGCCTAGGATCTCCATAGAAGGCATGAGAGTGCTCTGCTTACCTGGGAAACATATCCTTCTTGCAGAAGTGGCTAGAAGAAGGAAAAGAGGTATAGAAAACAAGCTTTCAAATAATCGAAGACTCCAAAGAATATAAAAATACAAATTTGCAAGCAATATTTGAGTTATGTTATCTAAAAATGAATATCCTGACGTCCTAACATTCCATTCATTCTCATGAAGAAGTTCTTCCCTTATTAAAAGAAATCATCCTTAGGGTTACAGAATAACAAGGTGAATGCACTTGAGTCTACTTTGATGCATACTTGAAGTAATTAACATGGCAATTTTAAGCTATATTTATTTTAGTATAGTTTTTTAAATCCTAATCTTATTTTCAAATTATTTTGATATAACTAAGTTATCTATGTCTCTGTTATCTATCTGCCTATGTGTCATTCTGTCTGTCTGTCTGTCTCTGTCTCTGTGTGTGTGTGTGTGTGTGAGAGAGAGAGAGAGAGAGAGAGAGAGAGAGAGAGAGAGAGAAAGAGAGAGAGAGAGATCCATTCCATCCTGATTCTCTCTTTCATTTTTCTTCCTTTTTTTTTCTTCTCAGGCTCTCATGTCATATTCCAAACTAGCATCATGATTATGGTCTCCCTGCCTAGTCCACCAAGGACTGGGATTACAGGAAGGGCCTCAGTGCCATACTTAAAAGCACTATATGTTTTTAATGTTTTTGATAATTAATTACCTTAAAATAAAACTAGATTTCTTTTAAATATTCCAAGTCACATTTCCTATACCTAGGACTCAGGGACCACTGCAGAAGGAGTAGAAAGATTGTAAGGTGTAAAGGCTTAGATGACTGTCACTGATTATTAGTAACTTCTGAACAGGAGGGGAGTATTATTCCTGTGAACTCTCAACAATATGGCTTCCTACAAAAGACTTGCAAAGACCATGTCTACATGCTGACATGATGGAGGAAGATTTCAGTGTCTCATCCCTAGATGTGAAGCCACAGGCAGTCACTGGATGCTGAGGCATGTAGAACCAATTTGGATTCTTATTTATTTCTAGGGACAAGACCTTTATCCTAAATGGTCATCACTAACTTGACTGATTAGTCAACAAATATGAAAAATGTGGTTTTGAATTTGAGAGAGTGACAGTAGGAGTTTGGGGGTGGAATAAAGCAGATGCAATGTGCTCATGTATGAAACACTCAAATAAAAATGACCTCATCCCCTCTCACTCACCGGAGAACACATATGTCCACCAAAAGAGAAGGCTTGGGTTCAAAATACTGAAAGTGACAAAAGTGTTGTCAGGATTGTGGACTGCTCCCTTTTATTACTCTTTGCTACAGATTCCTAAAGTGCTAACACATTGGTGTGCTCCCAACCTTGAATGTGAAAAGAGTTGTACATGTTCATTTAAATGTGAAGTGTATTTCATAAGTTGTTTTCAAAGCATATTTAAATTCCTCTAGAAGAATTAAGAATGCTTGGCACATGATTTTAAGTTATGTAGAATGTGTCTATGTCAACAAAGCATATCTTAAAAAAAACAAAACAAAATAAAACAAACCATGAGAAAAACTTAAGACATTCATGGAAAAGGTACAATGCCCACCCAATGTGGGTGATGTGAAGATCAGACGGTATGGCTAACCTCCACTGAAATCAGTGCTTACGGTGTCTAAGATAGCCTCCTGCCCCTGGACTCTGAGATTAGAAGACATATCTGTATTGTGCATTATTATTTCATGCCTAAAACAGTGCCTAGTATGGCAGCATTTGATAAAGTGTAAAAAAATTTATAAAACTCAAGACATAATTAAAATGCAGAAAAATACTCTTTAGGTAAAGATTAAAAAGTGATAGTAGAACATTCTTCAGTCAGAACTGATATGAATGATCAATTAACATTTAACTATTTAATCAATCATTAACAAAATTCAGTTTTGCTTGTCTTTTCCAAATTATCCAAATCTCAAGTACAGAGTTTTATTAATAAACTGAATGCTGTGTATGTCAGTAGACCAAAGGTGTCAGAACTTTAGTATGTATCCAAGTTTTCATATAAATCATTTTTATGTATTGGACTATGTAAAAATTTTGTCATGAAATCTGAGTAATAAAACTATATTTCCTATATGTCATTCTTCTAAGGAAAGGATACTAGTATACAACTTTCTTCTTTAGTTTTTAAAATATTTGTCTATTTTGTGTATGTGTGTGTGAGTGTGAGAGAGAAAGAATGCATCCATCTGTGGGTTTGTGCATACCATGAAATCCTTCTGAAGACCAGAAGACAACCTGCAGGCGTCAGTTTGCTCCTTCTACCAGAAGGTCTGGGAATTGAACTCAAGCCATTGGGCTCAGTGTCAGGCACCTTTACCTGATGTGCCATCTCACAAGCCCTAATACTCAACCTTCTATATATTTAAGATATTTGGTAGAAAACAATACTTAGAATATTAATCTTTTATTAGATTTGAATTGAAATGTTTTAAGATGTGAGCATTTGTACATAACATTAAAATAAATGATTAACCTTTCCATGCAATATTTATATAAGATTTAGTACGGAGAGCATGGTCAGTATTCGAAAGAATATAAGAAGAAGAGGCGTGGGAAGGCTGGAGACATGGCTCAGCGGTTGAGTACCTGCTGTTCTTCCAGAAGCCCAGAGATGTGGGTCTCCAGCACTGATGACAACTAGCTGGAACACCAGCTCAAGGTATCCCAATGCTTGTGACCTTCTGGGACAGCTACACTAATGTGTACATACACATCTACCCATCCGCACGTACACAAGATAATAATTTAGAAGAAGAGCATATAGTTAAGCATATAGTTCAGAGCTTAGTTATTTATGTTAGGATCCTTTTACTTAGAAACACTGGAATTTCAAGAAGAAAGTAGAACAGAGTCTCCACATAATTAGCTAAAAGAGGCTAAACTTTGGAATCTCTTTGAAACCTATTTTAAAGCTCAGCTATACGCTTTTTTCCTATCAAAGAACCATGAAATGTTATTTCAACTGAATTGCAAACATAACTTCTAGAGTGTAGACACTTGCTATTATTTGTGCACTTCATCAAAATGTTCTTTTAAATTCTTGATACATCTGTATTACTGCATCTTGAAGAAACCAAGGTGAAAGAGGCCCAGGAGAGGCCAAACCCCCCTTTCTATTTCTAACAAAGGAAATGCCTTCTCGCCACTAAATTTTCGAATGATTTCCAAGTTCTCTAAAAATAATTGAACCTGTGTCAAGTAGCTGTCTCTTCTGGAAAACTCAATAAATGAACATAAAAGTCAGAGGGTACAGGAAAAGTCCAGCGCTATGCTGAAATGGTATAGCTCAGGCATACTGATGGAGATGAAGCATACTGATGGAGAAGCAAAAGTAGAGAACACATGTCCATTTCTCTTTAAACTTGAGCTATATTATTGTAAAGAAGCAAAATAATCCCCACTCTGATCTTGTATTTCAAATGAAAGACCCTGGAACATTACAGCACAGGCAATTTTTTAAAGAGGTTAAATATTATGGGTGGATAGACTTGAGGATCAGCGCTTCCATATTCAAAGGACAGGTTAGAGAGGGAAGAAAAGCAGGAGATGGAAATACATAATACATAATCCCAGCACTCAAGAGGCAGGGGCCACCCTGGGCTACATAGTGAGTTCTAGGACAGCCAGAGATACAGTGGGACACTATCTCAAAACAATGACAGCAGCAAAAGGGAGCCACACAACTTCATGCTAGGAGTTCAGTTTACCCCATAATCTTATCATTTATTTATTTATTTATTTATTTATTTATTTATTTATTTATTTAGGCTTTTGAAGAGGAATGAGTATAGAGGAAGATAATATAAGAAGCATCTCACACTTGTCCAGAACATTTTGCTAGTGGTTTCTCATTTACAAAGAAATAGGCAATATATTAACAACAAATATAAACAGAAAGAAATCTCAAAGAAAGAAGGAGAAAGAAAAGCATTACTTGTGTGGGGGTGGGGGTGGGGGTGGGAGGAGTATGTGTGAGTGCATGTGGAGTGTATGTGAGTGTCCACAAGCTCACATGCACATGTCTGTATGGTGTCCATGTGGTGCCCTGGCTTAATACTAGGAGTCTTCATTGATTGCTCTCCACATTATTCTTTGAGACAGTAGTTCTCTGTTGAACCTAGAGCTCACTGATAAAGCTTGTGTAATTAGCCATCTTGATACAGGGATCTCAGCTTTCACCTTGTGCTGGAATTATATGTAACACCATGCTCAGCTTGCGTTTAAGTGGAGCTTGAGGACTCATACTCTAGTATGGATGGTCCCCGCCATCTCCTAAACCCTACTGCTGCCTTATGGAAGCTCAGAATAGCCATGATATAGCTCACAAACCATAAGGAGCTTAAGGCAAAGGAGGACCACACTGTGGATGCTTCAATCCTACACAGAAAGAGGGACAAAATTATCACAGGAGGTAGAGGGAGGGAGGGACCTGGAAGGCTCTAGGTTTGTCTTAACAGGGAAAAAAAAAGGCGTTGGATTCCTTCCAAAGTAATAAGAATCAGATTTGATAGAGGGAGACCCCCCAAAGGTCTCAGCTGCACGTTCCATACAAATGTCTTTATAGAACTATGGGTTGCTTGTAAGGTCTGTGTATTATAGAATGGAAAACTAGGAGGGAAGTCCTGACAGAATTCACCAGCAGTGATGCTGAGATGTTGAAATCTGATGTTCCAGCTCCTGAACCATCCTGCCTCAAACTGATGCTGTTTCCAGAGACATGCTTTTAGAACAGCTTCAGAAAGGACTGCTAATACCAGATGACCTTAATTCATCTAGCCTTTCTAGTTGTTCAAGTCAGGACTTCAATTAAATCCTGAACTTTCTCAACACATAAAGACTGGACAACAAATAATTCCGGTTAGCTTTCTTTTGGCCTAACCATCTTTCCAATTTCCTTTTGTGCCCCTGCCCCCCAAAAGGAACTTTTTGCCCCAATTTAGCAGGAAGCAATTACCAGAAAACTGTTATTTCAGGTTGTTAAGTTGGAGTAGATGGTTTTTGTCATTTGTGAGTTATAGATATGTACAGGATATTTTCCCACTAGATTTGTATAAAGCTCAGCGATTGGGCTGTGTGAGAGGTAGGCGGAGTGAGGAGTCAGCAGGAGAGAAAGAGAAGAAGGGGAGGAGGAGGAAAGAAGATGGCGGCAGATGTCTGAGTGTCTCTAGCAGAGATAGTTATTAATATCAAGGTTAGGTCATTGGGTTTACAATTCTAATTGTGTGGGCATCTTGTTAATTGAACATTTCCATATATATAAATATTGGATAATCTTTAAGCATTAACAGTCTTCATCCTACCTGTTACCACAGGCATGGTGGGTATTGCCTAAGAGTTCAGTCGAGCTTTCAGGAGACAGTGTGGTGGATTGGCAGGGCCATCTTTCATGCTGGAGACTCGTGGGTGCTAGAGCTGGTGTTTCTAGATAGCCGGAGCGGGAGTTGTGGTCCAGAGCAGGAGCTGCAGAATAATGGCGGCTGGTTAGGAACAAGCTGGACCGGGCACCATTTTTTTAAATAGTCCCGCAACATAGATATGTTGTAATTTTAGGGATATCTACAAGTAATTAAGGTCATGGACAAGGAGAAAATGAAATGGAGAGCTTAGACTCAGGGATTTCTATTTTTCTTTTACTCTTCTCTATACTTTTATCTTTCTTGCTTCTTAGGTAAGAAAGAGGGGTTTGATAAGAAAAGGGAGAGATATAGAAATATTATAATACATGAGACAAATAGGAGTAGATTACTGAATTTACTCTTAAACCAAAAAAACATTTTATAGCTATAATCTTACATTAGCAGAGATCTTTGTATTTTTGTTGCAAAATTGTAGGTATATTTTGTTATATTGGCACAGAATTTTGAATATTGATACAGGTTTAAGATTTGTATTGGTATAAATCTTTGTATATTGATACAAAATTTAAAATTAATTTTGTTACATTATATGTATACATGCATATGCATGTATATATATGCATGTATGTATGATATATGCATATATATGTATATATACGCATGTATGTATGTATTTCAACTCTTTTGTAGGTATTACGCCTATGCCACTCATTTAAAAATGCAAAGTTTAGTCCCAGTTCTTTTAACAGCTGCTATTGTAAAGTTTGAGATGATTAAGTAATGCAAGTTATAAGTCAGATAATCAAATTCACAGTCATTTTAGATACTAGTCTAGTTAATTATGATAAAATGTTTTCAAGGTTATTCAGATAGTAAATAGCTAAGAATAAACAATGTTTGACAATGAAAAAGCCTATGACCCATGGCTTAGGCAAGAAATAAGTGTGAGCCATTTAGGAGGTGGAAGGAATTCTGGGACAGAGCTGGGCGGGGGTTTCTCTGGGAAGATATAATGAGAAGAACACATGGTACTTGAACACAGTTAACCAGACATGTGGCAGAATATGGATTAAAATAAATGAGTTATCTCAAGTTATAAGTTATGAGAGAAGAGCCTAGCTATATGGCCAAGGTATTTGTAAATATATTTTGAGTTTGAGTCTTATTTCTGGGAGCACAGAGCTAGGAGGAAGAACCAGGGCTTAACTTAAACACAAACTAACAGGTCTGTTGAATTTCAACATCAAGTACTTTTCATAAATCTTTCCAGCAATTTTATCCAGGATCAGTTTTGATTTTTAAAAGCCACTCTAGTTGTTCTGTGTAAATAAAGGCTAGTCATACACTTTCCATAGTCTCCGTTTTTATTCGGAAATGCTCAGGCAAAATGAACAAGATTTTCAGTCAACAAAGTTATTATTTGCTAAAATGAGTTAGCCAGGATTCTGAAAACAAAAATGCTTGTATAAACTCTCCGAAAGCCAAAACAAAATTGACCTATCTTCCATTTACAAATGACTTCGAACTGTTTGATATGATGAGTAATTTGAAATTTAAGTTATTTCAACTCATTCCTGAATTATGGGGAATGGAGTATCCACAGAGTTAGCTATGCCTTGGCCTCTCTCAGCTCTGCCCGTGTTTTCCCTGCATGTTGGCTAGAAACAAAAACATCACTAAACATTCTCCCGACTCATTGTTCTCTTACATGTCATGTTTTTATTCTGAGCCTTTCCCCTGATGCTAAAGTTTTAATATCCTCTCACATTAAAAGCCATTTCCAAAATATAATATATTTAAAGTCAGCAGCATAGTTCCTGGGAAGTAGATTCTGAAAATAAATAGATGAAATTCTAACCATCTCTAAAGAGGATCCAGCTACTTACGGGTACTGAGGTTTTTGGTGAATAGGTGTGAATATTTCAATGCAGCCCAACCTGTGCTACGATGCAGTTATTCATTCCAAGTTCAAATACCTCCTGCACATCTTTTCTACAAAGCTCCTTTAATTAGCTCAAATGTTACTGTGGTTCAGAGTCTGAACAAACACTCTTTTTTGAGTGTGCTCTTTGGGAAAAGGAAGTTCACAAGGTTGGGCTGGAGGAGAATTGGGCATGCAGGTGATCAACCTGAGGTGTCACCTTCTGATGAGCTGTGGGTCTTTGGCTGATGAAGAGCCAAACGATTCTCCTCTTAGGTTGGGCTCATTCTCCTAGGACAAGAATAGCCACCATTAAGAAGGTTGCAGCAGGCTTTCTATGAATATTCACACAGCAACAGGCAGTCAGGACCATAGTGGCCTGCTTTATGTTCTGTAGGGGGAAAAAAACAAAACAACTCAAGTATTCTCTCAAATGCATTATTACTTCTTAGAACAGAATGAGGTAATGAGTCTAGGAGAAAAATTCTGTTTTCTTCTATGGCATCTTTCGCCTAGTCTAGCATGTTATGTAATCAAAGCAAGAAAAGTCCCTCGGTGGGATATGGGAGGGTGGGGAATGAGGAGGAAGTTATTGAGAAAATTGGAAAGAGGAAAGAGAGGATAGCAACTTCCATTTCTGCCATGCCTTCTCAGAAACTGATTACTCCATAACATTTACAGCAGTCGCATTGTGCGGGACATAGAAATGGATTAGCTGCCTGGGGGTCAGAAAAAGGCAGCACTCACCCTGAAATGTACAATGTGGGAGGTTTTTCTTTAGGTTAAAAACGTGATTTTGTGTACTTGTGTTGTTGAAAGTGAAATGGCTCTATATTCCACTCTTGTCTCTTAAAATATGTCAAAGGGGCCATACATCCCCAGTGTGTCTGGCGTTGTGTATGTGCTAAAAGGACTCAAAGAATCTGTAAGTTGAATTGCATTGTGCCCACCAAGAATAGCGTGGTTAGGGGTGTTGGGGCGGTGGGTGTTACAAAATCTATTTAAAAAGAGAAGACGTAAAGGGGACCAGTCAATTGTGGGCTCTTAGTCTGTTGTCCAGAAGAGAATTAACACAGACTGAACACATCAATTTTCTGCAGGACTGAGGGCAAGGAGAAAGCACTGCTCAGCCCGTGAAACAAAAAAAAGACTCATGCTTCCTAAATCAGAACACAACTTAGAAGTATTTAAGAGCGAGAGACCCTAGCTTTATTATTATAGCAGTCTCCCCAGTCTGCAGAGTGGAAAGTGAGAATTAGGAAGAGAACAAGGCATGGTACATGGGAAGGATTGAAGGGAGAAAGTTGAAGTGGGAAATGATGTAATTACATTATAATCTCAAAATATAAAAGAAATAATTTTTAAAAGTGGGTTGTTAACACATTACCTCATTTGCTTTCAGCAAATACCTATAATGTGGGCAAGACTGTGAGGGGAAGCTCTCTCCTTCTGGAGAGAAATGAATGGGTTTCGTGTGGTCCATGACTGTTTCTGTCATACACCTGCAAAGGGACAGAACTGAGTTTCTCAATGCTAATCTAAGGCTCTTTGTTCCTTTGCCTTGCTATGTGAAAACCAAAACAAAATATTCAGAAAGCTTAAATAAGGAGCTGAAATCTAGAAAGTGGCAAAACATGGAAATACCAACTGAAACACAAAGATGTAATACTGGAGAGAATTTTGAGCCTGTGGGGGATATTTTTCTTTAATATATCTTCATTGCTCTAATATCTCTTATAATAGGTTAATGATTGGTCTCTCATAAATTACCTTTTTATTTTATTCATTATTGTGTTGTCTGTGTGTGCGTGTAAATTATGTGTTTATAATGTGGCTGCCCATGTGCCATAGTCAGCCTGTGGAGGCTAGATAGCCATTTTCTGGTCCCACTTCCACCGTGTATAGGTTCTGGGGATCAAACTCGGGTTTTCAGGCTCGTGCAAATGTACTCGCTTACTCTATGTGCCATCTCCTAGACACTTTACAAGTTCTTCATGAGTATTTTGCTACTCTATATTTTGATTTCTTTCTACTTGTATTATGAAAGCAAATTAAAATGCACTGTAGCTTTCTTGCCTTGCTCTGTCAGATTTTAGATATAAAGGAGAAATATAAAGTAACTCTTTGATCAGCTATTTTTATGATGGCTCCACATTAAACAGAAGGAGTAAAATATTCTTTCAGGAGGACACTAGGCCAGCAGTATAAATGCTGCTTACAAATTCATTTGAGGCCAGTGAGATGGCTTGGGTCTTAAAGGTTCCTGTTGCCAAGTCTGATTACCTCCGTTTGAACCTCAGAGCTCCTGAAAGTTGTCCTTTGATCTCAATATGTACACTCACTATACCATCACAATGCTCATGCATGCACACACAAACAGTAACTAGATGTAATGAAGATTAATAAAGATGAGTTTGTTCTCTAAATTTTAGGCTCTGTGGAACATTAAAAAAAATACACCATTTCAAAGTGAGCCCAACACACTAGCTCTGTGCAGTCTTGTAAGATTATGTAGTTGGGTAGTAAGACCACCTTTTTTTTTTCACTCTTCTTGCTCAAAAGAGTTATTAGTCAGGATCTCTCCTGAGTAGTAGAGAATCTGATTTTAATTTATAAAAATACCACATTTTCATGTTAATAACTCTGTGTATTTAAGACATCTGTTTGAATGTCTGCAAATGTTAATTTACCAAGGGGAGGGGTGAATGATCCAATAAAAAGCTGTTACATTCTTTTATGAATTAATAGTATGGCTGTTTAATGGGTCCTTTACCAGAGTTAAGTTAAAATGAGGCCTTTTATCTTTATGGCGACTGCATAGACACAGCTGCTCACAGTTAATATTGCAGATGAACTGTAACTAATTGAAAATAAAAATGCAAATAAAAGACCTTGTAGTACATCTGTACAGGCTGGGTGCCTCAAGAGTCCCTAGAAAGAAGGACTCTTGAGGTTCCTGTGGAGAGCACATACAATACCACATTTGACTCGTGCCTTGTCATCGTTTTCTTATATGTGGTAAGAGACTCTGAATGTCATACAACACTTGGGCCACAGAAAGCAGAAGAGACTTTGAATATCACACAGCACTTAGGCCACAGAAAGCAGGGTGAGCCGTTACCTTGACTCTTAAGTACCACAAGTTCTCATGGTTAAATACTTAGTGTTATTTTATAATTTTAATTTTTTAGATTACATTCGAATTTATTTATCCTTCCTCCTCCCTGTATGCACATGTACCTGTGTGTGTTTGGGGGATAGGAGATGAATGGCTTAGGTCAGAGATCAACTTAGCAGACTTAGTCTTCACCTTCCACTCTGTAGGACTAGGTATCAAACCCAGCTTGTCAGGATTGACAGCAATTGCCTTTACCCACTGTGCCAGCTTGCTTGCCCTGATATTATTGTCACTGGCTACATGTACTTGTGTGTTAGGGTGAATAACAGAGTGTGTGAAGGTCACAGGACAACTTTTAAGAATTGGTCTTTGCCTTTTGCACTTCTTTCTGAAGCAGGGTCTGTCTTGTTTGTAGCAAGTTAAGGTCAGATTAGCTGGCCACAAGCTTAGAGTTGATTCTCCTGTGTCTACCTCCCATTTCCTGTTGGAGTGTTGGGATTGCAAATATACACTTGGGATCTTTATTTTTACCTGTATATTACAAATACTTTTACCAACTAAACCATTTTTATGGCTTTGGGAGTTACTTTTAAACCATTGCAAGTGCCATGTATTAGAAACTTCTGCATTGGTGGACATTTTCTGTTATACGATCCAATATGATAGCCAATAACTACCAGTGAGCATGGAGGATATAAAAGTATCATGCAAGTTGAAACAGGTAGTTTTTAAGTTAAGTTGAGCAGTGGCATGAATTTTATGACTCTTGTGTCTTTCAATGCAGACAGAAAAACAAAATCAATTCCTCAAAGGTTTTCATCAATAGAAATGCAATGTAAAAAGACTCCAAAAAGGAGATGCTAGCATGGAACACCAAAAACTCTGTCTGAAGCCAGATTGTCTGCAGCATGCCATTTACTTGCTATGCGATGTGGACAAATAACTGAACTCCATTACTCTTTAAAGATTTCATCTTCCCACTCTATGAAGAGGGAGATAGAAGTAAGGTAACTTATGCATAGCACATGATGGAATTCAATGAACATTAACATTAGTGGTTTCCCTCATATGCAGGTGGGGTCACAAATGCTACAGCATGCCCCTTTTAGTGACCATTCCATGGGTGACATATGTATTATAGATCCATAGATATTTGTGCTGATAAAATAATTTCAGATATGACAGGGTCCAGCTAGTTCTGTCCACCATGTCTCCAAAGAATCAAAAACTCTTTCAGCAAATACTTGTTGGTATATCTATTGTGTACCAGAAACTATCCTAAATGTGTGTGTGTGTGTGTGTGTGTGTGTGTGTGTGTGTGTGTGCACATGTACACATATAACTCAAGGTCTATCTATCTATAGTCTATTCTCTATGAACTCAGGTCCTCAGTTTCCTACTTTATCAAACAGGAGTCAGAACACAAACAACTCCTTGGGGCCACAGTATGAGTTAAATGAAGGCAATGCTTTTAGAATCCTGTCTTGTATTCCAGGAAAGCCACTGTTATTGATATTTCTCAGATGAGAGCTGGGATGTTGAGTGATGCTGGGGGAATGGAAATCTTTTCAAGCCTGGAAGGCTAATGTGGCTTTCTCGCCACTACCAAGACCACAAGCTCATAGATGGCTATTGCAGGAAGGGATCTGCATAACAGATAATTCAATCCTATTGTTTTGAAGATAAGCAAAGTAAATTCTGAGATTAAACACTCTGTGTGGGATCTTATCTGAGGCAGGTTCAGTGTCTTGTCTGAGATTAATGATTTAAAACATTTGATCTAGTAAATGACCATCAAGTCACACTGCATGGAGTTAGCCACCAACTGACTGGATCCACTCTTCTGTCTACTTTGGACAGTTGCTAAATCATCAGAACTTAATGTTCTAGTTCATTCTCTCTGTGAATGGGAAGGAAAATAAAGTACAAATCTTAATTTCTGAAGACCATCTGGGATCATGGATCTTAATAATACTACCTGGGTTATGATATAGTCCATTTTTATTCTAGTAGGTTTTAGGAATTACCTTCATACTCAGTGTTTTTCTGAGGAATTCTGTTAATCCAAATATTGGTATGGAGTGTCTATGATGTAATGGCTATAAAGTATGATTCCTCAAACTGAAGACAATAGGAAGCAGTGTGGGGCAAGTTTCTTTTACAGAGTGACAATTTCTTTTTTTGTTGTTTTGTTTTTTGTTTGTTTGTTTGTTTGTTTTGTTTTGTTTTGTTTTTTTGTTTTTAGAGACGGGGTTTCTTTGTGTAGCCCTGGCTGTCCTGGAACTCACTCTGTCGACCAGGCTGGCCTTGACCTCGAACTCAGAAATCTGCCTGCCTCTGCCTCTCAACTGCTGGGATTAAAGGCGTGCACCACCACCGCTGGGCACAGAGTGACATTTTCAGCTTTGAAATGTTTATAGATCTTCCCTGGCCCACAGGGAATTTAATGAGGACCTAAGGAAGGGGAGGCAAAAGAATGAAGGGACAAGAGACACAAAGAAGGAGAGGAAATCTCGGGTTCTGATCAAGCTCTCAAATTTTATTATTGGGCTGCAGGTTATAAAGGGATAGCAAAACGGGAAGGTTAGGCAAGGATCATTGCTTAAGGCCATTCCACTATCTTAATCTCGTTGCCCAAGACCATCCTAACCGGCTTCTGGGAAATACCAGACGTTCTTTCAAATCCTGGGACCTGGGACTGCAAACGTTCCTTCTTGATCTTGTATTTTACCTGACTAGTCTTTCCAGAACAGCGGGTAATTTCATGGGTTTGGCTCTCTCAGGATAGATTCCCTCTGTCAACTTGAGTCTTTTTGCCCTTTGGTCAGACCTGTTTCCTGTCTTCCCTGAGGAGCAGAGGCATTTTCCTGTGATTGGGTAGTAAGAACTTTCTCCTTCACATTCATAATGTTGATGGCCATTATCCCCAAACATTCTAGGTGGACATTCTATAGGGGATAGTAAAATGTTGAAATATTCTAAATATTAGTCTTTTGCATTATTATGAATACCCTCCTAAGTGGACAAAAAATACTCTGTCTTGACTTTAGGTTTGGCAAAGATCGATATTTTGTGGCTGAACATCTGAGGGACTATGTAAATTCATATTAAACAAATTTTCTCAAGATTCAAGTAAAAATGACAAAGTGATCAAATGGCGGGGGTAGGTTCTGGTCAGAAGGAAAGTACATATTGAGAATTCTCTGAAGTAAGAATCACTGCCTGGCTGATTGGACACACAATTCTAAAAACTTAATTATTCTGACAGTGCTTTATAATTTTCTAGAATGTAAGTAAACTTTTCTGAAAAATTTTAAGGAATCAGCTCATGTGTACAACTGTTAGTATTTCTATCAACATGTAATGTATTGTTTATCTCTCTTCTACTGCATTTCTAGAATTCAACACAGAACTAGGCAGATAATAGTTTCTATCTTAATTGAGCCACCAAATAATAATTGAATAAAGTGTGAAAAAAGGATAAAATATGGTAAGCTGTGGTGATATATTAAAATACAGAGTAACTATTTGAAAAGTTCACATACAGGAATTTTGATTCCTCCTATAGAACTAGATGACCACTATCACTGTAACATCACTGTCATCCTCACTATGGCCATTACAATGCTATCTGTATTTCAAGTGGGAACAGAAATACAAGTGTCCAGGAGCGTTTTCACTGGCCCAGTCTTTTAAGACTTTGTATTATTTTATATCAAGCTGATTAGCTCTTATTTTCACTTTCATGTTTCATACACATTCATAGCTGTGGTTACTCTAGTAATAATTGTCCGATCCCTGTCTTTAAATATTTACATGAACTCCTCTGATCTGTACTAGACATTTCATGAAATATTTACTCTTGCTCAGAGGTGCAATCCTTGCCTATATTAGTGTACAGCTTTCATTTTGAGATATTAAGCAATTTCATGGCACAACAATATTTTTGACCAAATAGTATAAACAATAGAAGAGTCTGATTATACCAGCCCCTGAATATATTCCTGCTGGTTTAATGTATATAAATTGAGAGCTTAACTGACAAATTTTGACTTAGGTTTCTTCATGTTTGTGACTAGATCAGAAGATCTCACACTTACAGAGAATTCTCATAGACATGTGTGCTTAAAAACACCCTGGCTTTACCTTGTTCACAATGGTTGCCATGGAAACCCGATGGGCAAACACACTGTCCACTTGCTACACTACAAATTGACTCCATTCTGGCAGTCACAGATGTGAACACAATTAGAACTATGAAACCCAGAAGGACATTCTAGAAGATAAAAATGTCAACGTGTTATCTTTAACTTGAAAACAAAATAAAAGGAATATTCTAGTCTGTGTGTTTATCAAGCCTAAAAACTAGACAAAAGAAAAGAAACAGGTGTATGGGAAATTAAAGGAGAGATTAATCACAGATGGGTTGTTGTTGTCTAAAACTAGTAAAGCCCATCTTTATACTTCAGAAAGATCTGAAGTATTTTTATAAGTTCATTTTGCTTGCATGTAATATAGTTGGCCAAAGATGGTGCTGCAACCCCCCCATACACTATAAGCTTGCATATTTGAACAGTTGGTCTAAAGCTGGTCATATTGTTTGGGATGTTTGTGGAACCTTTAGGAGGGGGAACCTACTGGAAGAACAATGGTGTCAGGTCTTGAGGCTTTATAGCCTGGTTCCACTTTTTGTTCACATCGTGCTTCCTGAGTGTAGGTAAAATGAGAGGAGCCAGCCTCCTGCTCCTTGATTGCCTAATCCCAAATCCCAGTTGGGATAGACAACATCCCCTTTCGACTGTAAGCCAAGGTAAGCACTTTCTCCTCTCAATTACTTTATCACACAAAAAGAAAAGAAACTAAGACATCCAAAACCTAAATAGCAATCTTAAATCATCTGATTCCAGATAAATCTGATGATACTAATATTGAATTAAATTCCTTAAATAAATAAAGCATTGTATATGAAAAGTGATTTTTATGGCCTTTGTATTTGAAGTCCTGCAAGGGAATTCCCAGGGGCTGAGCATAAAGGAAACAAGAGAGGAAGAAAAAGGAGGATAATGAGAATGAAAAAGATATTATATATACATAAAACATTATATAAACAGTAGGTTGGCATTTTATGAGCTAGTGAGGTTTTATAGTCAGTGAGATTTAATCTTTGAAGTATTTTATTGGATTTCCCCTCAAGTGGAAAATAGAGTTATCTTAGTATGTCCAGAACACTATGTCTTACCTCCAGGTTTGGGAAAGATAAATATTTTTGTGGCTACATTTTTGAGTAAATCCTTGTTTCACCTCCTTGGGCTGTGAATACATATCCAATGAACTTCTGCATAGAACAAATTCATCTTCCTATAGAGATGTTCATGTTGGAGCATCAGGAGCTATACTTGACTAAGACTAAAGGACTTCAATTTCCTTCCTTGAATTCTCTTTATCATTGGGTCACTCATCTTCTATTTTATGAAATTCACTCACCTGACAAGTATTTATATTTCCCTTAATTTCCCCCACCTTTCTTTCCCACCTTCTTTCTAGGCACAAAGGGTGAACCATTTGAACACATGTGGAACTTTTCCAATGTATGTGGAGTTACTCAGAAAAATTTGAAAAAGTCAGTGGGGCAAGAGAAAACTATGAAATACAGAAGAAATTAAGTAATGAATATGTCCCTTTTACTGATATCATTGTAACTGTTAAGTAAGAGTAATTGTGGTAGAATTTCTATCTTAGTTCTTATGTATGGTAGAGAAAGAATATAAGAAAAAATATATAAACTAAAAGACAGTTGCATTAGTTGGTATTTTCATTTTGTTAAATGACTTTTGTCATGGTTTGAATATGGTTGGCCCAGGGAGTGGCACTATTTGGAGGTGTGGCCTTGTTGGAGAAGGTGTGTCACTGTGGGCGTGGGTTTCAATGTCTTAATTCTAGCTGCCTGGAAATGAATCTTCCACTAGCAGTCTTCAGATGAAGATGTAGAACTCTTACCTCTGCCTATGCTATGCCTGCCTGGATGCTGCCATGCTCCCACCTTGACTATACTGGACTGAACCTCTAAACCTGTAAGCCAGCCCCAATTAAACCTTGTCCTTATAAGAGTTGCATTGGTCATGGTGTCTGTTCACAGCAGTAAAACCCTAACTAAGGCAACTTTATTATTTTTTTTAAATTGATCAGTCTAAAAATTTAGACACATCTTTTATTTCCCCATCTTCAGTATTTTAGTCACCATTACAGTGGACTGTTATCCTAGAGTGCTGTTTTGTTTGTGAACCTCCATTCTCATGCTAGTCTTGTTAATTTTCAAATCCTAGGTGGTGTGGTTTGCATGGAGACTCTTCTCTATCATAAGCTCATGCACCTGAACTCTTGCTTTCCAGCCAGTGGTGCTCCTCAGGGCCACAACAGCACCTAAAGGAGGTGGAGTCTTGCTAGAAAAAATACATTCCCAGAGACAGGCCTTGAAGACTTATAGAATGGTCCCAGTTCCTGTCCTTGTTCTGCTCCTGGATAACTCCTACTACCTGAAGGGCTCTCCACATACTACTGAGTCATTTCTTCCCACCATGATAGGCACAAGGTCAACTGTCAGCCAAAACAAGTCTCCCTTAGATTGTCTTTATGAGCAGGGCGGTGGTGGCACAGGCCTTTAATCCCAGCACTTGGGAGGCAGAGGCAGGCAGATTTCTGAGTTTGAGGCCAGCCTGGTCTACAGAGTGAGTTCCAGGACAGCCAGGGCTACACAGAGAAACCCTGTCTCGAAAAAACCAAAACAAACAAACAAAAAGATTGTTTTTATGAGATTATAAAAAACCAGCAGTAGGACAGTGACTAAGATCACACATGCTATCAGATTAAAGAGAAAACTCATGTTAACAACATAGATGAGGAAAAGGCCTTGTAATAGATTCATTAAAATATAGAAGGATGTTGCAAATTAATTGCTTGCTCTTTGACTTGAATATCTTAATGTGAATGTTGAAGCCAGCACCTTAGTTGGTAAAGAGTAAAATATATATAACAAAAGATGGGCTCTGTGTTGTTCTTGAATACACCAAGTTAACCTAAGAATGCAATTCCCTCTGAAGTAAACATAAAGTACAATAAAGCTAAAATATGAAACATGTTTTCCCTGGAGAATTGATTCGAACATGTATTTGGAAGAACAAATAAGAAATAACAAGAAAACCCCTTAAAATGCAAGCAATAAAGGAGATAGCCATTTTGTATTTCATGCTTTGCTTGTAGCCAAGGCTAGACTTGAATCCCAGTTGTTCTTCAGTCTCCATAGTTTTAAGTTTAAAGGCATGAGTCACCAACCCCAGGACACAAACCCATTCCTCTTCCAAAGATTGGCATATTCGGACTATTTGTCAAGTCCTCAGTAAGTGTAGGCTTCTTCAGTCCCCTGCTTGGAACCTTGAAGCTCATCTGATTTGATGTCCACAATGACTTTGGGCTTTAGGGTAAAAAGTAGAATTGAGTCTCAGGGGAATTTGTTCTCATCAATACTATTTCAATTTCTCCAGCGACTTCAGAGTTTTTCTGTGATTTTTTTTTAAAACTAGGTAATGATCAATATTTGTATAATTTTATTGGAAATGTGATTGTAGTTATTAACAAATAATTGGAAATTAGCTTTTACACAGGCCTCTACGCATCACCCTATAGCAGCGAGCTCAAAAGTGTACTGTATGAGGGTCAAAGAGAACCATCAACTTGTCTTTCTCACAGTAATTCCTGGTCTACCTAAGTCCAGAACTGTAGATTCCATCCACTGGATTGCAACATCCACCACTTGTATACATACACTTGAGTTCACAGTTGGTACCATATCTTGTCTGGGGACAACCTAAAGGAAAATAGTTTTAAATATTACATTAAATGAACATGTCATGGGCCAGCAATGTTTTGTTTTTTTCTCCTTTGAGATAGCTTCCATATGAGGAGAGAAAAACCATCAGTTAAGACAGAGCCATCTGGGTCTGTTTGCTAGGTTTCACATACAGCACTGCTCTGGGCTCACTCACTTGCCAGTCTCTCCACAAATATTTACTATGCTGGCTCTGTGTGCCCAGGACACTGGCACCTAGAGCTTGCCTGTATACCAGTCAGCAGTAATTCAGATCAGAGAGTATGATGGTTAATGCAGAAGACAAGCCTTAAGGAGTAGCCGTGATTCTTTAGTTTAGCTCCTACACATGCCTGTGAGGGACTATCTCGATTGGGTTCATTTATTAGGGTGGCACCATTCTCTTAGTGAAGCTTCTGGGTTTCACTGAAAGCAAACAGGAGAGCTGAGCAGTAGCTTCTTGACTACAGACACAGTGTGACCAATTGCCTGAAGCTACTGTAATCATGGCTTTTATAGGACTGTGCCCTAAAACTGTGAGCCAAAATAAACTCTTCCTCTTTTAAGCTGATTTGGTCAGAATATTCTATCATAGCAATAGAAAAAGTAACTAATAATAGAAGTATTTTATATAATGTCTCAAAAATGGATAGTGCGGCAAGAGGAACCGTGCTTTCTTTAATATTCTGTTGCTTCAATGTTCAGTAGAGGAAGGTAATAACCAAAGATGCTGCCAACACCAGTTAAGGTACCAATGAATACAGAGAAACAGTCATGAGGACTTTCTTATCCATGTCAGGGGTATATCATGGGATGATAGGAGACACCATCAATGTGAGACTAGGACCCTTATAGCATGCAGAGGATGCTTATATTTAGTTGGTTTTGCCATAAAAATATGTCCCCAGACTACTGTCTAATACATATTAAGAAAAACTCAATATCCATATAGTACATGAAATTCCCCAATCTTTGAGAGTTGGCAACTAATTAAAATTATTTTATAACAGCATGGAAGGCATATTCTGCAGCCAATTCAAACACATTTGTGGCTAGATTTGGCCAAGGGCCTACCATTTATAACCTCTAGTTTATAGAGTTTTTACATAATGATATTTCACACATGGATTATCTCATTTAATGCTCCCAAACACCCCTGTGATGTGGGTTGCAGTGGTTTTAATTTTCTCTTGGAAAAACTGAAGTTTGCAGACTAAAGCCTTGTGCAGACTTAGACAACCAGTGAGGTCAGAAGTCAAGACTCAATTTGAAACACCTAACCTCTAACCAAGCTGTCTTTCAATTTCAATATTAAGAGAGGCATTGGATTATCTTTTGTTTGTTTGTTTTTGTTTGTTTGTTTGTTTGTTTTAATTCTGGGTAGCAGGAAAAATAGATGGATTTACAAGGAGAAAAAACAACAAACCAACACACACAAAGGTAAAACCACTCACCCAAACACACAAAGAAGGACCACTCACCCAATTTGTCACATACGTTGTAAACCAGGATGTTTGAGATATGTAATTAAAATCTGTCCTCATTTATTCATTTTGGCAGCAGCACATGGCACCTACTATATGTTGCTCACCTCAAACCTCCTGAAAGTGATTCTGTACACATACCTGTAAGTATATGTCCTGTGACCAACGTTCCCGCCTTCCTCTCCTACTCTAGTTGCAACCACCTCAGCCTCTGATAACCACTCCTGTGAACACTATGAGTTTAGATTCACATATAGGTCATGTTTTGTGTCATTTATTTTCTGTACCTGACAGAAGAGTCAACAAGTCATCGCTGTCTGATGGAATCTTATAATATAGGGAGGGTTTGCAAAGTGCACGTGCTGTTATATAACATGGAAATGTCTGTCTTATTGGCTCTCCAGTACGGATGGCAATGGAACGAAGATAATTCTATTTGTCCTCTTTTCTCCCAACATTAGTTATATAATTTTATTATTATATTCTCATTTACAACATTCAAAATTCCAGAGTTTGCAATGAAACACTTGAAATATTTGACATGCCATGCTTAATCCACATGTGTTGATAGAGATTAGGGCCTTCTGCCCCATAAACTTCAATGAAGGAAGGTCAGCAGACTTACACTCTCACTTTGTTCAGTCAGTTTGTGGATTATTCATGTTTGATAAAATCACTCCATTGTTACAACATCTATCTGTGTCATGTAGCCATGATGTACACAGCTATTTTATACGTGGCACCAATTAAACTGAATTTAATGTTATTAATTGTCTGGTTACTACAGTTTTTCATCATTTATTTTGTTGCTCAATTTATCTTTCAGTTGTTCCTTAAAAGATTTAAATATTTTTTTTCCAGTAACATTTTACTTTAAAAAGTAGCGGTTCGTCTTAGGGTTTTATTACTGTGAAAAGACACTATGACCAAGGTAACTCTTTCTAAAGAAAAAATGTACTTGGGGCTGGCTTACAGTTTCAGAGGGTTAATGCATTATCATCATGATGGGAAGTATGGCAGCATGCAGGCAGACCTCGTGCTGGAAGAGCCAAAGTTCTACATTTTGATCCAAAGACGGCAGCAAGAGATGGTCTTCTACAGGCAGCCAGGCAGAGGGTCTCTTCCTCATTGGGCAAAGCCTGAGCATAGTAGGCTTCAAAGCTGATCTTTGCAGTGACACATGTTCTTCAACAAAGCCACACCTTCCTCAGTAACACTCCTCTCCTAATAGTGCTACTCTCTATGGCCAAATATTCAAACCACCACACTGTTGATTTGCCACCATACTATATTTGAAAACAGCTTAGCTACGAATCAAATGCTTGGATTACATTTTCTCCTAAGATATGAACAGACATCGATTCAGGATATGCTAACACTGAGAACTGTTAAGAGGCACAAAACGCCTCATGTTACACTCACAATGCCTTCAGAATTCCCTCCTATCTTAGCAGAGTTCCCAGGACAGGTTTTTGGTCAATCTTCTTTTATTTCTGAGTAAAGCATTTGAACTTTTGTCTTTCTTGGTTTTACTATCTCCTTCCACTGTTTCCACTTGTCCATCACGCTTACCATCATTGTGTCCTCCATGTCTTTGCCGAGGCCATCAGTGTCCGTCTCCACATCTCTTGCTGTTATCATGGCCTTCCTTAACATGATTTGGGACCTAAATTTCATTTTCATTGTTTTCTGAGCTCTTCAGCTTCGTGTCCATCTCTTGGGTTGTTCTGTAATTTATTCATGAACTCGTGCCTCTCTTTTTTACCATCACGTTTTACAGCAAACATTCATTCATTAGCCCTTCGGTGTTCTACAGTAAAAGTCTTCCTGATCTAGTTCTCCTGTGTTTTGCTTTTCAGGTTCATCTTTTTTCTTCTCACAGAATCAATATTGAGAAGCAAATAGAAATCCAGACACTTGTTTTCTTGTTTTTAAAATGAAGGATGTGCTTCATTGACTAACTTTAATCACCATATGTGTTCCTAAGGCACACTTGGGCTTCAGAGCTGAAAAACTAACGCAAACAATTTGGACAAATATGTATGTACCCATATATGTACAAGTTGTGGGAAATGCATACATGTACATATATGGGTACATAGGTACCTGTGTACATATGTAAGCATCTATGCATTTGTGTTCATGTATATATGTGTGTGTTTATGTGTGCATTTATGTTCAAATGTGTATGTGACTGTTGAGCCATCATACATAGATTCCAGTCTGTCCTGATGTGACTGTATGAAGTTGAAATATACTATTGGTTTCTTTAATGTTCTTTCTGTAGTATATAATGCTCGGCAGAATTTAAAGATGCTCCCACAGCCTGCCACTTCACAATTCTTAGCAGCACAGCACGGGGAATGTCAGTTCCAATGGCACAGCTAAGAGCCACCCTTGCTGCAGCTCTTGCCTCACTGATTTGACGATTCTTCTGTTTATAATTTTAGTTATGATAATAATCAATGTTAAAACTTCACAGAAGCAAGTCTTTAGCTTTCAGTACTGACTGTCTTTGTCTTTTGATCTCCTGTTTCCCTCACAGTTGGTTTCTGCAGGTTGAAGAGGATGTTGGGTTCTTTCATCTTGTCATTTGACATCACTAATAGACTTTTGAAGTTTTCCAAGTGTTGCCAGTGTTACCTCAACTGTCCCTCATAGCGAAGAGTGTGAATACATTGCTTTCATTTTATATCCAATTTCTGTAGCCTTTTAA
The DNA here is from genome assembly GCF_011762505.2 of Arvicanthis niloticus. Lineage (NCBI taxonomy): Eukaryota > Metazoa > Chordata > Mammalia > Rodentia > Muridae > Arvicanthis > Arvicanthis niloticus. Next base: position 16,531,099 of record NC_047661.1, read on the forward strand.
GAGGCCATTGCCTCTACAGTACAGCAGGCAAATATACTGCCATCTAATTAAAGCCTCACTTAAAAGGAAGCATGTCAGATTGTACCACACTCCTGGCACCCGGCTTCTGCTCACAGTTCAGCATAGCTATTGCTTAGACAGTTAGGGTGAATTTAAGGATGATCCCACAGCCTGACTATAGCAGCCTTTGTTACCTTGCTTCCAGCAGGCCAAGTAGACAAGGATACCTTCTTGTCACCGGGCAACATGTTCCTGAGCCACAGAAACACTGTTGAACACAGTCATGTCCACAATATCCAGGACAAGCTGTACAAAAGAGCAAAATGAAGACATGCAAAGATTATTTTGCTTAATGAATATCTGTCACTCAAGGCTTTTAGACACTTGACAGCACATGGTTCTTTCTCCCAATCCTATATCTTTCTGACTTTCCTACAGTTCGATTTTCAGCCTAAAAGGTCTAAACAAACATCAAAATTGGAAGTCCCAAGCTAAAGCAGTTTTAGCTGGAACAAGTAACATATTTGCTCTGTATCTAGTTTCAAAATGAACATCTGGTAGATTTCACTTATAAATTAGAAGCAACAACTTCCAGTCTTACTTTTCCACATGTTCTCCCCCCCTCTCTCTCTGAGTGTATGTGTGTATTTATTAGTATGTCTATGTACATATGTGCATTTTTGTGTGTGAGTATGTGTATATACATATGTGTATATTTGGGTGTATATATGTAGCTATATTTTTAGGACATACATGTTTCTTCAAAAATATTGAATAGTTTTCCTCTTAAAGTCCATTTTGGAATCTTATTTGTACCCTAACCTCAACATAAGAGCCACAATGCTCACATTTTCTAATACTTATCTATGTCATTGTATTTACAGATCTGTTATGTTTCAATAATGAATTAAGTTGATTGCTGAAAGACAGCACTCAATGATGAAAGAAACATCTGTGCGAACCAACTGGGATGGGTACGTGGTAAGCATGAGAAGATAAGCATGAGAAGCCCTTGGCCTTGGCAACAGCAGGCTGCACACTTGGCTCTAACCTAACAATCTGTCAAGACAAAGAAAATTGCTCCTACAAGATCACAGCTTTCTTTAGACAATGTGTTCCCAGTGTTCAGGGGCCATAGCTTTTGAACATGCTCTTGCATGGGGACATTTCTCCAACTGACTCTCTTTGAAGACTAAACACAAAGGAGCCATCCAGAACCTTCCTCAGGAAGTGTTTGTGGGATGGCTTTCATGCAAAGGTCACTTGGCAGTTGAGGACACAGAGGTACTATCCAGTAGGTGTCCATCATCATCCCTCTAGATTTGAGATTTTGTCCTATTAGATTTTTATGCCCAGTAATATAGCAGGGTGCTATCACAAGACAATTAAGAGAGAACACTATCTTTATGTAAGTCAGAGGCAGCAGCTACCTGCCTGGGAAACACAAGGAGAAAAATCTTCAGCGGCACATCAGCTTAATGGCCTGAATAAACACAAACTTTCCTCTTTCCGCACATTCTAAAAAGACACTTTTCTGCATGTCTAGTTGGATTTGTATCATAGAATATGCTTTGCATAGTTTTATAAAATCCATGATTTACAAAATATGAATGATGCTGAAATGAATGAGGGTCTTTTGGATAAGGAAGAATAAGAAAACCAAGGCTATAGAGACAGAACCAATGTGGTCACATGGGTCCTTCAGGCATGCTCCATCCCAGAAGGAGACTAGTAGCAGGTGTTCTAGAAGTCTCTAGAGTCATAAGTGGGATGTGAATCATAGCATGGATATCTGGTCAAGTAAGGAAAAGAGCTTCATTTTATAATAAAGAGAGATATTTCTGGATAAGAATGTATAACTGTGGCTATTATTCTGAATATAAAGAACCACCATATCCACTAAACAGGAAGAAACTTTGTGTGAGTATCTTACTGACTTTAATAACTATGGGTGCAAGGTACAGGTTTTAAGATACTCTTCCATGAGTTGAAGTTACAGGACAGCCATTTTTACCCAGGACATGTCCATCATATCAATGGGTGAGCTTGCACTTACTAAACTCACAACTACTTCTTTCTTTGTCATGTGTAGAAATGTGTTTTAATGTGTGTAGAAAAAAAACAGAAATTATTTTTAGCCTTCAACTTAATTACCCTCCTTAAATCAGTACACTATATCTGATGAGACTAACCTGCTAAAGAATATGCCATCTGTAAAAAAGACAACGTATGCACAAACCTATTGGTCCCTGACTCATTAAACTTACATACCAAGTATGGTGTATAGTTTATAGAAGTTATGGTAATCTTTGTTCCCCAAGGGATACTTATTTTGTGGAGTAGCTCATGTTTTTCATTCAATTTTGTAGCTCATTCACGTTAGACTTCTTGGTTCATGAGCACATCTCTGTGGTTCACGAAACTTAACAAGGTTCACGAAACTTAACAAGGAAAGACACACTCTGGACATAACGATTTTATTAGATTGTGATGTCATAATAAAGTCAAACCTCCCATCTTTCATTTCCTAATGTTCTCTTTTGATCATAGCTGGCTTTTGTTACATTTCTTACAGTTATTCTTCCTAAAATATTATCTATCCAGCAAGGGTAGATAATATTTTCCATTACAAAATGGCCATTTTTCTCCATCCTCAATCTTCTCTTTCTCTTTGACTCAAATTAAAACAACAACTTGATTTAGAACTTACTGTTCTGATTTGTTTAAATATTGAAGGCTCTGGTTCTGTGGCAGGCCCCTCTGCTACTGCACACCGTGATTGCATGAATGGCATTTCACTTAGACAAACAAGGCTGCTACTGTATCTTGAGGCACATACTTCCCAAGTAAATGCATAGCATTCATCTGTTTTCCTCAGTTCATTTGCCTTGTATTTGAAAAGGTTACACACGTATGGGCAAGGCATTGTGACACAATTTGGCTTTATTCTAAAGGAGGAGAAACTACAATCTCACAATGAATGTTCATGGCCATGGGTACTATCATCACTGACAAGCTTCTATGAATGCCTCCCCCCTCCTCCTGACCTGACAAAGCTAATCTTATCACATTTCTGAAAGCATCTACTGGGAGTGTGGAGAATCTTTCATAAAACTGAATACTGAGAGCTCAAGGAAAAGTGATTCTGAATAGCAGGCACTGCAAGTTAGAGAGAAGTGTAAGGTTTCCAAGATCTACACTAGAGTAAGGCCTCTCGCTGGTCATGAACTCTATGGGACTGTGAGTTCACATCCCCAATACTTACTGAAAGACCCACATACTCAGGCTGAGCTTCCTTGCCTCTTGGCTTTGAAAAAGCATCAAGATGTTCAGTGTGAGTTTGCCTGCTTCCTCTAACTTCTGTTGAAAGAAAAGTTTGATTCTCCACTCTGAACTTGAGAACATGAAAGCCCAGTTGTTCTTGGCTGCTGAAGTTTTGCTTTTGAGCCAGCTACACCTTTTATGGTTCTTTTCTTGAGTCTTGCTTCATAGTCCTATAATTACAGCGGATGCTGCCAGGGAGCCCTCGCAGCCATATCCAACCACGTGTTGCTTGGAGCTGAGCCAACTTGACAGTGAGGGAGCTGCTCCCAGCTCAGCCAGCCTCATTTTTACAAGGTGAGGCTACCTCCCTTAATCCAAGGTAGCTTGCCTTCAGAAATAACAATACAACAAAGTTGTTTATAATCTGATAGAGGTTTCTTAAGATAATCTTTGAGACCTTGAAGGACACTCTTCTGAGATGTGTGACAATTCCTTTATAGGACAAGATTTTTGAGATATAAGCACAAGCTAAGAGAAGTTGCTTACATTATTCATTTTCAACTGGAATTTATTTATAGCTCTTAAAAATGTTAATTGAAACGATTTTCATATACTTTTCATAGTGGTTGTGCTTGCCAGTGTTTAAAATGTATCCACGATGTTTGGAATATACTGTCTATAGCTTTTAGAAAATAGTGTGACCAGAAACCCATGTTTTAAGGGAAACTGGATTGATTGAAGGAAGGAGTAGCTATGGCCAGCTTTGGGAAAGAAATAAAACTGAGGCCAAACAGTTTGGCCAGGTACATCTTACACCTATAAAATATACATTACAAGTAATTACAAGCTTAAAAATTAAATAGTTGACTGAATATTTTTACGTGCTCATTGGGACTTTTTAGTTTGCTCTTTCTTCTATAACCATTTTCAATGTTAAAATGCTCCAGAAAATCAATATGAGGTTCTGGGCTTAGGGACAGTGCTGTTTTATTATAAGACTGTGAGTAACTGGCATTTTGTCACTTAATGAAGATGTTGTTTTTATTGCAGAATAACAATGCATTTAATTTGCTTATTTTAAAGGAGACACTGCATCAACTTACATTTGAATCACTTTAAGTTGTCATTTGTTTTCTGTTGATATACAATGATAAGCACATCTTTTCATATCTTTTTTCATTATCTCTTTTCATAATGGATATTTGTGAAGAGTTTGGAGAAATTTTTTGACCAAAAAAGAAAGGGAGAAAGTACAGTGTGTTGGTGGGAGACACAGAGAGAGACTAGGTGATAATACTTCCCATTATTCAAATAAAAAAAATCCCCCAAATTTGTTAGGAAATTGAAGCTTATATTCACATTTTTCCCTTTATTCTGAACAACAAATAGTCCAGCCCTTTGGTCTCTTCTTAGAAAGTCACAGTTCTGTGCAGACCATACTTACGGAACTAACAGTGGTTTCCATGGTATCCAGGCAGACAGGTACATCTTCCTGTGACTGGATGACAGTCTTTGTTCCTTGCTGAACACTGACATACCTGGTTACAGTCTTTCCCATACATGCCTGGTGGGCAGACTTAGGGAAAAAGGAAATGTAAACCAGAATGAATTGAATTTGTCTGTGTAAATATGGTCCTAAAAGTGAAAGCAGGGGCAACTTATTAAATAAGACCGTGGCCTACAGAAGTGCACAGCCCTCCGGGACTTAGGTTTCATTAAATTTGCTTGGGGATTACTTCACTGTTTGATTTTGTTTTGTTCAGTCAATTTGTGATTGACTGTCAAGGGTTGGCTGCAATTTTCTTGTCATGGAAAAAAAAGTCATAGTGCGATGTCAGGGAAAATCAGCTAAAATAATAGTATAATTCATTTGGGACCTCGTATCTGGATAAAGATATTATTTCTGGGGTAGCTGTTTTAAAGTCTCAAGGTGGTTTCTCTCTGCACATTAGCAGGTACTGTATTTGTGTCGCCTGTCAGCCACTCAGCCGTTTTCTGCTGTTTCTTTACATAGTCCCAACACTGAAGTTCCCCCATCCAACTTTGAAATCACACCAAGGCATTTTCAAAAAAGTAAAAAGGAATATGGATATTTTTTCAGCACAGAACATGGGATCAAGTAGACAGTTTGGGTTTCATGGTTATAGACACATGGCAATTTAAGCAAATTCACTGGAAAAAAAAAAGCAAGCACGTTGGCCATTAGATCCTATAGAGGTACAATAGACTAGCAATGCCTACACCAACTTTTAACATACTTTGCTGTGGATATAGACAGTCTTTGATTTAGAAATACGGATTGCTCAGATATCTGTTCATGAAGCATTCATCTTGAATCTGTCAGGTACTCAAAAGACACATTTGGGTCTACTGTCAAGAAAGCGTATTGACTTGGTTGATTAGTGTCTGAAAAATAAGAACCAACTATGGTGGAGGTGGTTGTAGGTGACCTTTCTGCTTTTTCCAGCTCATAGTCAGTAAATTGAGAATATTTTCCCACCCCACTGTGACATGATATGAATTCCTTAAGGGGAGGTATCTACACAAAAGGCTGACAATCAACTAATGAAATAATTTGTCTTTATTAGAGTCTTAGAAAAGTTTTACAAAGGCAAAGTTGAATTGATTACACATTCTTCCTGGCTTTTGGAATCCATGTCTACCATGACAGTTATATGATGATGAAGTTTGGTCTTCCCAGAGAAGACATGCCCACAGTGCACTGTGATTAAATACATTGAGTAGCAAGGAGTAATTCTCAACATAATAGGACCTGGGTAATAAATTACAGCACCTCAAATTATTTGCCTACTTTCCATTTTGAGGCGTGGGGGCTAATGGCACAGAGAAATCTGAGCTGGTGTGATTTGAATGAGCCATCAAAAAATTGTGCTGTGTGAAAGTGCCTGGTAAATGTGCAGTCTAAGGATACTAGGTAAGTGTCTGAACCAAGGGAGTTGGCCACGGTCACTGCATGATCTGTGGCCTCAAAATACACATAAAGTTCTAAAACCAGATTTAGAAAGATCCATAGGATGTATGCCAGAGATTATTATGAGGAGTAATGTAGAGGACTTAGTAACAGAGATGAATTTTCTAAGGCTTCCAAAAAATGTATTCCCTTTCTTTTGATACTCAGTTTTGGAGCCTGCATTTTACAATACTGACCTGCCAGCCCAAATATGTTCAATCGTGAGATAATGGCACACTGGTTAGAGAGTAAATAATTGGGTTTTGTTGTTACTGTTGTTGTTTTTGTTGGTGGTGGCACACACACACATATGTGTGTGTATATACATATATATGTATATATACATATATATACATATATACATATATGCATATATGCATGTATATGTATATATTTGAGGCATAGTAGACAGAGAAAATTTCAAAACTTATTAGAAAATTCTTGTTAAATATCTATGGTTGAGGAAGTCACAGGCTAGGGTAGAACTTAGTATTGTTACTTTGCAAAATGTTCATGATGTCAAATTGCCTTCTAAATATTTATATTTTTACCCATTGATCTTAGGTGCTCTCAATCATAGTCAGATATTGTTTCTGCAGGCAGTCAATGCAGATAGATATACACGAATGGTTGAAGTGCTATAATGAAAGATGGAGTGATCAGCCATTGTTACCACCCCCACCAAGACTTAGTGAGCATTGTAAATGATAAGACAAAATAAACATGAGAGCCAGAGGATGGAGAAGAGTGCTATGAAGTGGCATGGCTGCTGCAGTGCTGAACTCCCAGTAGTTGTGCTAACCTCCAGGAGACATATAAACTACTTAGAACTGATATGGATGGAGGGAAGGATACTCTCCATGTACAGGGTAGATGCTCTCCATGGACAGAGGAGATGCTCTCCATGGACTGGAGGGGGATGCTCTTCATAGATATTCAGACTGACAGAGTCCCAGGGGAATATCCAGACCACGAGCTACTTTCTCATCCTGGTGTTCCAATATTGTCTCCATTAAAACAATTTAAAGCTCTCATGCACATAGTAATTCATGTGACTGGACAGTGTACTAAATGAATATTGAAACCAAGATTAAGAGTGTTCTCAGGATGAGCTCGCCCCTCCTACTTACTCTCTCTGGGTTTCAGAGAAATTAAGAGACATATTTCAACATTCCTAAATTTTGAAGACACCATGAGGACAAATCTTATAACTCTGGCTTTCAGCCTAGAACATTTTTACACTAAGACATTCTTGTTCACATCTTATCATCTCCAAGGGCTCTTGGATTTACTGGTCAGTTCCATTTAAACCAGTGGAGTTGGGTCCTCTTTCAGCTGACATCCTTCTGGATGACAGGGTAATTACAAAAGCTCCATTGTGTAGCTTTCCTAAGGATGGTAGCCATATTTTGTTTTTTGAATTGACTGGCGTAGGTAGTTTAAAAATGAATGGACAATGGCCTTTTGAATGAGAGATAACCAAATATTTTGATTGTGAAGCTATAATCTGGGTAAAGTAAATGCCCAAACCACTGTGAAGGGGGAGGAGTACTGGCTTTGTCTTGCTGATTTTGAAAGAATTCCATGTTTTTATTAAAAATTGAGAGGTCAACTTTGATAAGATTCTAATTGGAACAAAATCAATTAGAGAGACTTTAGTAAGTCCCATTATTTCACGAACCATTCCTGCCCCAGCTCAGCTGCAGTGCCCTCCTGACTATTGCCATATGTTCTTCACATGAAAGATTTCCCTTGTTTAAGATGATTTCTAAAAGTCAATTCTATATTTTCCTCCTAAAATCAAAAGTCGCATAATGCAGCACCTTTAAAGAACTTGTCTTTATTTGGTTATTTTATTTAGATTGATGTTTGGTGTTTGCTAAGATGGCATACAGAAGCAAGACATGGGAAAAAATGCAGTGTGTTGGCTTTGCAATTAAACATAATCATTCATCATGTTTAGCATTTAGCGTGATACACAGGGGCTTCCTCTGGAAGACCTGTTCAACCTTTGCCTCAGTCCATTCCCTGTGACTATCTCAAATTTCTTGGTCTTGTATTTATACTTCGTTGTCACCAACAAGCTAAATAAGCATACATACATACATACATACATACATACACACACACACACACACACACTTCCTCATACATAAATACATATATGCACATAATACAGGCATACACACTTATGCATACATACACTCATGCATACACACACAGGCACATACACAGAAGCACACACTCATGCATATATACACATGCATACACACAAGCATACACACAAGCACACACAAACACATCCATGCACGTACACATGTGAATGAACACACACACCTATAGGCATACACATACACACACACACATGCACATATGCACACAACCCCCCACACGCAGAGGCACTTAGGATTATAGAAGGAAGTATCCTTCACCATATCAGTTTTTAACAATTCAGATGTTGCTTTAAACACTGGTTTCCACAGATTGAGCCTGACCTCTGTGTTTTATGGCAGCATCTTCTGCTCAGGTCTCTATCAGAAGCTCAGAACCACCAAATGATGGATCAGCTGTCACCTACAGTTCCTTGGAATGTCTTTGTATTAAACTAATGGTGCAGCAGAGCAGCCAGCCTGACAGGAAGGTTATTGATTTGCAATCTAGTAAAAGAACTGACAACTTCATTGTTTTAATTGTTCATTTTTCATAGGTTGATGCATGATCTCACCCAGACCTTTTAACTTCACTCAGAGAATAAATATATGGGAGTCAGGACATCAGAACAACTGGGTCCCTCTTAAAGTTCAAGAATCCAGAGTAGCCTTGTTGCTGCTGCCTGGGATCACCAGCAGTCCTTGAGCATGTAGGGACATGTTGGGGGTGGTTCTTATCTCTGTTCCACGTCTCTTTCCTCTCTTTCAGGAAGACCTATGATGTCAGCTACAGATCTGATTGTTTCTTGAAACAATGTTCTTAGTTCTCACAGCCCATTAAAGGAGAGAAGGTAGACTGGGCCAAGAGTCCCTGTGGCATTATCTGGGTTGGACCTTCCATACTCTGTTATAGGATCACAAAAGCCCAGAGATCTCCTATGTCATAAAATATTGGGGATAGATCTCAGAATAGTGGGGCTGCTTTCTGTTAAAAAGTTTGACCCAATTTCTCTTGAGGATTCAAATTTAGTGAATTGGGGGTGAGAATTATACACATACATATATACACACACATATACACACTCACACACAATATGTTAAATATTTACTATGTATAAAAGAAAATGGAAAGGAGGTGGAAGAGAATGATAAACAACACTAAGAATGTTTGAAAAGCTATATAGAATCCTACTATTTTAAGCTTTGTAAGTATGCATATATGCTTTAAGTCTAGTTAAAATTATCCTACATAGAAAAATAATGCTTTCCCAGAAACACATGTTACTAAGAAAAAAGAAAGTTCAGTGTCAGGGATTGGGTATCTATTGAGTTATTGGTCGGGGGGTGGGGGGTCCCAGAGACTCCTCAGACAATACAGGCTATTACTATTGCAGATGAACTTGATGGTACAATTTTTTTGATGAAGACACTATATACCATAATCAGCAAACAGAGATAAATCCAGCTAGTACCGATATGGAACCATTTTCCCTGCTGGCTTGCAGTGCTGGATGTTGCAGTGTAGCCATCAAGCACAGTACCATTTGTCATGACAAAGCACGCTCACTGTTGCAACGGTAAGGTGAGTGTGATGAGGGAGAACCACAGCTTTCTAATTCGACTTAAAAGCCACTCCAGAGAAGAGAACCTATGCCCAATACTGTAAATCTGGCCAAGAACTCTTGGCTGGCTAGATAATAGCCTTTACTACAATTATTTTATTAAAATAGACACGGCATCAAACTCTATTCTAAATACTTACCTTCTAACCATAGATGAGTGCATATTCCCATCCATCATGGGAGAAGCTTCTTGATGCAAAGGATGGTGGTTAATGCAGAGACTCACAACTGGTCACAGTGACTGTGAAGTACTTAGTCCTAAACTGGACATCTATATTACCACCACAACTACCAGATCCATTCACAAGGTTTGGGGACCATCGTGGGGCAGAAATGGAAATGCTGTTAGATCTGGGTGGGGAAGGATGTCTTCTGGACCTTTTCTCCTCATGAACTTACAGCCGGCCTTTTGGTCACTAACAAAATACCTGCAGGAAACCAAGGCAATCTCCATGCTAGTGTAAAAAGGGAAAGGGCTCATAAGACCCCACTCCTAGATGAGAAACTACTGGAAACCAAAAGCTGCTGAGGACAGCTACCTTTCTCCCTTGTAGATTTCCCATGCTTCAAGTGGTGATGCTCTACACCCAGGTACCTATGGCAGCGCAAACAATACTGGATGAGCTGTAAAAAGTTTAAATAGAAGAAGATATGAAGTTGGCAGAGGAAAGTAAGGGAGCGTCTGAGAGGTAGTGGACTTGGAGAGAGGGGAGGGATGTGATCAAAATACATTTTGTTCATGCATGAAATTACCAAATAATAAATTTAAAATGTTAAAGTCTAGTAAAGACTCGTGGTTTAGATCTATTGCTCTAGAAGGTATTTTAAAGTACAGATATCTGATAGAATGAATCAAGGTTGTGTGGATTAGTAGAGCCTGAAACCTACAAGTTGGTGGCCTTTTTATGCTCTACATCAGATAGCTTCCCCTGGTATTCACTTCAACACTTCACAGTATTCTACCATTAGTTTTGCCTGTTCTAAGATGTCATGACACAGTAAGGTGGTAACCATCTGCCATTAAAAGTTTTTTCAGTATCTTCCTTCAGAAAGAGAGAAGAAATTTCTACACTTCAAAAAAAAAAAAAAAAAAAAAAAAGCAGGATGGAGTTCCTGGTAAACTGTTGGTACCCAAATTGCACGATTAACTTATGCTGTTCTTCCACGTTACCATTGAGAACACTTCCTGGGGAGAGAATGCATTTACTATTCTGTATGGGTTTGAAATTGCACACAGAACCCAGAACCCAGAACCCAGAACCCAGAATACTGTTTCGGAGAAAGAAGGAAGTTAAGAAGGAAGAATTAATCAGAGTTTCTGAGGTCAAAATATAAAGTTGCAAGGTTGCTCCGATATAGAGATAGAACAATGCTGCAGAATGCAGAGACTTACGCATTGTGATTCTTATTAAAGTTGCTTAGTAGTCACTATGGATTAGGTCCCATGCTTATGGATGATATAAAATCAAATATGATTAGTACTGCTTTTTATATACTCCAATGACAAACAGGTGAAGAGCAAACAGTAATGTCTGATTCATAACTGATAAAATTTGTCATAAAGGGCTAAGCCATCCACACATATAATGATGATCCCTCATGTGGGGTTTGGAGTGGGTAGAAGAGTGAGGCAAAAGGAACAACTCGTATAAGGGGTTTTTTTTGCTTATTTGTTTTGTTTTTGTTTTTTTATTTGTTTGTTTGTTTTGTTTTTCCAGAGCAATAGTTATATTTTCCTTCTTGGCTGGAAGACAAGGGTTGGGAACAAGTTGAAGGGTTAAAACAGCCTTTTTATAAAATGGGAGTGTCAGCTGGGCGGTGGTGGCGCACGCCTTTAATCCCAGCACCTGGGAGGCAGAGGCAGGTGGATTTCTGAGTTTGAGGCCAGCCTGGTCTACAGAGTTAGTTCCAGGACAGCCAGGGCTACACAGAGAAACCCTGTCTCGAAAAACCAAAAATATATACATATATATAAAATGGGAGTGTCATGTGAATCATGTTGTTGCCCAGCCTGATGACAATCTGCATGTGGAAATGAAAGGCGGATAGCTGTCTGAATGGTGAGAAGATGAGACCCACACTGAAGCATCTTCATTCGTCAGTAAAATGAATCTGATGGGTGACAGATCCTCCATGTGAACACTGGGCAGGCTCCATGTGTTCTTTTGTATTTCCTTGTTTATATGCTTATGTATACTGTTTGTTTTCACTATGTATCATCTCCCTTTCAAAATACCCTAATAGCCTACATTCCAGTGATGTAGGGGGTATCCAAGAGGATACGGAGGTGAGGAGAGGAGAGACTTACAGGTTTTAAGACAGGGGCTGGAGAACAACAAATGAGCAGTTCTGAGGCACCCTGCAGGCATTCTGACATGGTTGATAAGAAACCCCCCCAGCTTTCCTTGTTCAAGGGCAACAAGAGCTCAAAACAGGCTAAAGTCATTGAAAGAGCAGCTGACTGTTTATGCTCAAGATTTAGGAGAGATTGAAGGCTGTAGATCTGAACAAAGCCACTCCCAAAGCAATGAATATGACAATGGTCTAGAAAGCAAGCTGTCCCTGGTCCATTCCTTTTCAACTTGCAATGTGAGAACAGGCTTATGCAGGGTATAAACACCACAAGAGTATTATTTGAAATGTACCCTGTTTCCAAATTCAGAGATAAGTTCTCTTCTTCAATGGATACCCTGAATACCAGTGTTAAGATGGTGCCTTTTTGGGTCATCCTCCACAGTGGCTCTCTACTTTGTAGAACTTAATGGCTGCCGTTTTTTGGTTGTATGGCCAGTACTAAAAAATACCTAGCAACAGAAACAAGATTTCCTCTTCTCCACTGCCCTAGACAAAAGGCAAACAAGTAATCACAACTTTGTAGCATTCACATTAAATTTAGTGCTGGATATGACACTACTCCCAGGAGGCAAGTGTCTTTTCAGAGAAGCCAGAACTTAACTAACCATAGCTGACTTCTCATCTTCCCCATTGAGGTAGGCTTGGTTTGTTAGCTTGTTTGTTTGTTTGTTTGTAGTAAAATGTAAAAATGAGAAACACAGTTAAAACACTGTGGTTTGAGGACCTGAGAGATGACTTAGCAATTAAGAGCATTTGCTGAACAATCATGAAGACGAGAGTTCGGATCCTAATACTCAGGTAATCAGTTATAATTCCAAGGGATCTAACACCCTCTTTAAGCACATTCTTGCACATACATGTTCATACACAATATATATAAAGAAATAATCATTTAAATTATTGTTATTAGAAGGCTGACCTTCTATAGATGCTCAAAACACAGGAACATAGAGTACCCATACAAATTTAAGAGAAGGGTCACAATGGAAATGTTGGTATCTTCTGAATCCCTGTGATATGCCAGACACTTGTTCTAAGTCCCCTATGGGAGCAACTATCATTTTTTATTTTCAGAAGAATCTAAACAAACAATGTGCAGTCATTTCCCCAAGTTAGTGTTCTGAGTCATGCCTTCAGTCTGATTTCCGAGAAGTTAACTGCCCAACTGGAAAGTACAGACACATCAGAACTTATTTCTGGTCTTTAGTTGAGGAAGCCACAGTTCATATTCTTCCCTCCCCTCACAGAAACAGGACATCTCACTGGAGACACCTGGACTGGGTTTTTCAAATTACTTATTCTTGCATGTGCTACTTGGGAAAAGCCACCTCCTGGAAGCTCATATCAGATTTTGCATTACAGTTTCATATTTCATTTTTTATTATGAAAATGACCAATAAAGTGTTTCTAATAATTGCAACCTGGTACATTCTCCAATGAGTATAATAAAATGTCTGTATGATAACTTGCAAACCATAGTAGGTGAAAATCAGGTTTGATGTTTTACCTTTCTGTTCCTTTATAAAGCAGTTAGGGATTAAAATTAAGGTACTATGTTGCAAACCGTGGCTTTCCCCAGCAGCTATTAAATTTAAATGAGAGGACTCGTACACAGGAAAATCACAACCTTGTGTAAGTTTGTCCCAAGTTTGTGCATTATACCAATATTACCTGGTTGTATAAGTTCTTCTTTGGCAATAATGAGGAATGTCAGTTCATCCAGTTAGAGGTCACAGCCATCTGGGAGAGGGACACAGCATTGGGACACACAGCACATGAGCCTGAAGAGAGCTCTGCATGTAATAAGGAAGAAACCTCCAGACCCAAACTGTGTGTGTGCTTCTCAAGTGAACAGGCACTCCATGACTGTACATCCAAGACTCCCACCCAGTTATTGACTACAGACAGTAAGAACAAGTGAACATGGAGTAATTTCATTTTTTCCAAACTTACCGGCAGAGACATTGGAAACTTGAAATTTTATTATTTTTTAACATGTGTTAATTTTGGCTATCCAAATTAAATGATCTTTTAGAAAATATTCCTTCAAATCTACATTAGGGTCAACGAATGATACTCTAACATAGCATTTACTCTCAATGACCTCCATACATTTTATTTTATTGTTTTTGTCCCATGGATGTTTTTACTCTTTCTAAAAATTAACATAAGTTTGCTAATCAAATGTTGACTGTGATGGTCAAAATTCAGGAAAGAAAAAATTATTTTGGTTTAAAAAATTATTGTAAGCATCTAAGATGTAGAATCTTTTTTTTTTTAATTGTTTCATCCCTATAGTGCTCCTAAAACCAGATGATTGACAGGTACATTCAAACGAGAGCCATCCAGATCTTGGTCATCCCTGCTGACAGAGAACTATCAATCATCTATAGAGCCATTGTTCAACAGGTGTATGGATCACTCTGGTAAACATCTTCACAGACAACTGCATGTTATGAATCCAACATGTAAAATTACATGTAATGATACATGTCAAGAGCACAGATCGAAGATGCAAATATATTAGGTAATGTTGAGAAATGACAAGGACCTTTCTGTTTACTGGAAAGCTCCTAGTGCTACTTTCCAGTTCATCAGTCATAGAGATTGAATCAAACTGCAAATGTAAATAATCAAGTTCTCCATTTCCTTTTCGTGGGACACTCTATCATCTTTCCCAGCAAGAAAGAGAAATCAAGAAGTTGTTTTTAGTCATGTCACAATGTCACAAGTCACAGTCCCATAGACATACCTTTCCTTAGATCACAGAAACAATCCTTGACCAGTCTACATTGTTACATGACAAATCTGTATTTCTTAACCAGGTTGACTACTCCCCCCCCTTTATCACTGCAGATAAATAAGCAGCAACAGTAAAATATGTGAATATATTACAGTCAAGAAATAAAAGACATAATAGAGAGATAGCCTGTGGATACAGTGCTTCCTCCACAAATATGAGGACCTGAGTTTGGATCCAGCACCATTGTTACAACAACAAAAAACTGGGTATGGCATAGTGTACCTGGAATCTCACCACTGGGGGGCCTGGAAATAAATGGGTCCCTGGAGCTAGTTAGTCAAGATGAAATGGTGGACTCATTGTTCAATTAGAGACACTGAATCAAAACCTGAGGTAGAGAAGAAACTGAGATCAAGACATTCAAATTTCAGCCTCTGGTCTTCAAGTTCATTGTAAGTACAACTTCTACATATATACATACATACGTACATACATACATACATACATAACACACGCACATAAATAAATGACAATTTTAGTAAAGTTTAAATTTTTGATGTAATAAAGTCAAATATCCATATAGAATTGTTTTTAGTCTGTGGCCAGTGAAGCATACTTATATCAATAGTCACTCAAAAGCATCCACTACTGGCACATGCATTCGATTTGTAAATTCTAGGTCAATGCTAACTCTGTGACAGGCTCTAAGGTTATTTGGGAAAATCTCAAAGTGGAACCAATCTCCGAGTTTTCTGTATTTCAATCACTATTTGGTCTGCATTCCTAAGTAAAGAATCGGAACAAAACAACTTGCAAAAAGTTGGCCTCTAACTTTTATGAATTGCTTGCTTTAACTCCAGCTACTTGAACTGTCTGTTCTCCGGGACAAATCCTAATTTAATCAGTAATGAAATATTATGTCTCTCCTTGAAGCACCATCCCTTCCGCATCACAGCTCATATGGTCCAAGAGGTTAAAACGAATTGCTCTGGGTTTATCTTTCCTTTCTTACATATTGTCCTGAATAAGTCACATTCTTCCTTAATAACTGGAAAGCATTTTCATTCGTGCCCTGGGAATGGCTAGAGGAGCTTTTAATATTATTAAGTCTAGATCAAATCAATCCAGTCCAAACTGGGCATGGGAATAACATGTCTTAGCCACACCCACTTTTCACCAATTAGTCACACCAATATTGGTGGCCTCATCAGGGAATCCTTGACATCTGTGACCAGAAGTTCCAGACACAGGCCACTTTTATACATTCTGCTGACAACCTTTGAACCAAGCTGCCAAGCCAAAGCTTGCTATGCCGTCTTAGCATCCAAATGGTGATTCATTATTTGCAAACTGGGAGACAGATTAGTATCATTAACTTGACCTTAGCCTCTAACTCAGAGGCAAAAAGGCTTGAGGATCTGGGCATCTTAACTAGGGCAAAACATAAATCAAGCCACCTTCAGCACCGCAAAGAAATAAACATTCGGGATGTTATGAACTGCAAAGTGCCTTGGGCTTCCTCTGGAAGATGAAGGTGGGCTTGATTACAAAAGACTCCATTACTTAATTGAGTTTAATAAAATATATAGGGACCAGCTTCATCATGGTTTAACAGTTTCATGAGTAAATAGCTCCACTTTGAGAGCTCACTGCTTAGCTCTCAGAGGCAAAGTTTTAAGATTATGGGGCAAAAAGGTGTGTGAACAGTATCTTAGTCTCTCTGTGGCAACCAAATGAAATTAGTGACTTGTTTTTCAACAGGTTCACCTACAAGATTTGAAAGGGAAAAGATAAGAGAAAGTTAAAAGGCTAAAAGGAAAAGAAAATTGCTTTAGAAAGAAAGACACCAAGTTGGGCCAAATATGGTCGCTGAATAAGAATTCAAATATCATGTTGTGGGTTCCACTGCAATTTTATTAAATGTTAGTTGAACTGAATTCAAGCAGCATGGATCTTTATTTGAGGGGAAATAAAAAAGACTGAACAGTTTAGGAACTAACAGGTCATTACTGTTCTTGGTGTGTGATGCCGACTCTTCTGTTTCTTTAATTTTCTATCAGAAAATAGTTAGAAACTAAAATGTGTACATTTTTTAACCCTAAGAAATCTAGTTTAGAAATCAAGCAAAACCAAAGTTAAGAGTTTAATAAATTGTGAAAATTTGTAAGAGATAACATCCGTCCTAATAGTTTTCAGTTATATTTATAGTTTTACTTTCGTGCTTCAATTCGGAAAGGTTTGAACTTGCTGTCATCAGTTTAAAAACCTGGGAACTCAATATTGCTGCTTTTGATGTATCCATAAAACTTGTTTGTGCAAATTAAATCCCTTTTGGAAATTGTTCTAGAAAGAAAAAAAAATCACTTTTTTACAAAACCAGCAAACAAGCTCTCAGAAGAGTTCTTCCCACAATGCCTTTGTGGTTTCATGTTTTTAACAAAAGACGACATATCCCAGAAATGCTATGGATATTTCTTCTTTTAATAGTCTGCCACACGGAAAGTCATTGTGAATCCAAAGATTATGAGTGTGGCACCAGTGAGTAATATAAAAACAGACAAGCATTTTGGGGTTTGGGGCTCTGGAGAATACAATTCAACAGCAAATGGCAGTTACAGGCATTTAAAGATCCAATGAGTGTGTGTGTGTGTGTGTGTGTGTGTATGTGTGTGTGTGTGTTTGTGTGTGTGTGTACCCCAGGATACAAGCAACACCTGCCACCCTCAGATAACTAATACACCCATATGCATCTAACTGGGACTCTTCAACACCCTGTCAAAGTGCTGATTGGAATGAAAATACCAATATCTTGTCTGATTATTTTATCTGTCCTTACCTGGCCCTGAATTTTTATTCCCAAAGCTATTGAGTTGATCAAAGCTTGCTTTACTTTCAAAGACTGAAAAAATTTATAGCTTCTTTCTCCACACAATAATCAGGAAGACGTTTTTCAGTAGGTACTTTTGTAAACTAACCACAGAATAAAACAATATTTGAGAGTATGCTATCAAAACTGCAACATCTACTGAGAAGTAAAAGGGGAGGGAGCTAGAGGGAGAGTGAAAACTTGAGAACTTCAAACATATACACCCTGTATATGAATAAAAAGCATTGCCACAGGCTGCCCCCTCCACTTTCATAAACATGTCCAGCTTCCTCCCTGCCAGGAAGGTGCTGGGAGCATACACTTGCTCAATAGCGCAACTCACAGAAATCCACCTGTTCAGGTTGAGAAAGAATACACTCAGCCTCTCTCTTCCTCTTCCTCCTCACCCCCTTTTTTCTCTGTTCTGTTCTTATGTCTAGCAAATAAATCAACTCCAATTTTAAGTTTCTGGACACAAGCTTTTCAAGCTCAAGGAAATCTTTTACATTTTTATTTAGGTTTAAAGGCATTTGACCCCTGTAAAACCATTCACTGTCTCTAACATAGAACACAAAGAACTTCATGGACAATGTCTGTTTTGAAGACCATACAATAATGAAATACTTTGTTTTTTAGGTGGTGTACTTGTATGGGGGGTTGCGGGATACACTCAGCTTCATATCCCCATATGGATCCTGAGGTTCCCTTCAGGTTTCTTTCTCTGTTGCTCTCTATCTTATTTTTGAGACAGGGTCTTTCACTGAATCTAGAGCTTGTCGTTACAGCTAAAATAACACACAGCAAGCCCCAAGGAACTGCATGTCTCTGCTGCCCAGCACAGGAGACACAGGCATGAAACTCGTTTGGGTTTTATATGGGTTCTCAGATCAGAACAAGGTCCTTATGTTTGTGGAACACTTTACCCAGGAAGCCATCTCCTAAGTCCTGTTTAATAATTATTTTAAGCACTAAGTTCAGAGGTCATTTTATACAACTAATAAGAAATTATAACAAAATTTATATAATCCCAAATCACATTTTCAAAAATGTGATTTTTTTGTAATATTTTGTACCAAAAATATTATGGTACAAGACAGGCCTAAATGCAAAATTATCAAAATTATTTCTGTTTTGTGTAAGTACATTTTTAAATTAAATTATTATGTCATACAATAGTCATTCTCAGGAGTTCGTCCTATCTACACAACCTGTTTTCTACTTATCATTATTGTCCCAAGTCTACTTGCATGTTTGTTTGGAACAGGGCCCTAAGCCTTCATCCAAAAATTGGTTTGGAATAACAATATTGTCTCTTCACATCTTTCACACTAAACACATTTGTTAACTAAACACTGAAAATCACAAAAGACAATGTAAAATTCAAAGTACCAAAAGTGGCATGGATTGCCGATGGCATGGGGTAGAGAGCAAAGGAGGAAGGGGCTGCTTCAGACAGAGGTGAACAAAATATCCTTCAACCTATAAAAGCTGGAACGTGGATTTGAAACATTCTCTTGTAAAGCCTGAAGTATTTGTGACAATGAAATCAAAGAATAACATCAACATGCACAGGAGAAGACATAAAGAGCCATAATAAAACAGAGAAAGATGCCCTCTCTATCCTTGAACTGCATCCGTATGTTGCTAAGCCAACAGCCAGTCTTTCAACATAAGCATGCCCAGAGTGGAGCCATGAGGCAGCCTGCAAAGGCTTAGGCCCTGCTCCACTTTCTCTCAGTTTCCCTTTGAGTCTCTTAATGCTCCTCTCCACAAGCACTCATATTTTTGTTAGTTCAATCAACACAGGAGCTGAGAACATCTTCATCTCTCTGAGGACTCCTGGGTAGAGCTGAATACAATAAGTGATGGGCAGATAAAAGGAGACCACAAGAACTAAATTTTCAGACATACTGGGTGTGTGGCAGGTGTCTGGAGATAAGTCTTAACCTGCCTCACATTTTTCAACATAGGTATGTTGATGGATAATTTTGGGTCATGTAGTATATATATGGCTTTCACCAAAAAAAAAGTAGGTTTCTCTAAAGAAAAATGACGAAGCTGTTACATCCTTACCAACTTGTGTCATGTTGTTTGCAGTCTGCAACTTTGGATAGATATTTAACTGAATAATAAAATGCTTTGTTAGGAAAAAAAATGCTTGTATTGTGGCCATGTTTATTGTTTTTATTGTTGTTGTTGCTGCTGCTGCTGCTCAAAATTCAAGGCAAAAGGCTGGTGTTGTCTTCAAGAATGATAAGAAAAGTGAGTAAGTGGTGACAGCCTCTTTTGAGAGAGGGAAAAACAGGCTGAACAGGGTAAGGAAAATTCAAACTTGAAACATCAAGATATCTCTTGAAGTGTGTTAAACTAATGATCAAAGAGAAGCCCGAAGAATTGTCTTGTCTGCAGCCTGAAATGGTGCCTTAGCATTTTGCTTTATGGTTTTTACAATAAACACCTTTAGCTGATGGTGTTAGGGAACACGGTGAGCATTTCCTGAGATGCACACATGGGTGTATGATTACTGGCTTACAGGAGTCAGGTCCATTTGCCTAATGAAGTATTTTTAGTAATCCTATTTGCATGATATGGTAAAACTTGGAGAACAAAAAAAAAAAATTTTTTTTGCAAGTTAACAAGATTATCCAGAACAGCAAGTTCAGTAGTTGTGAATTTCTGAAGGTCTACGAACCCTTAGAATCAGTCCATGATAGTTTAACAGCCTCCGTGTTTGCCCAGTTCAGGCCTCAAAGGTCCAAACTCACACACTTAGTAGGGGTGTAAACTGGTGAGAACCTCTGTTAGGAGCCTGGGCATGGCTTATAATGATGATTATCACTACTAATAAATTATGGCTAATATAATACATTTTAGCTAACAAGCCTTTCAGTTCTGCATCTAGGAAAAAAATAGCAAAGGAAATCTATGAAAATATTCAGTCATTCTGTTCGGAATAGAAAAGTATTGAGCGAGTCTTGAACATTAGCGCTAGTTGATTTAGTAAGCAAATCATTGCAGAGACATGCGACAGAATGTGGGGAAAGTGTTGGTAGACTGATATCACTTGTGCGCATAATTGAATGAGTGAACACATAACACAGAGAGTTGTGTAAGTTGTATTTATGTGAAAGTGTTCTGTGCTTGCGTGTTGGGGCCGGGGTGTGTTATGCATTTTAACACTAGCTGTGTCTGGGGCTTGGGAAGAGAAAACCCCCAGAGAAGCTACTCTTTTGGTATGCAGTTCTGAAATTATCATTTAAGATACTTTCATATAAATTTTTTGCAATACACATGTGCCTGTATGATACATTAAAAACGGGGGTTAAGTGGGGGGAGAATGGCATTACCTTTCAATTTCTTTTTAAAACCTTCATCCAAACACACAATGAGTGAGGGAGCCTCTGCCCTCTAGTGGTAAGTTTAGCAATTCTCTTCCTATAAAACTAAATCTCATGTTTCTGGAAAAGCCCCAACCTCTCTATCCTTTTATATATAGATGAAATCAACTGAAATTTTGTATCAGGCAGCATTGCAAAGTACTCACAATTCAACCACAACACCTATATTTTTTACATCAGGAATCCTTGAAATATCTTGTAACTTTGAATTCATGACATATTTTCAACACCTACTGCATTCTTTATTTTGAAAGCCTATTTTCTAATCCAGGTGTGTTGATTACAGCAAGTGCTGACACTTAATAGTTGCACAAGCTCCTCGCAAATGGACAACCAGTGTTGGTCACACCAGTCTCTAAACTAGAAAGCACGGAGGCCTCTGTCACCTCCAAACTGACTTGTTTCCCTGAGTAATGAAGGCGCTGGTGTTCATGGTCTGATCTAAACCATTTCCAACGAGAGAAAATATTTCAGAACTATATATGGCCATGTCAACCGCCAAGTTCCCTCTGTCCAAATGAAGGCGTGCAGAGGTTCCTGTCAACCTGCTCTCTGATGCAGAACAGTCTCTGAGCCCACAGCTGAGGCTTGCTGCCTATTAACTGTTGGCTACCTTGGAAATGTACCGTCTCTCATTGCAAAACTCCCCAAAGGGCAATTCAAATCACATTTAGAATTTCCTATTTACATTGCAATGGCCATGGCAGAAGTTTGAATGTCGCCATACAAATCTAGTACCAAATGCAGAGCATGTTCAACAGATTCGGTTTCAGAATTCACTTCACAAGAGCATATTTTCATGGCAAAAGGGGGAGGGAGTGTCAGGGGATAAGGTTGTGGTACTAACTTGGAAGTTAACCCTTTCTCTTCTTGAGCGAATGAACTCTGTTTTTACAGAGGCAAAGTAAAATCAACTGAACAAATTCACACAGTAGCCCTGCTTTGTATATTCCGGTGTAGATGTGTTATTGAGTATGGTCCCTCCTGTTGACAGTTAAACTTCCAAGTGTGAGAAAAAGAAATTTAGTTATATTATCCTAGGAAGTAGAGACAATGAAAACAATTTTCCAGACCAGTAGTAAAGATAGCAAGTTCTGCATATTTTTTTGGGCTCTGTGTGGCTGAGGGGCTAAATAGTAAGGCATTCATTTTATCTACATGAGTTTTCTAATGGATGAATTTATAGTAGTAGATAAACATGTGCATTTTAGCACATTTTTTTCTTCCCTGCTCTGCCTGAAAGATCATCAAAAGGGAAATATTATTTCAACTGGATATGGTCACACATTCATAATGTTTGAATCTCTAGATTCATTTGATTCATGCAACTGAGGTGAAATAGAAAAAGCCCACATAGACAAAGCTGGAAGGGAGGCCTGGATCAGGGCAGATTGCTTGGGTTCCCCATTACAGATACATAAATGAAGATTATTCACAGTACACAGTGATATGCCTACTGATTTGCTATAATTAGACATTTAAAGAAATTATCTTGTCTACCTAGGGTATGGACAGTTCTGGGTTCTCATGAGGGAGCCCTCAGTGTGTATGCTGGAAAGGAATTGAGTAAGCATCTAATGTCAACTTCAGGCCCCTACTTGAACACAATACAGGTGCATGAACATAAATGGACATATATGAACATTCATACACACACAAGACACACACACAACACCTACAGATATACAGGTTTTTAATTAAAATGCATTGTGATAGAAGTTACTTTCCTTCCTAAAGTTTGAATTTCTCCTGGGTTTGGGAGGTGAGCTACCCTGATAGTTTACTATATCAAATTAAAACTCACACTTTTTAAAAAATAGAATATTTGGAGAGTCATAGCTCATCTTGTACATTGTGTAAATTATCAAGCTAAACAGGAAAGGAGGACAGTAGTTCCCACCATGGCAGCTTCACATATGAAGGCCGGGCACTTCAGAGAATCACCAAAGGTCAAATAGTTGATGCTTTAAGAATTCTCAACTCAGACTTTTGCAGTGTTCAGCAGCATCTTGTTTAAGCATGTTGTTTCAATCTTCCCCGACAGCCTCCCCACACATGGTAGGCACCCGGGTGTAATGAAACACTCCAGGACCAGGAGAGGTCTGGTTTCTATCCGACTTCTGAAAAACGAAGACAGCAAGACTTGCCACTCAGCGTGTCACCAGGCATCTAGGACAGAACTCACAGCAGCTGGGTCAGAGCCTCGCAGAGAACTGGCAAAAGGAGCTGCTTTAGTTCTGAGGGATGAGTGAGTTGGCTAAGGGACAAAGGTGGGAAAGCAGCAGGGTCCAGAGTGGATGTGGGGAACCCACTACCAGAGAGCATCCTGCTTCCCTGAGGGCCAAGTGGGACTGTTCATCCAGGCTGGTTTCCAGCCTCCCAAACTTGATAATCAGAGCTCTCGAGATAGGCTTAGCTCATTACGGAGGAGCCACTATACATACGAAGCTGTAGGAGCGATAACACCGTTCGGATCAGATCCCTTCACCTCAGCCACCTCTTCCACTCAGTGACAGCCTGTTTCACAGTTCTCCCTAGGTCCACAGAACAGGCCCTCTCTCAGCTCTTCCAGTTCATCTCCACAAACATCATTGCTCCTTCTCTACTGCAGCCCTTGGTCTCTTGTCCTTTATCTCTCACTGGGACTCCAATCTTACCTTGTCCATGATGCCTACCTTAACTAGTCTGCTTTGTAGGCGAACTGTGGCGTCCACCATGCAAGCTTGATTCCACTTCCTGTCATCTGCATTCTCTTCTACTTTATCTATTTTCAATGGCAGGTGCCTCACACTAGTCTGAAAATGTACTTAATATGTTTCTTGTTACTGGTGCATTTATTCTAGGTAGAACACAAGCATTAATAGAATGAGGCTCTCTGATTTGTTCGTAGGTGGAACCCAGCCTATTCCAAGATTAATACTCGGCATATAGAAAGTGCCATAGAATGTTAATCAGAAATTCGTGAAAGTAGGTGGGAAGAAACAATACCAAAAGATAGAAAGCGTTACAATAATAAGCAGATTTAAAATATTTTCTTTAAAACCTAACACAAATTGATACAATGATGTAATATATTTCAATATGTGTTCAATAATATGTTCAAATGTCTGGTTTACCAACTTTGGAAAGAAATTTGGTATTATTTAACAAAGCCAATGGAAAATATAATAGTCTTTCACCCAACAAGTAGACTCGTTAATGCAAACCATACCTTGCTTTGTTTATGCAAAGGAGATGTGTAGAAAGATAAGTGCTGAAAAATGATGAAAAATGGAAATTAGCCTATATTCTTTCTCTTGGGAGGATGAAAAACATCCTCATTCACACATGCAACTTTTTATAGATAAGAAATGGGCACAGCCTTTACTCATCAGTACAAAGCAGTATTCAGAACAATGTTAAGCTAAAGACCTAAGGTGTCAGCTGAGAATCACAAATGAAGTTATGTGATAACCAGTTATTAAGCATATAGGATAACAGACCAGCTTGTGGACTGAATATATTGTCAGCTTCTACTGTACAACACTCTGGGTCTCTAAGCATTCCCTCACACCGTAGCACACCAAACACTGCTTGTTCCTCATTGTCAACTCAACTGTTTCACCTGTTTCCTGACATGGCTCCAAATGTGGGTTAAGTTCAGTGATTTTTGCCCCAGATACAAATAATTGCAAGTTGTACTTTGGAACTGTTTCCACATTGATTTCATGTAAACAAACATGCGTTCATTGACTGTGAGGAAAGCTGCCCTGATCTCTAAAGTCACACACAATGTTTGCATTAAGTAATCTGGGTTCTTAGAGTTCAGCCATAACTTTCCTAAAGTGCTGTTTTCATAGGCTGTATCTTGTTTCACGTGACATATCCCCAGCAACACACCACTGCAGATACAGCTCTCAATCTTTGTGGAGACAGAACCATTTTTGTGGTTCCCAAACACTAGATTATCAGGTAGATAGCAGCATTTTTAGATACAATCTAAATTTGTGGAACATTAAGTGTATAAACAGTTAAGAAGTTAACTCATACATTCCAGAATGCCAGCAGCATCATTCGTTATTTGAAACAGGGCAAAACACTATGTATATAATATAGATCAGTTTCTGAATGGTCATGAAATACTTTTGTTTCTGTTTTTGAAACATTCCAATTTTTCAATAAATGCTTTACTTAGGGTGGAAATGACCTAGAAAATTCCTGGCTCGCAGTATGAATTCTTCTCTTTATGAATGAGTCTGTCTCTTTCACAGTAAACATCTACAAGATGAGACGAGGGTGGTCTTGGATAAATTGATCAGGAAGAACTGTATATATTCCTTAACTTTGCCTAAAAGCCTTACTGGCTATATTCCTACTGACAGCCATACTTATCTGACTTTGTCTAGTTAGTTGTTAGTCAGCTTGATTTTGGGGGTTACTAACCTGAGACCATGAGTTGATTACAAGAGTCTGGGATCCCTCTGGAAGACTTAACAAAAGTAAATGCACATATATACTTTTCTAGGGAGAATTTGTATACTTTTTCTTAGAAAATAAATTGTGTAAAATTCTGAGCATGGTAAAAATATTTTAAAACTTTAAAGGCTAGAAGAGCTGTTTCTTAGAGCTCAGAAGGGCTGAATTCTCGGCTCAGTCCTTGAGAGTATGATTCATCATCCTGTGTCTAGGTTCAAGACCTTGTTCTTCCCAATGCTCTTAGGGGGTCCTGGTGCCAGAGGTTCATTGGTCTATGTCTAAACTGTCTAAGCGACATTCTTGAAGGTCCTTGTTTCTGGCCAGTCTTTCAGTGTTATCTACTCAAATGTTCACACTGTCACATTAACCTGCACACAAGTGGATCTGCAATCTGTTTTATTTATTTTTCCATTTTGAGAAGAGATCACACCAGGACTTTGATTACTCTAGGAAAGCCCTGCTCTACAGTGCTTGTACCTATCTCATCTCATTGCATATATGTACAACATTTTCATTATACACTTAACAGTTTATCTGATAAGTCATCTACTCTTGTATTTGAATACTAATTCAATGAGTTGAATACAGTTACCAATTGCTAGGTTTCAAATAAATGAGTTGACATACACTCTAACACAATAAACTGTACTAGTATACCATTGTCCGAGGTTTTGCTTTCTGTGGTTTGTGCTACCTCCTGTCAGCCATTGTCTGAGATAAGAAATGAAACATACTAGAAATAAAAATGTAATGTGTATTAAATAAGTTTTAATACATTATATTATGATGTTCCCATTTTAAAAATTATTGTTGTCAATTTCCTATTGTGCACACATATGAATTAAGCTTTATCATGGGTCTATACATACAGCAATATCAATAACTCTCTAGATACTTACATGGACATACAGAGGATAGTATGTATACTTTCAGGCCTCAGTTGAAGATATCAGACCTCTTTCCCTTGGATAAAGAGAGACCACTGTAGCACCATTTCCCCCCTCCAACTATCTTTTCCTTCATCAGGTAAGTGGATATTAACCTTAGGAGGCTCAGTTCAAATAGTAACTCTTTTGTGTAGCTATTGTAGGCCCCATCGAGACAGATTTCTCCTTGTCCTTTAGTTCTCAGTAGACCTCAAGGTATTTTTTACATTATGTGCCATGAATCTCTCAACCTCCCCCTCTGTTCCTCTTTCCATCCCTCCCTCCCTCCCTGCTTCCTTCCCTCCCTCCCTCCCTGCCTCCCTTCTCTCTCTCTCTCTCTCTCTCTCTCTCTCTCTCTCTCTCTCTGTAGAATCTTATGAATACTAGTAGGTGTAAGACCATTGAGCCCTGTCCCCAGCCCGTTTGTCAAGTTTTACTTTTGAGACAGGGTCTTACTACCAGTAGGAGACCAGACACCCGATGCCACTGTATGCGGTTGCTTCTCTGAGTCTGCTGGTGTCTAACTTTCTCTTTGTGAGAAACCGTGTGTAAATCTGCCTCGAGATACCGCCTATCACAGTGCCATCAGATAAGGGAATTCTACTATCTTAATCCCTAGCAAAATAATTATAAATTTAAGTAAAATGATCCTGAAACTCAGATGTATTAAGATGAAAAATCAAATATCCTCATACAGAACCCCAAACAGAATGGCAAGTAACAGGATAAGGTTGAAGCTTCCTGTGATATTCGGCAGCCTGTCTGAAGCGTCCCTTAAATTTCAGCTGTGTAGAGAATTGGTAAGATCATGTGAACAGGGGCCCTCTGGTGGCCAGAGTAATGCTTGGCCCTGTGTGACTAGTTCTTCCATCATATCTTACCTGTGCAGTCACATGTATTTTATTAGTTTGGAAGGAAGTCATAAAGATGCTGAGTTATGTCATATAGTATAATATAATACAATACAATACTGTCCAGTTCCATCAATTTTTTTAAACTTTTCATTTATCTTTATGACCCAATAAAACTCCATTGCATATATGTACCACATTTTCAATATACGTTTACCGATTTATAGGCATTTGGGTGGATTCCATTGATTGGCTATTACATATACAGCAGCAATAAACATGGATGAGCATGTATCTCTGCAGAAATATATAGGATACTTTGGAAATATGCCAAGGAATGGTATACAAAGACAAACACAACATATTCTTGCCCATATATTGGTCATAGCATTTTATTTGTATGTTTTGATTTCAGTGGGAGTGAGCATGCACAGAGGAGATAAAAGGAGGCCCAAGGAAGAAGTATGGTAACAGTAACAGAACACATACTGTGTGACATCAGAAAAGGCTATTGTGTGGGGGGGGAGTTTAAGCAGACATGGGGAACAGGGGATGTGGAACAGAAGAAATGGGGTGAGGGCCGGCCAAAATAAAAAATTAAAGATCTATGGAAATGTCATTAAAGACCATTACTTTGTGAGATGATATTTTAAAACCACAAATGCATAAGATACCTGCAGTGTGGTTTCATGGCAGAACACTTCTCTAAAATGTACAAAAAATAATTTAAAGAAGTCACAGAGAAACTAAGAATGAGGGTACAATTGATTTGTTATCTAAGTCCTGCCAGGTAGCCAACAGCTGGGAATACAGTGAGCTAGCCCCTTTTGAATCTTGAGGGTCCAGACACAGAAATCAGGTTTAGAAAAAAAATTACCCAAAGTATACTGATTCTATCAGTACACCAGCTATTTATTAAGTATATTTTTATAGCCAAGAATAAAAAATAAGTGTAAGTTTTCTATAAATAAATACCTTACATTTGTGCCTGGGTCTAGTACTTTTGTTCTTAGACTTTACTGTTGGTATTTACTGTTTTATATGTCACTAAGCATAAACAACATGATACGAAATTTGTATATAGCTTTAGTATTCTGTATCCTGTGTTTGTTGTGTTTTACATGCAATGGTTAACATTGAGATCAGCTTGTCAGACATCACAGTCATCTAGGTGAGAAACCCCTGGACAGGTCTGTGAGGTGGGAAGACCCTGCCTTCCTTTAGCTGCCTGCCCGAATTCCATGATCTAAGGTCACAGACAGATAGAAAAAGGATACAAGTTGAGTGACAGTCTTGCTCTGCTTCTTGTTTGCAGATGCAATATGGCCACTGCCTCACATTCACCACACCTACCTTCCGCACCACAATGGACCATATCCTCAAACTGGGACCAAAAATACACCATTGGTCCCTTAGGTTTATTTTATCAAAGAGAAGTAACAACTATGCCACATTAGAAGGATGGAGCATTTTTCTTCCTCCAATATGACTCTTTGGGGATGTGCCTTTGGATTCTTCACTCCCACTCTGGCTGCATTCAAAGCAAGCTCATAGCTAAGGAAAATAATTTCTCCCTGTGAGGTGATGCTGGATTTCTGTGTTTTGCAAACATGCATTTACACAGAGACATGGAAATATGTTAACACAAATTGCTTCAACAGAAGCCCTGCATCAATAATGGATACTGTATGGTTACCGGTGACTTTTACTAGCTGTCCATCAGAAAAAAAAAAATAAAATGAAGTTCAGATTCAGTCAACAGACCTAAGTGACAATTACCCTCCATTCCCCTAATTAAACATGTGCTTAAAATTGAACCCACACCATAAACAGAATGTTCCATTTTAAACATCTAGGTTTTGGCACTTCATTCTGGAGACGTCAGAAGTTCTGCTAATAGGCAATTTTGCTACATGCCACCATTGAGTTAGGAAGCAGTTTAGCAGGTCCGCCCCTTCACACCATCCCACTTTTTCTGACATTCTTAGAGCCCCAGGGGTCTTTTACATTTTTAGGTTCCCTTCGTAAAACTGTGATCTCAGTGTCTAAGCAATGCCCTAATTATACAGTACCCACTCATAATTGACTTGTGCTCCAGTGATCCCAAAATGGTAAAAGATTTATTCCAGATTGGCCACGGCAACTTCAGGCAGTTAGAGAAGGAAAGAATGCCATGGTCAGTCATGGCAATGGGCACATGTTCACATGTTCATATTTCCACATGTTCAACTGTTTTACATTTTCCTTAGGCAGACCTTCATGGCACTGGGTGACCAGCATAGTAGGAAGATCAAGGACCCTACCTTCCATATCTGCTTGGCCTTTTTAAGGAACCCTGAAGTAAGTGGTCCAATTTAACTCTCCTTAAAATAAAAATTATGTTAATATACTCCAGAAGAGGGGTAATTATTTATAGATTGGATCATTAGAATTTTCTGAAGTGATGCATGTGTGTGTGTGTGTGTGTGTGTGTGTGTGTGTGTGTGTGTGAGAGAGAGAGAGAGAGAGAGAGAGAGAGAGCAGTGCAGGAGCCCACACATGTAGATAGAGGCAAAAGACAATCTTGAGTGTTATTCCACAAACACTGCCTGCCTTGTTTTCTGAGTCAGAGTCTCCCACTGGCTGGGATACACCATGGAGGTTAGTCTTGCTGGGCAGCAAGCTTAAGGAAACATTCCAGCATTGTGAATAGTTGTAGAGTGTGCCAGCATGCCTGGCTCTTCACGTTGGTTCTGGGGATAGAGCTTAGATTCTCATGTTAACAAGGCAAGCATGTCACTTACTAAACCATTTTCCCAGCCTCAAGAACTTTTAAAATCTGGATTTCTGGTCTCTTTCTCCAAAGATTTTATTCAGTACTTGAGGTGCAGAGCTGATAGATCGAGTCTCTAATGCATCCTTGGGGGATGTTGTGGCTGCTTCTGATTTGGGAGTGTCAGCTTAAGCAACATCTATCTATAGCGATGTACAGTGAAATTCTGAGATTCTTCTGGGCAGTGGTTACACTGTGCTGCGAAGGTGAACAGGGCAGCATTTCCTAGCAAATATGCAGATGGCATTCTCTGGATAGAACTTGGAGCCATGAAGATTAATGCAGAATTAGTTGCCAGCATGTCCCCATTCACATTGGCATTCCCTAACTGTACACCTTCACTAATCTATATGAATGGTAACAAAAGGTAAATGATCAACAAAAATATTTGAGGACGTTGTATTTTTATTGTTCTTTTCCTTAGGAAGTCATGTCTTAATAGAAAGAGCTCTTTAAACCACATGGTGGCAGTGTAATCACGTGAGTGACAGTCTCAGAGTGCCAGGCTGTGGTTTCCTAAGCCATGATAAACTGAGAGATGATTCTGGGATTTGGATAACGATCATTGGCCCAAAGCGTGAATGAGAAACTATAGTCACCTGTGTGAAACCTCAGTCTGCCTATAGCGCTGAGGACTGTACCCAGTATCCCATCTGTGTAAATGAGTCCACAAGAACAAGCAACAGATTCCTTTTGTGCATGAGCAATGGGGCACATTCACCCTGAAATAACTCACACTTGAGCTTAGTAGGTCCCTGAGTGGGAGGCCTCGCTTGAGTCGAGTTGAGGAGGAACCTTCTCTGGCATTTTTAATTCAGGGATTTGCATGTCTTCATGTTTCTCACAACCAAAGAAATTGAACATGTTGATGTTTGTTACATCGTCTACTCCAAGTCTTCCCAGAAGAGATGAAATTTTAAGATGGATGATAATCCTTTGTGTATTCTGATTCCCTGGGTGACTTCTGATCTCTGCCCCACAAACAACTCATATAATTCTAGTACGGGTGGCACAGAATTCTCGGGAGTTTGAGATGACATCAGAGTAAAATATCTGTTTCTCTTCCTGACCAATAACAAAACATTTAGTACTGTGAGATTACCTAGAATGGATGGGTTGCCTGGAAGTTATCATTCTAACAATATCCCTGTTTTCACATCTCAATACCACCTGGCTGGTCACTAGCACTATGAAAAAAGTCAAGTAAAATCAAATGCAATAGATATGGGTGTCAGAAGAAGAGATAAATGGGTGCAGCATGAGCTGAGGGTCACTTTGCTGACAAGGTATGCTTTTTCTCAAGATGATGGGACCCAGAAATGTCAGAATCCAGGCTCTACCAAACTAAGGGGCATAAAATGTCCCCATCCATACCTGTGAAAACGTACAGATTTCCCAGAGCAGTGCGACATCTGGTTCAGGTTTTGCCCTACTGAATTTTCAATTTGAATCAAAGGTTTTCTCTGGATACTCTGAGTCCACCTGGTAAAGTATTTTCTGGGTTCTATTGCAGAAAATGTCTTCACCTAGTAAAAGATAAGACCCAAGGTTGAAAATCATCCTCCCCTAAGTTGATTCAAATACCATTACGATGTTATTTTGAGAAAGTGACTATTGCTGTGGTGTGGGGGTGTGTCCTGGTGATGATTGGCGTGTGTGTTAGGTGTAAGAGGAACTCTGAAAGCCTGCAGGCAGTGGTGTGTGGAGCAGTGGAGAAACAGCTTCTACAGTTGCTGAGGTTAAACCTTCCCAGTCTGCCTCCCTGCCCAGGTTCATTTCACAATGGATGCCCTGCACACGGTGTTCTGAATTGCTCATTTGCCTCATGTCGCTAGGACTTTTTGCCTATTCTATAGTCAAGCTACTGCCTAGCCAATCTGAGTGCTTCATATACGTGTCCAAATGCCAAATGTCAAAAATAATCACTAAAAAATATCAACATTTAGAAAAAAATAGACTGCTGAAAAAAATGTGTCATTTCTATACTTGGCTGTATTTAGAGTCCAGTCTGTATGAAATGGGTATTGTGATATGAATTGAGGTCTTTCGATTATTACTTTTTAAATTTTATATGCATATGTTTTGTTTGCATGGATTCTGCAAGCCATGTACATACCTGGTACCTACAGAAGAACGAAAGACCATTAGATCTTGGAACTGTAGAGACAGATAATTGTGAGCTACCATGTGGGGTTTGTGAATTTAATCCAGATCTTCTGGGAAAGGAGTCAGTACTTTTAACCACTAAGTCATCTCTCAAGCCCAAAGCAATGGATTTCTAATAAAAACATATATAAGTAGTTTAAGATGTAAGATGACATAGTCATTACTGTCAAAACTGGGATTCTGATGCAGGTAGATCCATTAACTCTAAAGCCGAGACCCAATATCACTAACAGTGTGCACATTTCCGTCCTGCCTCTAACCTTCCCTCCTTCAAATCAATATCTTTTATATATAATCTTTCTACATGGGCAGGATACTTTGATAGTTAGACTATGCTTCTTAAAAGAGAAACAATCCATTGTCTCAATATATACTACATAAAATTGATGAGAGTAGATTCTTTCTCTCTGTAAATGCTACTTACTTTTAATACTGACACATACGTTAACATTTAAAGAACATCCTATGTAATATTTATACCTGCAATCTGTATTAGCAAAATGATGTTGGACAGTTGTAATTTTATCAAAGTGTAATTACTGGGATTGCTTTATGAGCTATAATTCTTTCTGACAATTCAGTCAAGCTTCAAATTTTCAAGTGAAGTTTAACTTGCCTCATTGATTGATTTATTCATTATTTATACACTGCCTATTTCAAAGAATGATTCAAAATATCTTACACACAAAGGAGAAAGCCACAAACTAGAATCATTAAGGCAAGGCTGGAAGAACAGTTGCCACCCAATACAGGGGCAAACAAAACAGTGCCACAAACCTTAGATTTACCAAAAATGACTGTAATCAGACATGATGCAGAGGTAAGCTTCTAGATAGAAAAACAGAAACAATTCCACTAAGAAAATATAATTCCCTAACTAAGAAAAACATGCTAATTATTTAGAATAGGCAATTATTTTTGAATGATTAAACAAAAAAACTTAAACATGCTTTGGTATGTGTGTAGCATCCATTTAAGGTTCAAGGTCCACTTCTTTTTCTATGTGACTACTTAACAAACAGATTCACCATCTTTTGAAGACACCACAACACACGCAGTTCACGGTTAGCTCTGTAATGAATCTATCATAAGTCAATTTTCTAATTTTTTACATTGTGCTTGGTGGTCAGTTTGGCTCTAGTTGATCCAATAACATGTTAGCTGAATGTTGTAGTTCTCTGTCACAGTGAAAGTTCAGTTCTCATCCTTTAACACTGTCCTGGCTCTTCTTCAATCTTTGCTCTTTCAAGTACATTTTACAGCAGATTTTGTGATTCTAAAACCTGCAGGTCTTTAAGCTGCATTTGAGCTAGATCTAAAAGTCACTTTGAACCGCACTTTTCAATAGCTGTGATACATGCTTCCATATTCTTAGCTTCTTGTACTTTCAACTTAGAAGCATCTTAACTTAGATACATCTTGTACCTGATTTATTTCATTTATATGTGTGTACTCCTATTTATGCACAAGTCCGTGTTGAGGGGTGAGTGAATGTGTACATGTGCATGTACATGTACATGTAGAAGGCGATCAACTTCCGCCTTATTTGCTGCAATGGGATCTCTCACTGGACATGGAGCTTACAAATTTAGCTAGACAGATGGCCAGCAAAACCCAAGCCAGGAATGCTTTTGTGTCTGCTCCAGAGCACTAGGGTTATAAGCACGTATGCCTGCCACACCTAACTTTTAATGAGTATTATGGATCTAAATTAGGTCTCATGCCTGCATAGCAAATGCTTTACTGAGTGAGAAATCTCCTCAGTCTCGCACTCTATTTATTAATATTTAGTACTCCCTGATTGATTGTGAGTTACAGTATCTGTAAAAATTAGTTTTGAGTTCTGATATCTTTTATATTTACTGATAGAAGAACATCCTATGATTTGGCAAAAATTATGTATCAACCATAATAAGCTGTTGGACCTCTTAAATTTCTTAGTCATTACTAAGAGTGGCAGTTTTATACCTTTCTTTCCAATAAGCCTTGTTGGCTGATTTACTGGCCTTCAGGGACCTCCAGGACAGTGTGGGGATGAGTGGAATTATCAGGATCCTTGTCTTGTTCTCCTGATCTCATTTTATTACAGAGGATGGTGTCTGCTCTAGGTAGGCCTGTAGACTAGTTGTAAAAAAACATATTATTTTCCCCTATAACAACTTTGTAAAAGTACATCTTACATTTTGAGAGGTTTGTGCATAAATATCAGTTTAAGTTCTATTTTTAGATTGCAAAAGGAGAATATGTGTTTAAAAATGTATAGTGTTGTTATAATGAATATTGGATTTTATCATATAATTTTATGAATCTATTAATGTGATTATATAATTTTGCTCTATGTTCCCCAGTAATATGGTGCACCACACTGATTGGTTTTTAATTGTAAAGCCACATTTGAATTCTTATTATAAACCCTCTTATGGAAGGCTTGTTATCCTCTGTATACATTGTTAGAGAGCTTGTGGACGGCTTATTATCTTCTGTATATATTGTTAGATAGCTTATAAATTTAAATGTGAGATATGAGGCAATGCTCAAGGAATTTGCAACCCCATAGGAAGAACAACAATATCAACCAACCATAACCCCCAGGGACTAAACTTCCAACCAAAGAGTACACATGGAGGGACCCATGGCTCCAGCTGCATATGTAGCAGAGGATGGCCTTGTTGGCCATCAATGGGAGAAGAAGCCCTTGGTTCTGTGAAGGCTCAATGCCCCAGCATAGGGAAATATAGGGGTGGGAGGCAGGGAGTGGGTGGGTGGGGGAACACCCTCATAGAAGCATGGGGAGGGAGGATTAGATAGGGGTTTTCTAAGGGGGAACTCTGGAAAGGGATAACATTTGAAATGTAAATAAGAAAATACCAATGGAAAAAAAAGAAACATATAGAAAAACAATTAATTGGGAGGATTTTTTTTTTTTTTGAGATTTATTTTATGTGTATGAGTACATGGTCGCTGTCTTCAGACACACCTGAAGAGGCCATTGGATCCTATTAAAGATGGTTGTGAGCCACCATGTAGTTGCTGGGAATTGAACTCAGGACCTCTAGAAGAGCAATCAGTGCTCTTATCCACTGAGCCACCATTCCAGCCCCATAATGAAAGATTCTTAGAGAGATTTAAAAAATTAGACACAAAAACAAAGAAGGATACATAACACCATATTATAACTATGAAACTCTGTTTATCAAATGACATTATTAAGCAAGTGAAAATGTGTATCTCGATGCTATGGAAGCTATCTATAACATGCACATCCCATAGGAAACCATAGAGGAATAGAGTAAGAACAGCTAAAGACTACCTTCCTTAAATATGAGTACAATACAACAGAAATTAAAAATAAAAGATTCCAAACAAAAAGATAAAGTAAGTACTATTAATAACTAAAGAAGGAGTACTTCTGGGCACCTAATTAGTTTTCGTCAACTTGGCACAAACTAATGTCATATGAGAAAAGAAAACCTCACTTGGGAAAATGCCCCAGCATATTGACCTTTGGAGCATTTTCAAGATTAATGATTGATCTAGGAGGAACCAACTCACTAAGGGCAGCATCATTCCTGTGCAGGTGGTCCAGGTTCAACAAGCCATGAGAAACAAGCCAGAACTACTCCATGGTCTCTTTCACATTCCTGCCTTGAGATATTGCCCTGATTTCCCTCGGTCATTGAATGCTGCAGGAATTGCAAGCCACAATAAATCCTGTCTTCCACAACTCATTTTTGGCTATGGTGTCTTACCACAGCAATAGAAACCTAAGCCATAAACAACTGAAAATCACAATGAGATATGTTTATAAACACTCACATCCCTGGACTGACTAACATAAATGTTACACAAAGGTACATAAAAGGTGGGGCTAAGGAAGTCTTGCTCATAAATTTCTGAAGTCCAATGGAATGCCTTTTCTTGGCCTCTTAATAATCATAAAGCATATGAGTTATATGAGCATATAGTTAGGTGTACACCTAACAGACACACATAGTACACTTGTTAAATGTATACAGATGAGTGTTGCAGGTAGTGCTATTTATATGAATCACAAGCTGAAAAGTATTCCAGGAGGTGCTAGAGATTGAGCTGCCAATTTATAAGGCCCTAGGAAGAGGTTTCAGTGTGAACTGAAGCCTCCTGCTCAAAGTCAAAGGACTAATTGCACCAAACAAAGGCTTCAAAGACCTAGCCTGGTTGACATTTTCAACAGATTCCCAAGAGAGACTGTGAGCCATAATCATCCTTACAAACTGTGTGAGACAAGGTTCAGTCTTTGAAGGTGTAACTTTTCTTGAAAGTATGGGATACTTTCTTATGGATCAACAAAGAAGTCAAGAATGAAATAGAATGGGAGTGATCCTAAATTGAAATGCTAAACTGAACGTGAACCAATATTGAGACAGGTCTCGCTTACAGATGTGTCTGATGGACACGTGTAGGGAAAGAAACTCAGTATGTCCAATGTCACAGTGATCAAAGTCACAACATAGGTAACCCTTGCATGAGGTGTGAGGAGCTTGTACAACATCCTGAATGTTCTAGTCCCTGATCTGAATGCCAATTTCTTGGAGTTCTTCATTCTGAAAATTAATTACTCTATACACTCCGGATTTGTTCATTTTCTATAGTAGGTTGTGATTTAACAAGCGGTTGGGTTTGGTAGGAAGGAAGTGTGCCATGTGTTTATACATGGTCCTAGGGATGCAGTGAACTATGGTTTCATGATTTATTAAAAGGACAAGTTAGCATATGTGCTGTCATTTCTTATGCTGTCCTTTGCAAAATCAACTGCAAAATGATGCATCCTTATGTATGGAGACAATTCTTGGAGAATTGGGTTAATGAGGTCTTCATGTAACAGTTTGCAAATACCAACTTCGAATCTGAGAATAAGCGTAGCAGTGTTTCCAAAATGTTAACATGAATGACAAGTACCTAGGGGATTGAATTAAGATGCAGATACAGGACCCTCTGCCCAGAGACTTGGCTTCAGTAGTACTGACAAAAGAGCTACAAATATGTACTCTCAAATGGATGCCACTGACACTACTCACAAAACATGACAGTAAAACTACACATACTTCAGACTATCCATGATATGCTACTTTTCTCCCCAAATTTGAAATAGAAACCAAAATTTAACTTTGACTTTGTCCTTTATCTCACTCAACGTAGGGTAAACTATAAAAAGTGCTTGACTGCAAATACTCATTTTAATATCCTTGGAAGATAAAATGATAAGAAGTAAATTATCTTGTATTTCACTGATTCTAACATACAACATCCATTGTAATGACATATGTTATATCTCTGTACAATATGCACCTATTGGATAATGCTCTGAACAACTCCTGACTCTACATCATTAAATTTCAATCCAAATAGTTGACTTGCAATCCTGACACAATAAACTTTCTTTAAAAAAAAAAAAAAGAGTCATCCAATTTGGCTAAGATTGCATTGGTTTCTTTGAGCTTTATGTGTCGCTGCATCATGCTTTCCACTACAGTTCACATATCTTTTCTTTACTGTGGGCCTCACTACCCCAGAATGCGTGGCTCTGGCTTAGAAGAAAGGAAAAGCAGTAACTCTCAAAAGGCACATATCCAAATAGCCTGCTTTCATGCAAATATACACTCGACAAACAAAGCCAATAGAAAGGAGTCCTGGAGACATAAGATATATAGGCAGAATTATTTATAAAGTGTATATTTCTGAAACTACCCAAGAGGCATCAGCATGTCTATAAGGGTCCCTCATGGTCACTGGTGTAAGTACTGCTGGAAATAACACACACAACAATAATAAGCTGTGGGTAGCTAGAGAAAGAGGCATTCCACTGACTACCAACAGTTTATTTTTTCCTCTCTTGTCTCATCTTAATACCAACCCCAAAGTGAATTCTGTGTCTAGATTTAAGAAGTAAGGATGAACAGGTCTCAGCTCCTCAGGCACACCAGCATCTTTGCAATCCCCTAACAGCTTGCTGGGCAGAGGATGAGGTACCTCTGTGTTCTGCACATTAGGAAGGCTTGTTGGTGTTCATTAAAGTCTTAATGGAAATGACAGCTCTGCAGCTGATGGAGAATTATCAACTCAGCCACTCCAGGTGCTAAATTATGGGCCATATTTTGTAACCCCCTATGGCTGAGCCCACAGATTTTCTATCAGAGCCACCACACGGAAGGATGCATAAACATGTTTCTTGACATTCTCATCTAGATTTCTCCTGTATGGAACAGCAGTCAGTACCAGTGGAAAAGGTTCCATCTTCTCTGAGTGCCCAGTTTTAGAGTTATTAGCAACAACAGCCAAGTGCCCAACATCAGAGTGACCAAAAGTGACAAGCTATAGGCATGCAGAAGCAAACGGTGAACCGTAATATATCCACATATGCATATATACATATGAACATGTTATTTTAAAAATCCCTTAAGTATGGTAAGTAAACTCAATGACAAAAATATATTAATGTCACAACTAGTGAGAAACAGTAATATGAAGTTTTTCTAGTTAGATCACAGTGAGGCAGTATCTGTAATCTCCTGTATCATTTGTGACTTACGAAGCTTACCACAGGAGGTTGCATCATCTAGCATATGTGAATAAAGGGTGTGGAGGGACCCAATAAAACCTATAATGATTTGGGAAGGCTTAGGCATAGACTGGTTACAAAGCTGGCCCACATCCTCTGCTCAGTTCATATCTCCCTCTACAGAGTACATTTTAGCTCCTCTCTTGTAGAAGGTCAGCCTATATTCTTCTTCATGGAATTTGGGCTGTCGGTCACCTTGTGCTGGCCAGTAGACTACAGCAGAAGTGGGATATGCCAGTTCTGACACTGGGATCTAGGAGCCTACTTTGTACTTCCAGCTACAGATGACCTGTCAGGCAACCACAGACATAAGAAGCTAATCTAAGCTTAGATAAGCACAGCTGCCCAGTCTATCTAAGGCCTATTGAGAAATAACATAGTAATTGCTTTGTGAGATTATAATTGGGGTCTATGAGTCACATTAATAGCCATAAAATCTTGTTCAACATTATAGAATAAGCTACCCATCCAAAGGTTACTATTTATAATCTTTTTCTTTATTCTAGGTTACTGTGTTACTATCACTTTTTGTTATGTCATATCAGATACAGTTCTTTATACCCTATAAAACTATTATGAAGAATGGCCTTAGAAATGCAGATATCTGTTTTAGCACTTTAACTAAATGAGAAATCTGTTTCTAACCATGGACATACAAGTTTCTTGTCATTGGCCATCAGTATTTGAAAAAGTAGTTCAAAAAACCAGCAGCCAAATGCAGTGGGAAGATTAGCAGTGATGTGGTGTGGGCTCTGGATGAAAAGTGGGTTTCATGAATAGGCAAAGCTAACCAAATTTTTTATCCTAAATGGATGCTTTGAACTGAGACCAGCCTCAAAAGCTCAAAATAAAA
The DNA here is from genome assembly GCF_011762505.2 of Arvicanthis niloticus. Taxonomy (NCBI): domain Eukaryota; kingdom Metazoa; phylum Chordata; class Mammalia; order Rodentia; family Muridae; genus Arvicanthis; species Arvicanthis niloticus. The sequence goes on from NC_047661.1 coordinate 16,571,129, forward strand.
CACATTCAGGAAAATGGCAAGGCTCTTGAAATCATCAGGCAGGTATCAACTGTGACCATGGATCCCATGAGGGAAATGAACCAAGACAAACATCCTAATACTCTTTCTTCTTAAATATTGATCTTGAGTATCTGAGCAGACCCTCCACCAACAAAGAAATTTGAAAATATACTGGCATCCAATCTCTCATATTTGAATTTAAATGATGAGAGAAACCACTTAATGTGAAACATGGGCTCGATGAAAGCATGTGTGCTCATAGCATATCAGAAAACCTAGAAATTGGAAGTAAAATATCATAAAGACATCAAAATAAATGTATTCTCTTGTGTCCTATATATTGATGGCTTCGGTCAAGAAGATTCCCTGTGAATTCTTTGGTTTGTCAATGAAGTGGAAAGAGCTCACAGAGATTAGGACTCTTTACCAGGAACACACCACACACACACACACACACACACACACACACACACACACACACACACCTCTGCAGCCCAGGCCTCAAATACCAGCATCTTTAGAGTTGCAAAAAAACATACAATTTATATGAGAATGAATTTCACACTTGAGGCAACAGGCAGCTTTACATTTGGAGCTGACATTCAGCTATGTAAAAACACTACTTTGCATACAGATTATGGAATGCTTTCCTTGGAAACCAATTCATGTGCTGCCTGGGCTCCAGGACCAGAGGAAACAGGCAATGGTGACTGGCAGACTCCTAACTCAACTTCTAGAATTCCCAGGAGCTATCATTTTTCCTAAAGCAACTTTTTGTTTTAAAGAAAAAAGAAAATCAATAAACCTATGAGGGTTGATTTACAGGTGTTTACAACAACAACAATTCCTTTGAAAGAGTAGGAAACTATAATTTTCTCTATTATAGGAATGAAAATTATTGTAACCATGCTAAAAAAAGTGGCATAAGCTCCACCTTCCCAATGCTGGGATTACAGACTCATGTTGCTATGCTTGAAATTTTATGTGAATGTTGGGTCTCAAACTCAGTCCTTATGCTTGAATTTTACTGACCGCCATCTCTTCATCCCCTACTTATCATTTTGTAATCTTATTACTCCCAGATCCTTTGCTTAAATTAATTTTATGGTCAGATACAATGAGAACAACACATAGGTTTTTACCTAGTGCAGATTTCATAGCTGGTGCCACTTCTGGTCGGTCCTCAGTTATCAAATGAAGTTACATGGGTTAAAATGTTAATCTGTCTTCCTCTGGGGACACACAGTCTTAATCAACAACCCTTTTTCTGCTGGTACATTGCTCATTTACTTGTGAAAGACAATTAAATTCATGTTTCCATGTTTGTGTTTTTATGAATGAGAGTTTAGGATTAACAAGGGAGGTAGAGGAACTTGCACTATGGACTCTTTTCAGAAGCAATGCATGTTAATTCAAATGACTAAAATCCACTCAAACTCCTTGACTTCAAAGCTGGCATGTAATTAACCATTAATGACTTATTAATATTCTTCACAAAGTTTTAAAGGCCTTGCCAGGGACTAATAAAATTGTTAAAATTTGAAAAATTATCCCTGAATAGATGAGTGGAATACTTTACTGTCTTGTCAAGTAGATAATGTCTTTGAATATTAAGTGTGTGGAAGTACTCCCCTCTCAGAGGATGTGGAGGCACTCCTGAACTGACCCATCATGGCATACACAACTTTTTGTGTTGTTAGAAATATTTATCTTACTTTCGATTTCTAAATCTCTAGAACAGAAGAGAAATTGTGTATAAATCTCCATATCAAAATGTAAGATTTTACATTATTCAGTAATTCAAATTTTATGAAAATAACAATAGAGATGGCTAAATGTAACTAGAACTCACTTCTTTATTCTTCTGCCAAACTATAGCATTGATGTGGATATCTAGAACTCACTTACTTACTATTCTGTCAGACTATGGAATTGATGTGGATATTTTTCTTAGAAAAGCTTCCAATTTTAAATAAGATACTAGATATGAGAATATTTAGTAGTAAACAAAGTGCTAATTTCTTGTCCTAATGTCACTACAGAGATATAAATTAGACAGTTTTAGCCAATGTTTTATCACTATTTATATTACCGACATTCTCTATAAAATAAAAACGTCTATGTGTTCTCTCTGTGGACATGCTGACATGACAATATTACCACTTATACTCTATTAAAGATAAGTTAGAACATAGAAATTAAAAGTAAATTCATTTGATAAAATATACTTTAGATGCTAACAAACACCATCCTTGTGGAAATATGTAAGCAATTTCAAGGATGTCATGAAGTCATTGCCTCTAGTGTGGAAAAGTTGCAAGGGAAGCTTCCAGAACATATTAACTATGTGGCTCTTTTCACAAAGGCAGAGTATAAGAAGCTGGAGCTCCTTGTTGCCGTGCTGCAGTAAGTCTCCCTCCCTGGCCTGCTGCCTCCTTCTTTTTCTTCTCCCTGTTCAGACAGCTGATTAATGATGGCACAAGAACCCAGTTAGTTAGATCCACAGCATCTTAAAATAGCAGAAGGATGCTTTTCTAGATTTTTGGGCCTGTGATTTTTTTCTGCAAAAGAGAGAAGCAAATACAGCTATCTCAGGCTGAGTTTTCACTACCATCTCTAAAGCCAACAACACTTATTTATTCCAACTTGGAAATAACAACGATAATTAATCAGACTTTTAAAATTGAGCTACTTCAAACTGTTGGAAATTGATTAAATACATATATTTATTCTGATTTTTTCTTTTCCATTCTAGCTCTCCCTGTGCCTAAGAGATGGAATTTATTTGTAATACAGTCCCAAGCACTTTTTTTGATGCTCCTAGATAAGAGACTATGTTAGAAAATTACAAATTTAGTTATACAATGTTAGGCAATCAGATTTTAAGACACACCTACCTTTTTCAAAGATTTATTTTTGTTTTTAATCTTCTACATAGGTGTATGACTGTGTGTGAATATATGCATGTGTGGATTCAGATGACCACAGAGGCTAGAAGATATCATTAAATCTCCTGGACCTGGAATTATAGGTGTTTGTATGCTGCCTGATTTGGGTGCTGGGAATGAACTTAGGTCTTCTGCAAGAGCACAAAGTACTCTTAAATGTTGAGTAATCTCTCCAGCACCAGGTCTCTTAAATTTTAAGAAGAATTATAATAATCTTAAAAAGTGTATGCCTTAGAAAATATATTACAATATATTTTATTGTATTGGGAGCACAGTCAAACTAAAATTCTTAATAAGTTATTTCTTGAGTTAAAAAAAAAAAACAGTTGCTATTAGAACTATCTAGCAACACATTTCTATGTATTTTCACAAGTCTTACATCAAAGCAAATTTCCAAATGCTTGATTTTACTTCAGTAAGTTTCACAGCTTCTGAGCCTTCCTTCTTATGGAGGGTTGGGCCTCAGCTTCTGGAGCCAGAGAAAATGAAACTCAACAACTGGTCCTTAGAGAAATAACATGGGAAGAGGACCAGGAGGAGTAATGCATCTTGCATATCCAAAGAAGACTTTAAGCCTTCTGTTGGCCAAGGAAAAGAAATGCTTTTGTTACTCTTTACCATCATATTTTCTGAAAGACCTGTCTATCTACAGGTGTTGTTTTAATTTCTTTATCATTCATTCATTCATTCATTCATTAAATTCTGTGTGTATATATTTATTTTCTAAGCTTGCACTCCATATGCATCAACACACTACATTTCAAATTCTCCCGATCTCCTATTCCTTTTGTAAATAGTATATAAGATTACAATTATGCAATTATGTTTTCTTTCTTTTGAAAGACATTCTTTTCTGAATCATGTCTCTGAACATTTCTATTTCTTCTTCATAGTTTCTAACCTAAGAACCAGAGGTAGAGGTTCCTGAGACCTCACAGCTCATACAAAGAAAGAGCAGGTAAGTCTGACCATATTAGCCCTCAGAGAACTGCATGGTCTAAACCAACTGGAAAGGGCCTGTCTTACCTGGGAAATTAGGAGCCCATAAGAGTAGAGACATATTTCCACACAGGAATGATAGTTCAGCATTCATAAACATTCTGATCTTTCAAATGTTGAATTGTTTAGTTTTAAAACATTTGCCAACCACCCATAACTCATCTTCAGGTCACACTTAGCTTTAAGTTGGTCAACTTTCCCCTGTGCTCCAAGCCAATCTGAGTCTTTTTCACTGATTTCACATTCTGTATATCATGGCCAATAGCAGGCCCTTGATGGATCCTCTTCAGTCTTTTCAGTTTACCCAGTAGGTTCTTAATCACATCAGTCATCTTGCCAAGCCCATTTCCATGTTAGTGGTTCTCCTATCCAAACTTCTTTCTATAAAATTGTATTTAAAATTTTTTCATGGAATATATTATGATCATAATCTTTCTCCTTCCCCAACTCCTTCCAGATCCTGCACTCCTCCCTTCTCACATAAATTCAATATCTCTCAAAAACAAAAGCAAAATCAAATAAAACAAAACATAACAAAAATCATACTCCCAAATCTCCCAAATATAGTAAAGCAAACAGATGAGAGAGAGAGAGAGAGAGAGAGAGAGAGAGAGAGAGAGAGAGAGAGAGAGAGAGAGAGGAGAGAAAATAAAACAAAAAGTGTGCACACAAAACAAAGGAACACAGAATCCACTTTACATTGACCAACTACTCCTGAGTGTGAGTCCTGGAGTCTGGCTAATGTATCCAGTGACCCTGACACTCAAACACTCAATTGGAAAAATGTATCATCCTCTTCTTTAAAGCAGACATCAACTGCAAATACCTCTTAGTTGGAGGTGAAACTTTGTGTTCACTTTCTCTTCTCAGTGCTGTGATTTATTTTTCTCTCTGGTTTAAACTCGTACACGCTTTATATGTGCTGTTACAGTCTGAGTTCATGTGTGTATGAGTCCTGTTGTGTCTAGAAGATGCTGTGTCATTGGAGTCATCTGCCATCCCTGACTGCTAACATCTTTCTGCCTCCTTGTCCACATAGATCGCTAGCCTTGAGGGGAGGTCTTTGATGAAGACACCCTATTTGAGGCTGAGTGCGCCAAAGACTCTCACTCTTTACATACTATCCAGTTGTAAATCTCTTTGTTAATTACTATTTGTTGGAAGATAAAGCTTCTCTCAAAGGATTAAGTGATACTCTACTTTTGAGTACAGCAATATAACATTAGAAATATTTTTATTGCTATTATTATTGCTATGTTTCATTATTTTTTTAAAGACCTATTTATTGAGTACATTGTTGCTATCTTCAAACACACCAGAAGAGGGCATTGGATCTCATTGCAAATGGTTATGACCCACCACGTGGTTGCTGGGAGTTGAACTCAGGACCTCTGGAAGAGCAGTCAGTGCTCTTAGCCACTGAGCCGTCTCTCCAGCCTGCTATATTCCTTTAGCTGAATGACAGTAGTAGATTTTCCCCTATGTCTGTGACCAATCCAATCAAAGCTTCTTGGTCACTTTAGCTGGTATGCATAGGTTACATCTTAGACAGTAGCACTTAAACTGAAAAAAAAAATGTTGCTGTTAGTCCTATAACATTGCACCATTAATACACCAGTATATCTGAAAGCAGGTCTCTACTGTAGATTATGAAGTTTGTAACTGTATGAAATTGGTGATTACTTTTCACTATTTTGTAGTGTGGAAAATAACTTCCAGGAGTAATGTTTCTAGTTGGGCACTAACCCAAGTTCTCCATGTTTGATGACATAAATGAGAAATGTCTTCAGCAACAGGCCTTTACTATCAGGTTTGGAGAGTTACCAATAGCCTTGGCAATAACCCATGATAACTGAGGCAGGGGGATCCCTTTGGCCAAGGAATCACCAACATAAAACCCATTCCTGGCACTGGGAGGTTTTATTTGGTAGCATAAGAGTTCTACTTGAGGCACTGGCTATGCCATTGTATGGTGACTCCATGTAAATTATTCTTATGTATGTATGTATGTATGTATGTATGTATGTATGTATGTATGTATTTTAGAAAGCTTCCGTAACAGTAGCTTTCCATGTAGCTTTACAAAGAACTTTTTGTATTCTCTCCTTTACTTTGCCCTCTCGTCTCCCTTCTTATTTAACCCTCCTATTCTAGTTGTTGCTTTATGTCTTTATAATACTATATTCTATTATCTCTTCCATGGAGCATCTGCTCCTCCCTCCTGATCTGTTACTTGCTATCTAACTTCTGTGGTTATTTATTTTGAAACACACATATCTAATTCTGAAAGTTGACGTCCACGTAAAACAGAAAACATTCAATATTTTTCTTTTGGAGTCTAGGTTACCTCACTCAAGATGATTGTTTCTAGATCTATCTATTTTTACTAGAAAATTTTCATTTTTCTTAGCTGTTGAGTAAAATTCTATTGTGTTAAATGTTCTTCAACACAATTCTAACAAAATTCACAATTATTCACAGAATTTGACTAAATAATTTTCAGGTTCATATGGAAACATACATGCATGCACACACATGCATGCATACAGAAGAAAAAAGGATAGCCAAAACAATCCTGAATAATAAAATAACTGCTGGAGGTACCAGCATCCCAGATTTCAAGCTGTATTATATAGCTATAGTGATTAAAACAGCAATGTATTGTCATAAAAACAGACATGTTGATCAATGAAACAGAATTGAAAATCAACACATAATTCTAAATAGACCTACATACACTGATTTTTTGACAAAGACCTCAAAAACACAGACTAAAGATAGCATCTTCAACAAATTGTGCTGGTCAAACTGAATAGCTGTACGTAGAAGAAGGAAAATGGATCCATACCTATCACACATTGTGTGGGACCGTGAAAGGATAGCTTGGTTTTTGGTGGAGCACTGGCTATAGATGGCTGGAGACCCTACAAGGGACAGCATACATTTCACCATGCTCCAAGACCCCAGGCTCCTGACGTGCAGCCAAAGACCTCCATTGATCCACGCCTTTCAGTCATGTAGGGCAACGCCAATGCCCCTATCAGCCCCTCCACAGGTAGAGGGCGTGACTACAGGTCTCGGGGCCTCAAGAGTTCTACATACTAATAAGATATCTAAAGACCACAGGGCGTAGTCAATTAAGCATTCCTTCGTAAACCCTCCTCCCTCTTCCCTCCCTATTTAACTCAGGTCTGCCCTAAGTTTCAGGGGGTGGGGTGCACCCAAATTCATCTACTTTGTGCTATAACAATAAACCCTTTAAAACGTGGACTTCCTCATGTCTTTGGGAACTGTGGAGAAGGCCTTTAACTAGTGAGCAGTTACCACAGCCACCACTGCCACTGCTACCACCGCCTAATCTCCTGCCTGAGGACTTCTCTAAGTTCCTGCTAGAGGCTGCCAATTCAACCAAGCTAGCCGACCCAGCCAAGTGACCCTGCCAAGCGGCTGCCAGTACCAAGAGTCTCAACCTGCAGGGCACTGTTGGGGCTTTCCTCCTCCTTCTTTCTCTCTGCTGCAGGCCCGCCCAGCCCGTACACCCCTAGTCTCTGTTTTTCTGAGGCTCTCGGAGGTGTCTGAGAGCCCGAGGACACAGACCACAGGCCTCCCGGGTCAGCCGCCTCAGCTCAGAGACCCCCACTCAGAAGCCCTGCCCCTGTGAGACCTCAGACTGAATGAGATCTCCCCGAGCCGGGCGGAGCCCCGTAGCATCCACACAGTGCTACATGGAGGGAACTCAGTCAAAATCCCCAGGCTTCTTCTGCTCTGGGACTGACTGGGGTGGGAGACACAAGGTAACCACAACATCCCAACAGGATCCATGCCTACCCACACACGAGCTAACAACCCCGCAACACTGCACAAAACCAAACGTTAAATGGATCAAGTACAACAATATGCATCCATATACCTTGAACCTAATATAAGAGAACGTAGAGAACAGGCTTGAATTCACTGAACAGGAAAAGTACTTTCTGAAAAGGACACTGATAGCACAGGCTTTGAGACCAGCAATAAATAACTTGGACCACAATCATCTAAAAAGCTCTGTATTGCCAAGGATACCAGCATTCAAAGAAAGCAGCAGCCTATGGAATGGAAAAAAAATCTTTACCAATTAAACATCTGATAGTGAATTTATATCTAGAATATATATATAAAATCTGAAAGAAAGCACTGAACACCAAACAATCAACCTAATTAAAAATAGGGTGCAGAATTAACAGAGATTGTAAAACTGAAACAAAAATGGCTGAGAAACACTTTTTCAAACGTTAAACATCCTTAGCTACTGAGGAAATGCAAACTAAAATTACTTTGAGATATTTTTTTTCTTATTCCAATCAGAATGGACAAAATCAATAAAACCAATGGCAGCACATGTAGGCTAGCATACTGGGAAAGGAGAGCCCTTAATAACTGCTAGGAATACAAACTGGTACAGCTCCTATTGAAATCAGTGTGGAGTTTTTTCAGAAAGTTGAAAATTTATGTACTACAAAATCCAGATATAGCACTCTCAGGCATACACCCAAGTATCCTAGCTAATTCTCATTAGACTCTGAATGTATGATGCGGGTGGGTTCTTTATTAATTTCATTTTATACATAAGAAGAATAAGTAAATCTAAGCACCTACCTAATGCTTCAGAAAGCCTCATTGCAAAAGCCAGGCTAAGACTCCAGTAGTCTGGAATGGAGCAGCAGGCACTCACTGCCATGCTATATTATACCTTGAGAGCTGGGATCAGGGTGTTTCCTTTGTCCTCTGATTTCTATGGATTAGTCCCTTAAACCAGCTGTAGCGGCCCTTGAGCAAACCTGCTCAGAGCTCAGTGTGTGCTTTCAGAAAACTGGGTGATTTGTAAGCTCATAGCAGTTTCATGTTTGAAGACAACAGACTACAGGGTGACGCTTCTGGCAACTTCACAATAAAGGAGTGTATTTGCTATTGTACATATTCCCATCTTTCATGGGTGGGAAGTAAGAATGGGATGAATAGAGAGAGAGGGGAAGCATAGCATTTCTCTGTTCTCCACAGCTAAGCTTGAGTTGAAACAGACAGGAGAATGTGCTTTAAGAGGGCTTAAATATTGTTTGCTAAGACAGAGCTATTCTTTTAAGTTTTCAACAAATTTCAAGATTATGTTGTGGTAATAGTAATGATGATATGCAATAAAAATTAATGATGACTATAAAGGTCTTTCCATTTCTCAGGATACACATTCAGAATTCGATGAGAGTGGATAAATAGGGATAATGACAGAGCAGATATAAAATAGTGCGCTATGCAATACCAAGCTCATGTTTAAGCCATCCTCCAAAGAAACTCTCTGGACTGGAGAGACAGTGTCTTAGCCACTAAGGTTCTCATGAGCATGAGGATCTGAATTCAGATCCCCAGTTTCCATTCCAAAGACAAGGCTTGGGACAGTAAGTGTCTGTAACCTTAGCAACACTGCAGAGCAGAGACAACCAGGTTTATAGAATTTACATGCCAGAAACTCTAGTCTATTGGTTAGTTCAAGGTTCAATGACAAACCTTGTTTCAAAAGAGAGAAGAAGAGGAAGAAGAGAGGTCAGGGAGTTCTGCCTGTTTCATATGAGCGGTGACATAGCCTCTTTCAGGTAAGAGTGGGAGGTAGCCAGGTAAATTCTGGGAATGTATGGCAGTTGCCTTGGCAAAGATGTGGGGGTCACTAGATGTGATGTCACTGGGTTTGGAGTCTGATACCAACAGTTATACTGCCTCTTCAACGAAGCCTTCAGGATTCTACCTCAGAAGGATTCATCAGAGCTGCAAATGAATATCCATTACATTTTTCTTCTTTTACATATAATTAAGTGATTTATGCACCTTTTTAACTCACTGAATTGCATATAAATTCCTTGAGGGCAAGATGTTATCTTATCTTGTTTAATATACGAAATAGCACTTAGTAAGTGATATGTAAAGCATCTCTCATCGGAGGGTTAGAATAAAGCTTAATGATATTATGACCTGACATGCCATTAACCTCCAGTGAACTGAAAACTTCCCAGCATAATCTATGGCTTAGGAACTTTAAAATTGTTTTAAAAGTAGAAAGGAAAAAATATTTAGATGTAGTGGGATAAATAACAATGTAAAAATAAAAGAATTTTTTATGTCAAGCTGATCCTTGCATTTTCATAATAGGACATCAGAATGCAAGAATAATGCATGCCAGGTAAGTAAAGAGAAATACCCAGTCTTAAGTAAATATAAATTGTAAGCTGCATACTCCATGATCTCTACTGAGAATATAATCTCTGTGCCTTGATGCCTGCAAATGGTTTGTGTATTAGAGAGTAAAACTTCTGGATGGCTCACTTTAGGAAAAAAAAAAAAAGCATTTGTTTTGTGCTCTGCCAGATACTCAATTCTGGAATAATCATGGATTAGTGGAGGCGGCTAGCCAGCTATACTTACCAACAGACAGAGAATTTTAAACAAAGTTAAGATTAGGAAGCCCTGTGAAAACAAAGGCATCTACAGAAGGTAGAGGCGATTCAGGTTCTTTTTTCCACTAGATGAAGAACAGCATTTACATTCAGTGGAGAATGTAGAGGATCTGGCATATGGTTGAATCCAGTTGGACTGGCTGACCTCAAAGTCCCACTCAGAACTGTCATTGTGTTGTGTGGTAGTCAGATCAGGCCATGAAAATCAGGGGAACATGTTGCAGACAGACAAACAAAAGCATCATTCCTCCATCATTAAACGGAGCATTGGGCTACAGAGATAACTCTGTAACGCTCCCTGCTGTGACAATCAGCCTTTTTATTGCAGTGCACAAATGTGGGGCTCAAAGCAGAAAAGTGTAACTTGATTTATAGATTATTTTCCATGGAACTAAATTTCTTTATTCTTTCTTAATTGACAATATATGGCTACAGTAGTAAACACTTCACACTATTTTATTGAATAAACATATGGAACTATACCTATTATCTAATGGTGAATTACAAATGCCTTAATTTCAGATAAGTTTCTTATGTCTTCCTAGATTTGGTTTCCTTGTTTGTAAGTTAAATGTTCTGGTTAGGTATTTGTCGACTCAACACAAGCTAGAGTCTTCTGGGGAAAGGAATCTAAACTGAGAACATGCCTCAATCATCTTGCCTCTAGGTACATCAGTGGGGCATTCTCCTGGTTAATGATTGATGAAGGAAGGGCCAATCCACTGTGGGTGGTGCTGCCCTGAGGCAGATGGTATTAGATGGTGTAAGATAGCCGCTGAGCAAGCCATGTGGGAGCAAGCCAATACTGCTTTTCCTCCATGGTCCCTGCTTCAATTCTTGCCTCCAGGTTCCTGCCCAGCTGATTTCCAGTCCTGACTTCACTCAGTGACAACCATGATCTGAAGGTATTAAGATGAAATAAATCACTTTGACTTGACCTTTGTGATAAATGGATCAATTCTCATTCTTCTACATACAGACTGCCAGACTAGCACCATTTGTTGAAGATGCTTACTTTTTCCACTGTATGGTTTTGGATTCTTAGTCAAAGATCAAGTGTCCATAGATGTGTGGACCTTCAATTCTCTTCTGTTGATTGACTGGTCTCTGTACCAATACCATGTGGTTTTTATTACTATTGCTCTGTAGTACAGCTTGAAGTCAGGGATGGTGATTCCCCCAGAATTACTTTTATTGTTGAGAATTGTTTTCAATATCCTGTTTTTTTTTTCTACTACCATATGAAGTTGAGAATTGTTCTTTTCATGTCTGTGAAAAATTGTGTTGGAATTTTGATGGGGATTGCACTGAATCTCTGCACATTGCTTTTGGTAAAATGGCCATTTTTACTAAGTTAATCCTACCAATCCAAGAGCATCAGAGATCTTTTCATCTTCTGAGATATTCTTCAATTTTTCTTCAGGGACTTGAAGTTCTTGTTATGCAGATTTTTCACTTGCTTGGTTAAAGTTACATCAAGATATTTTATATTATTTGTGGCTATTGTGAAGGGTGTTGTTTCCATAATTTCTTTCCTCAGCCCATTTGTCATTTGTATAAAAGAAGGCAACCCGATAGGAAGACCAATGGTACCAACTGACCTGGACGACTGGGAGCTCACCCACCACACAAAGAGCATACATTGGCAGGTCTGTGGTCCCTAGCAGATATGTAGCAGAGGGCTGCCTTGTTTGGCCTCAGTGGGAGAGGATGTACCTAATCCTGTAGAGACCTAATGCCACAGGGAAGTGGTGGGGTATTAGGGTGAGGGGGTTTCTGGGTAGGTGGGAAAACACCCTCTCAGTGGCAAAGGAGAAGGGCATGGGAGGGGGGATCAGGAAGGGAACAACATTTGGAATAGAAATAAAAAAATAATTTTTTTTTTAAAAATTAAATAAACCCTTTCCTTCCTCTGTGTGTTTTCAGTTGTGGAGTTTATTACAGTGATTGAAAGTAAACTAAAACACTAAGGTTAATTACACTATCAAATTCAGACATCTGTTCAGAGGAGTGCATGAGAACTGGCAGAAATCACAGCCCCATAGGTGGCATGGGAAAGGAGGGACTCATGTGCTTGAATATATACCTTGTCTGGAGAGTTCAGACAGAGCGTGGGAGATGCCACCCATACCTTGTAACAGTCCCTTGTAGGGACTTAGGGATGCTTGAAGAACCTAGTACCTAGTTAGCCTTTGGCCCAGCTTGAAGCCCTAACAAATATTATATTGGCACTGAGTATAGAGGCCTGGCTGTACAACACAAGTTCTTATTTAGTCCATACACGTTGATAATATGTCATATTTATTTTCTAGTTAACAAGAGTATAAGGAAATAAAAGGAAAAACTTGGCAATAAACCAAGAATAAAATGTTGCTACTCTTTGATACTGTTGGTTATCTAATCCTTTGAAAACTACTTTTAGAATTGGAGTAGAGCCTGTAGTTTTGAGAATCTTTCCATCTCTCTCCCTTTGCATCTTAACAAGCCTCATAATTCAGTGAGCTTATTCTGTCCAAGTCACTGGCTGTTTCTTAGTTTCTTCAATTCTGTATTTATCATGCCTCCTTTTACTAGACTAACTCTATGAAACTTCAACTCCAAACTTCTTTACAGTGTTGTCAAGAACATTGGTTAATGGAAGCTAGAAAGTGTTTCTTGAGCATCTCTGGAAGGTCCAGAGCTGGGGATATGAAAGTGATGATAGTACTTCCCACTGACAAGCAGACAATTATAATCCCTACTATGATGAAGTGAAAGGACCTCATGGTTTGGTTTGTTTACCTATGGTGAAAGATGAAAACCTTGAATTCTAACCATAAAAATAGAAGGGGGCAGGAAAATGGCTCAGAGGGTAAAAACCTAACAACTGAGCTGTATCCCTGGATCCCATAAGGTAGGAAAAGAGAACCAATTTCAAAATACCCTTGCATGTGCATATTCATACCACACACACACACACACACACACACCAATAAGAGTATATTTACTATAAAGAAGAGCAAGGAAGAAAGATATCATGTTCAACTTGCCACACCTCTGTCATTCTCTTTGTCAGCAGGAACATTACTCTGTGGTACTTAAATTAGACATTGGGTGCTCATAGCTGAGAGTGTTATTTGAGTGTCTGAGGAGACTTCAACTCTGAACTTTTGAACAGTATCTGAACTGCTAGGAGTTTGAGGGAATGAGAGCCGAAGGAATTCCTTTCTCCATTAAGTTGCTGCCATTTAAATATTCTGTCACAGTGGTGAGAAAAGTAATGAAAACAATGGACCTTTAGTGCCGTGGAGTTTTGACTTCATTTTATGTAGTATCGGGAGGTCAATGAGGTTTATAAAGTAAGAAGAAGATTAATTTTTAATTGATCCTCAGACATTATAAAGGTGATTGTGTACGAGAGTGTCTAGGACCTCACTCAACGGGAATATGCTTGAGAATAGGAAAGCTAACTCAAATACTAAGCTTCTTCATAACACAGGTATGAAATCTAATCTACTTAAATCCAGACCCAGACAGAGGACTTTATGGGTTGACATGAGGTGCACTATATCCCTTTGTTCCTTCTGACCACGGGGAGAAGAACTGGAAGGAAAGACATTCCCATCCTTGTCCACCACCTCCCTATTTCAAAGCTGAATTTGCACAATAGCTTTTGGAAAGGGCTGTCACTGCTTCTGTGTTGCCTCTGTCACATGTCTCTGTGGGAGCTGACATTTTGCTGATACTTCATCAGGCTGGCCCGCCTGCTGAGAACCAGATTGGTAAGGGAAATGCATCTCACTGCAGGGAAGGATGAGAAATGTATTATTTAAATACAATTTATTTTACAGCAACTTTAAAAAATCAGGTCTGCAATTGCTGTGGAGGAAGAAGCATTTGGTTGCATCTGACATCTTTGCGTTTGCTGATTCTCAAGACATTGGATGGCTCTAAAATGTTTTTATTCATCAGGTTGTTTTGGCTTTCTTTCATACTTTTTTTCCCCTTTTATATAATGATTTTTTTTTTTAAAGAAAGGTATGTAATAAAATGCCAGCCCTGGTTGGGATGGGTGAGGTAGAAGTTGTTAGAAATTATCTCAGAAGTTTGTTGATGTTTTTTAATTGGGAACAAAGGATCCCTCTAAATTAGAATTCTACATGGATTCTAGAACAAAAGCTTATGTGGGCTGTTTATACATAAAGCAATACTTCTGGTTTGCATTTTTGAATCTGAAATTACTTCAGATTTTTTTAATGTTCTCACTAATTCTTTAAGAATGTATTTTAATCATCTCTGTCCTATCTCTGCCTGAAAGTTCTCTGTGATCTACCCAGACATCCCTCCCCTCCCCACAACACTTGTCCTCTTTGTTATGATTTTTGTTTTAAAATAAAGTAGATCAGCCAAATGACAAGTCAATTCTTGCTAGAAACTATTTGTTGATTAGTTTGACCTAAAAAGGTCAAACTGGTTGTCTGTTTACAAACATTCCCTGAAAAGTGTTTTCCTGGAAGAGAAGGTGAAGGTGGGAATTTTCTTGTAGGTGTTGAATACAGGATGTTTGGGACCTCATGACTACCAGCTTGCAACAGCCAGGTGCTAAATGTCAGGAGATTTTAAGAACCATTTGACATCACATTGGTGTTTGGAATCATCACAGTGGGAACACCACAAGCTGTACAACCCAGGGCTCTTGTTTTTCATCCATCCAGTTGATAAACATTCCTCAGATTCCCACTGATGGAGGATTAGGCCAGTGGCCAGGATGGCTTTCCTGGAGCTGTATCCAATGATGTGTAAAGCATGGATGTAATTGGGATGAGCATATTCATTCTTATGTCTCGGTCTCTTCCCGCTTTTCTCTCTGACGGCTTCTTTCTGTATTAAAGGAATCTAATTTGATTTGTCTCATAGGAAACATGGTAGAAATTTGAGATAAAGTAACCAAATTATTAAGAGGCTGAAAACAGGTTTTCTAAGGAAAGGAAAAATGAAGCATTTAAAGGGTAATATTACAAGTTTTGTTTTTGTTTGTTTGTTTGTTTGTTTGTTTTTTCTTTTAAGGTTTTGCTTGAGTTTTGGTAGTGTCTGGATGGATTAAACTTAACATGCCCAGCAGGACAGAAAGGGGAAGGAGTCTCAAATATGAGGAACAATAAATAAGGCAAGATTAGAGGGGAAAATATTCACTCTAATGGAATTACTAAGCAACCACATTAAAACTAGATAATTACCACGCACAGATATTTAGTCAAAGATAGTAGTATATACTAGCATGCTTAAAGAAAAATAAGCAAAGTAATAAACATGAAAATCCCCAATTGGATAAGAGTAAAAAATATTCATCTATAATCCTAGAAATGGATATGGCCCCAGCAAACACTGACTTCCTACAAGTTTTCAAACACACAAATAGGCACTTTTTACAATTTTTAGTCATTTTTCTATCTATGGTATTCAATGTCAAGGCCCAAGATATTATGCATTCATCCAAATCATGAACCCCAACATCATCAGAGTAGTCACAGCTGTGATATAACTGAGTCAATCAACTCCACCCCCGTAGACCCTTTATCTCTGTTTTGTGCTTTGGCTCAGAACTAGTGGTCTGACAAATATAAATCCGGGACAACTTCCTTTATTATTCAGTGACATGACACAAAGCTAAGCTTCCTTCACAGAGATTGCTTTATTTTTAACAAATAGAAAAAGTATTTACGATTTTTCACCATTTAAATTTTATCAGCATATGCTTATGGTTCATAATAATGGGTTTTACTATGGCATTTCCATACATGCCTGTGGCTGTGAATCCATCATTCGTACCTCTACATGCTGTCTAGAAATAAAAGCTGAAATAAACTGTAAAACCCCTTCCACTTGATGCTTAACTATTGGTAACTAACAGATTCTAGGTGAGGCAAGGCATAGTATTCAGTTGTATACCCAGTAGGGAGCCTACCAGTCTCTAATTGCCAGCTTCAAACCCATGGTCATACAGAAGTCCTGAGTTAAACTCTGGGGAAAACAAAAGAAAGAATTGTATATAAGACAAGACATGATGGCACAGAGTGAGGGAGACAAAGAAAAGGAAGAAGGAGAGTAACCAGAGTGTGTTATACACATGTAAACAACTGTCAAAGAACATTTATTGACATGTTTGAACTATTATTTTTTAAATTCAAGCAAAGTGGTCCATATCTATAATTGTATTGATGGTGGTAGTGGGGGATGATTTTGAAAGGTTACTGGCTAGCCAACCCAGCTGAAGCAATAGCACATAGGTTCAGTGAGAGATCCTGCATGAGAAAATAAAGTGGAGGGTAACTGAGCAACACACCTGGCAACCTCCATGTGAAAGCATGCAGGAACACAAGCACACAGAGACACATGTTCACACATCCTGTCACACACATGAACTCAAAGAAATGAGGTTTTTGTCTATCCTTGTTACAAAACATTTACCCAGGTAGTCCATGCATGTTTTAGAGTTGTAGGCAAAGTAACAAGCTTTTAAAATTCCATGAGCACCATAACAGAATAGTTACAGAATTGCCGTATGTTTACCTTCAAGCCTTTAAAAATGCTGTACACTTTTTGGCAAACCTGTAACACATCCCCATGAGTTTTCCCCTGTAGGCCCATCCTTTTACTTATGGTGATGATCATAAAATTTGTGTTTGTGGGTCTCAGCGTAAAATTCAACTGGGCTTGTGAATGAGAAAATATTTTTGTCCATTCAATTTAATAAATGGATTACAACCTAGTTAATAACATTAAAGTCAATGTTATTCGCCGTCAGACTTTTCTTAGAGGCATCGGGAAACATTTTCTACAAGTTGAAATCCTAGCATGAAAGAATTGTTATGCAACTATCACAGTGAGTATTTGAAGGACTACAGAGCTTGCCTTTCTCAATAGCTTCCGAACTATCTATTCACATCACCTGGCAAGTGAAAGAACACAAACGGCATTACCCTCTGCTTAACAATTATTCCATTAAGGTTGAGTTAGACAAGGGAAAATGTCGTTTCACTGTGGAAACAGCAAATCAGAAGTAGCCACATTTTGAATATGTAAATCTTTACCTTTAAACTCCCCCTACATTACCCCCAACACACGCATGTATCTCACCTCTTTTTCCTAAAGCAAAACTTTGTTAAGGTGTTTGGCTCTTACTCTGGCAAACTTCTATGCCATTGAAATGATTGTCAACAGTGCTATGATGACAGTCCTGAGATCCAAACAATCTCATTATAACTGAAACTTGTCAGACTTGGCCTGTAACTCTTTGTTTGCAGGTTATCCTTGGGGGCATCGGTGTATTTCCCAAAATAATTAGATGATTAGTCTGCTGCTAAATACCATCCTCGGGGTTTCTGTTTCTAGATACATGCTGGTTTGTAGAGGGTCCTAAGCATGGAATGCTAATTCAGATTACCATGCCTATTCGTGAACTAATAGGCAGTCTAAAATAATGAATTCATACTCAACCTTCTGAAGCCAACTGAAACATTATGCAAAACATTGTCCAGGTCACAGCTTTACAGAAACTCTCAGGTGACTGTGCTTCCCAGCAGAGAACATAGTGCAGGTAGACAAGTCACATGGCTCCATGAATGCCGATAGCTGCAGGGCACAAGGCAGGCAGCAGTCTATGGACATCTCAAACACCTTCAAATTTAGCTTATCATTTTTTTAGGTGACATTGGTTTCCACGTGGCAGTAACTGTATCGCCCGACTTGCAGGTCTTCAGCAGTAAAATTTTGCTGCTTTTCCAGACAGGAAGTGGAATCTCTTTGTCTTCCCCACTAAATCTGGCTTGCCTCGGAATGTGTCATAACCAACAAAAAGAGGTAAAAATGTTAATGTGTGTCTTCTGAGACTAGGTTTTGGTCCACTCTTTTTGGTTTTGGAGACTTCTTGGAATATCCTGACACTGCTGTGCTGTGGAGCTGGGGTGAATCTTGGGGCATGGCACAGAGGAACAGATGGGTTTGAAAGCAGAGATGCTTAACCAAGCACAGTTTGTCCTGAAAAGACTTCCTTGTTGAAATAGATATATGTGTAACAGCAGTAAGACCAGTTGACCATCCTTGACAACCCATAGAACAAAGAAAAACAATAAATTATCACTTAAAGCCACCAAGTACTGGGAATAGCATTGCAACAACAGTTAGTCAAATAGCCTCTAACAGTATATTGAGCAGGAGTTCAGGAACACACAGCATTTATATAGCTAGTAAATTCTTGACTTTAATCTTCATCCTATCTGTGTTTATTTCTTTTATGCATGGCACAGGAGTTTCCTATGTAACCAGCAGCACAGTCTTGGTTTCTAGACTTTCTGTTTCAATGACCTCCATTTTCAAAGTCCACAGGAGAACTGACATTCCAGTCCTCAGAGGCCATTAGGGCAGGCTTATAAAATAAGAACAAGAGAGAAAGATGGTTCCAGGTTTCACTTTCACTGTTGCTTACCGTGAACTGGCAAATTCTGTGTGTGTGTGTGTGTGTGTGTGTGTGTGTGTGTGTGTGTGTAGTGTGCTGCAAAGAAAGAAATGTTCAATAAGGATTTATAGCACTTCCAAGAGTATTCCCTGAAGAAATCAGCACAGGGCTGTGTCCATCACTTTGGAAACACAGATATAGTAGCTGCCTTTTTCTTTCTCTTTTTTTCCCCTGTTGCTGAAAATGTGTTGTGGTTTTTTTTTTAAGGCAATAACAATGGGAAGGCATTTTGATACATCTTTGGAGGCACTTGTACAGAACAAACATGAAAATGAGGTATAATTTGTAAAGATTCTCAGAAGGTTGTCTCTGAGTGTTAGCCTCTTTTCCACTTGTCTCATCCGGACTTGCTTCTCTGTCTAAGAGCAGCCTAGGGAAGGCAGAGCCTTGTAAAGTGTCTAATGTGGCTGAAGAGAAACTGGGTTCTGTCCTATTACATTTCTTTTGAACTATTGATGGAAAAGGACAAACAATAGATACTATTGGCAGATGGGCCCTTTAGAGACAATACATGATCCACCATCCAAATCCTGACAATTAGAAACACTGGAGAAAATATCCTCTTGAACACAGAGAAAACAAGAAAACTTCTCTAAATGCTTGGCAATGGTAGAAAGTTACAGTTCACTGTACTCAGCTATGATGTGTCTATGATGTGTCTTTTTTGGTGGGCAGAGTCTCTGAATAGTAGAATTGCCATTTTCTGAGATGTCTAAACCAGATTGACAGCCATATCATCTGTAGATATTGTCATATAATGAGATCATATTTACACACACACACACATGTACAGACACACACATATCAATCACAACTTTAGTTTCTATTAAAATGAGGCTTATAGGGGTGACACTGCATATAAAGCTGTGAACAGCAAAGCTGAAAGTCAGTCCTAAGTCTTTCAGGTTTAGAGTTCAGTGTTCCCATCACAAGCAACTCTGGACCACTCAGAGCCAGTTGAGCTGTGTTTTGAGAAACCCACTATGGTTCCTAACTTGAACCTTGGAACTATTTGAATCAAGATTTATTTTTCTTGTGATAGTACAAAGTTTGTACAGGTTTCCTAAAATGAGCTTATGGGGGGTGAGGGGGTCACTGGACCACCAGGTTCTCCACACTTAGAGATCTGCCTGTATCAGGGTCTAAATGCATAGAATACAAACTTTTATCCAGGACACAGAGGCAGCTTTTAGGTGGATTTTCTTTCTCTACCACAGGTTACTGGAAGAAAGTGGTGCTTCTGGTTTTGGAAGCTAACTGAGGTTGGTATTGATTGTTCAGGGCTCTGTTCTTCTGTGCAGTGCTTAATTGACTATTCATGTACAATTCAGACGCAGGCCTGGGGGTAGGATTTTTGAAGATGGGTCTGGCTCTCAGAGCACTTGGGCTACTACAGCGCTTTAGACACAGAGAGAAAAACAACAGGCCTGATTTTCATCTTGCACAACTCTTAAAGGGCTCTTTTTGCCTTGATTTCAACTGCCAATCATGGTGATCCATTCATATGCCCTCGTCTTGTTCATAATTTTATTTCGTAGCTAGACAAAAATATCAGAATTGGACAAAGTTATCTGATTGAAAAATAATATGTTTTCCAGAGATTATGGTGACCTCTCTATTTTGCTGATTTACATATACTTTCAACTCATTTTCTCTCACAGTGGGGAACTTAGGAGCATTTTCCAATATAGTATATGCAGCAGTTGCTTTAAGGAAATGTTGCCAGAATAAATTAAATTTACCCAGGTGTGTGTACATAGTATTATACCCTTGTGCGTTTACTTCCAGAACAGGACATCTCATGGGGACACAAATAGAAAGCTTAAAAATCAGGGCAGTAGTTGAGAGGGTAGCATGAGATGCACTCTTGTATTAAATACATTTGCTTGAGATTGGACTTGCATTTCCTCAAGTTCCTTTCTTCATTACTTAGAGAGTCCCAATCCAGCCACCAAAATAACCTGCTTGGCTTGCTCATATGCTACAGTTTTATAGTCACAGGGCAGGCTGAAAAGTACTTCTCCAAATGAGTGCATAAGGTATACAAAGACAAATTTCAATCCTTCTGCTTCTGTGAGTGAACTCAACACTGAGTGTTTTCCATCTAACCCTCTTGTCTTCTTCTGGTTTCAAATGATGTCACAAATTACCACTGGTTCTGATCCTTTTATTTGTCATATGTGTGCTTTTTTTTTTTCACTAAAGAGCAAAAGAGGCTGTGACAATTTTTTCCTGAATAAGAATTCCTAGTACTTGATGAAAAGTATGTAAGCAATAAAAATGAACCCCACACATTTATTGATTTAAGCAAAGAATTACTGACCACTGTCTTTATTGCAGGGGTGAGGAAATATGAGAAGAAACAGATATACTGCCTACATGGAACCTAGATTCTAGAAAAAGAATGGGCAGTCAGTATTAAACACAACAGTAATGGGTGAACAGGCTAGATTAGAAGATGAGACATACTATAGGGTGACAAAAATTGACTTCTTAAGAAGTGGAATCAATGGAAGCCAGTGACAAGGTGACTAGACACCAGAAACATAAACAAGTACTCAGGAAGTCTACCAGCCCGGGATGGCTTGCTGACAGGTTGGAATAGCATTGCCCTAAATTCCACATGAAGCCACACACACATATCTATACGTATTCCTTATTATTGGAATTGTAGTTTTTCGCTTGTATATTTGTCTAAAATTATATGATATTTAGATATTTGAGAAATGACAGTACTGGTGTCAATATTTCAGTTCTCAGTATTAAAGAACGTGTTAATAAATTTGTTTGAATGATTGGCTTTTAGATAGGAAAAAGAAAGTCTTTCTTGCTGGAGGAGAGCATGGTCTTGGTTGATGAGTCTATGCTATCGAACTTCAATTGTTTCCAGATATAATTTTAAGGTGTGCGATCTTCTTCCTCTGCTCAGGCTGGCAAAGGGAATTCTGAGAGCAGAAGCCAAGAAGACAAGGTTAAATAATTATATTGTACTCACGCCTCGGTTTCCTCACCACCAATAGAAGATCAATACAGCCTCCCCATCTCCAAGGACAGTGGTGTGGATTAACTAATTAATGACCAAAATAGTGCTGAACAAAGTTAGATCATTATTATTCCAGAAGCACAAAAAAAAAAAAAAAAAAAAAAATCCATCATCAGATTGTACCTTCCTGGCATCTGTTGCCTTGGTAACCAGATTTGCAGGTGCAACTACCATTTTTGGCACTGCATTCCAGGGTGTTCTCTTCCACACACTGACATTCCAAAGAACAGCTAGCTCCATAGGCTCCCCTGGGACAGCCTGCAAGCAGATTGAAGCAAACTGGTCACCTGAAAACCATGCTTTGTTTATTTGAAATTGTTAGTGCATAGGCATGACATTCTTTGGAGCCTGATTATAAGGAGAATAAGGGGATCATCATGACTGCCAAAAAAAAATTGAGAGAACAAATGTCTTTCAAATCAGGCGATTCATTTGCTTTTTGGCAACTGGACACGAACAGTGAAGCCTGAATTACTTAAAAGGCTGCAGTGATGCTGGGAGAGCGATTGCTTCTCAAACGTGCTTATTGCTGCCTGGACTTAATATTCTCCAAGGACTGCTTTGGCTGCCAGGCCCCCTCATCATCCCGCTGCAGCCT
Source organism: Arvicanthis niloticus (assembly GCF_011762505.2). Classification (NCBI taxonomy): domain Eukaryota; kingdom Metazoa; phylum Chordata; class Mammalia; order Rodentia; family Muridae; genus Arvicanthis; species Arvicanthis niloticus. The sequence goes on from NC_047661.1 coordinate 16,593,693, forward strand.
GGAGATGATGGACAAGCACTTATGTGAAGGTTGGCCATTGTCCTTACTCCCCCTCATTATATGGTAATCGGAAATAATTTTACATCGCACAGATTACACAAAGCTTCCATTGTGACAGCGATATTATCTTGCCCACTTCTGTGGCAAGAGCTGCTTGCCCTGTCTTCTTTATTCTCCCCAGGCCATTGAGTTTTAGAGATGATGCAATGAGGACTGAAATGCTAACCTGAAAACAGGCTGCCCTTCTGTTTAGGATGGTATACCACAGTTCATGTATTCCCTTGCTTCTTCCTTCCCACCCTTTCTGCTGACTTCTTAGAACAGATCAATTCCCTTTCCAAAACATAGCTCTGACAGTTACTTTGTTTCCCCGTTATCAATGTTCAAGAGTCTTCTTAAATGAAGTGTGCTTTAAGGTGCTCCTGGGCTCACAGTAATCGTTTGGTGTGTCCTGACAGGCTTTGCCCTGTAATGTTTCCAGCAGAAAATGCAGTGAGTTGTGGGGCTTCCCTGAGGATGAGAAGCGACATGGTAGAGTTCATTCAATGTGGTAGTTATGATGGCTCAAAACAAATCTCAGTTCGGTTGCCAGGGACGGTGAGAATAATCTTTGAAGCCAAACAGACAATCAACAGGATCCTGTGAACTTTTCAAAATCTGTTTCAGTTTTGATAGCAAGTGTTTTTTTTTTTTTTTTTTTTTTTAATGGCCTTCAAGTTCTATGAACAGCATCAGACTTCCCAAGTATATGGTCTGTCTTGTTCTAGGCTCGTCTTTTTGTTCTAGAATATTTGCTTAGAAACTGGTTTGGAGAAAAAGAAAGAGTAGAAGGTATCTCTGTGGGTAATTCAGTATCTGCTCAGGGCTTGTTAGGCATCAAGATAAAACACCTAACACTATATTTTAAAGTCCTAATTCTCAGGACTTTCTTTCTGAATACATCAAGGATATAATTTGTTAAGATGAGGTTGTTTTTGTGATAGATGCATTTTTAACCCAATCCACATAATGAGCTTACAGACTGACGGATTTGTCCAGAGGACTGTTTGTGGTGAAAGCACCAACGATGGATATTACGCTGACACAGAAGGACCTACCTACAGAAGACAATACTCCTGGGACAGGTCTAACATTGTTAAAGGACCAGAAAATGATTGACACCTTGAAACTGAACTCTCAGTTCCCTAAACTATTAGACAATAGACTTCTATTTTAAGGCACTCAGTTTTTAGTACTTTGTGTGGCTAGAAAAATAATGATGAATTGTAGGACTCAAGGTTCTCAGGTTTAGTCAAGTGACAGCCATAAGTATATCCAGAACAACTAGGGTGTGTGTGCTCTTCATAAAGAGGGTAACATTCAGGAAGTTAATGGACATCATCAGCACCATCACCACTATCAGCAATACGCTGCTACAGCCACCGCCAGCAGCGTTACCACCACCACCACAAACAACAAACATGTTTGATGGTTTTCTTCCAAGTCTTTACTCTTCACAGCTGGCAAGTGAATTTAAATATGTGAGCCTGGAATTCAGATATTAGAATGTCAATTTTGTTGCTGAATAATGAGCTTCCCAAACTCTTTGACCAGATGTACTGATTGAATTTTTGTGCTCAAACATCTGATATTGTCTGATGAAATATTCAAAAGTTATTACTTCATATTGGATATATCTTGCTACATTTCAGGACCAACAACAAAAATGATACTATCTTTGTGTCTAGCCTAGTTTTCCTCTCTAGGCATGATATTCTAGAACATACCATCTGTACCTCTACTATGTAGCTATCAATGGTTCTCTCCCTTCTCTTCTTTATTTAGCTACACCTAATCTTTTCTCATAATCCACACTCAATTTACTATGAGGCATTAGCTTTGTCTCTTATTAGTGTGGTCATAATTTATTATGTTTTTTGTCCAGAGACATTTTTTCTTAAGTATGCAAGTCCTATGATCATTCAACTAAGGGTAAATTATAAACTATAGGAGTCATGTTACCTTGATCACAGCAGTAGGAATGTTAATATCTTCATCAAGTAGTTATCATGAACTCTTAATCCCTTTGGACAACACTATTTGAAGGTGGGAGTTTAGTAACATTCATTATTAGATCAGGAGATAGTGGTTTTTATGTCTGATATTAGTGTTTTAGTAAGGAAAACTTAGAATAGATTTGCCTGTCCCCATAATAGGAGGATGCTATGACTGGCAATATCTAGGAACCACTATCCTAAGGCATTATACCTGAGAAGCTCTGTAGAACCCTCAGATTCTAGAATTAAATACATTTATTTTTATAACCTATCCGCTTTATGATATTCTTTTATAGCAGGATAAACAGCCTCAAGACACCAATGTTCATTAGGAGAAAGCTTCAGAAGACCCAGTCCCTTTGTAACAAGCTGTGGAAGGACAAATGAGAGAGGACAACAGGGCAGGAGCAGGAAGGCTGAGGTCACTTCAGGTTCACAGATCTTAGCTTCAAGGTTGGAGGAAGGTCCCTTAGTGTTACTCCAGGAAGAAACTGTGGAAACTGGGGCTGAACTTACAAACTCAGATATTTTGGGTATCAAAATATCTGATATCATGTCTTTTTGCATGCATGGTCAGAATGCAAGCAGAAGGGTTGTGGTGAATTTTAAGGGTAATAGTGTTTTGTACTAGACAAAGAGACATAGTCCAGACTCCTCCCACTTAGCTCCTTTAAAGTGCAAGCTGTTTACTGAAACAATCTCTAACAATTTTCACTTGATACCTAAATATATAAAATAGAAAACACTTAAAATTTGGAAGTAGTTTTAATCATCAAAATATAGGTTTTGCAATTTAAAGAGCCCAAAGAACAGAATAAAATATTTGTCTTTTTGAGTAGATGAACTAAGTTTCTTTCCTTTCGACCTGTGGCTGAACTGTCCCCACACTATTCTAAGGACTGGGCTTCACAAAGGGAACAATCATAGCTGTTACTTACTAAGATGGCAGAATCTTCCATAGCGCCCTAGGTCGCACATGCAGGCACCATATACCCTGTGACAATGTGCGTTGTTAGCACAATGGCATTTTCTTTTGCAGTTCTTCCCAAAGAACCCTTTCAGGCATCCTGCGGGGTAAGAAAACAAAGTAAAGATTAGCTCACAGGCCCAAATTACTACAGCCTTCCTTTATAAAATATGAATCCTGAGTACCCAACCCTACCTGATGAGCTATAGGCAGTTGATGGTTGTTGAGGGAGAGACAGTAACTCTCCTTTGGGGAGTTGGCCACTGGTAGGTTGTTCATGTACCCCAGCAGATGACCACATACCCTTGCACATATGGGTAACACTAAGTGTGTGTATTGGAAGACTTGACGTTGAGAGGGAAGGAGGTGGGATATTCTGGGAGAGGTGCAATGAGTTTGTAGTGCTGGATAGATATTATCAATATATGATCATAAATGGATAAAATAAAAAATAAACGTTTTTAACAGTACTTTGAGAATTTCCTACAATGTGTGTTGATCATATTCACACCCTCTCGTGCAACTCTTCACAAATTCATCTTTCTTCCAATTTTGTAGAATCTTGTTTCTTTTCTTTTAAAACCAACAAGTCTAATTTGTGATGTTCATACATTCTTAGATGTGGGATCTTCAACTGGACCTTGGCGGAACTACTAGAGTTCACAAACTTTAAAAACATAGTTCTCCCAGCAGTTATCAATTAACAATAGTTCCTCACTAGGGCCAGGACTTCAGAACCACATCCTTTTTCCATGCTGGGATTATATATGTCTTGAGCTTGTGGAAGTCTTGGATATGCTGTCTCAGTTGCTATGAATTCATATGCATTGCTGCTATGTGTCTGGAAGATTTCTTTGTAGTCATCTACCATCTCTGACTTTTAATTATTTTATATACATACATATATATATATACATATATATGTTAAATATATAATATATTAATATACATATGAATATATGTTCATATACATATGAAGCTTAAGAAAGTCCAGGTTTCAGTCAATAACTCATCTAGAAAAGTCCTTATGGTACAAACATGAGGACTTGAGTTCATTATCAGAAATAGATGTTTGTATGCTCAAAGCCATCCTGGACTATGTATTAAATTTTAGGCCAGCTTGGTCTACATAGTGACAACTTTTCTAAAACAAAGCAAAACAAAAACCAAAACCCTATTGTGTTCAGAGTTGGTCTGATGCTGCTATGTATTCAAATGCTAAATTCTGTACTGGAGGATCTGGTTGCCCCAAGACAAGGGAATTCCAGTGTATACCAGCTTTTGTTGCTTTAAATTTAAAATTACTGGTTAAACTAAGGTGGCTACAGCCAATTACTGGAGGGAATAGAGGTAGGCAAGGGGGGTGGTTTCAGTTACCTGGCTGGGGGTCACAGGTAGGGACCAAGAAGGGAAAAGAAAAGAAGAAAAGTGAAGGAGGAAGAAGACAGAAGGAACAGTAGCTCTTCATTAGATAAGATGGACCAGGAGCCGAGCCAAATGATGCCTGAGGATAGGCTGGTAGAGCAGAAATAACCTGAGAAGACACAAACAGGAAGTATTTGAGGAACACAGCTTGGAAGTAGCTAGTCTACAATTAGAGAATTAGATTAGGGGTCATCCCCCAATAATTGCACAGAAGCTAAATAAATAGATCATAATCTGAGTCTCATTCATTTGGAAGCAAGGCAGGGATAGGTATAGTTCAATTTATGTCACACCTTGTCTTAAAAACCAAGGTAAATAGCATGCTGAGGAATGACACTGAAGGTTGACTTCTGGTGTCCACACACACTTACATAATGTGTATTCACAATACACACAGAACACACAGAAGCACACAGATGCACAAAGGAGACAATGTTTTCACTCTGGTTAAATATAGACTAATGAGGTTTTTTAGTTTAGTTTTTTTTTTTTTTTTGTAAGTGCATAGTAATGATTCTGCATCCTCTGCTTGAAATCTTGCTACGACCTGCTGTAGCTCCTGTCTCCATTGCACTTCCTCACCCTTAGTGGCTCTCAGTTGGTAGATATTGAGAAGGAGAGCAAGTGGAAATGGAGACCTCAGGCGGCAAGTGAGCAAGATGAGAACAAACTCTTGGGAAACAGCTTCCATGGGACAGCTCCTTTAATTGAGAGAACAAAGTCTATTTGCTTTGGGGAGTGGGTAGGGGTCTCTGGGGAGAGTGTAAATCATTGGCCAGGGCCAGGGTGCTGAGCACACCTACTGTGCATACAGAGGACAGGGAGCACATCCTGCTCACAAAGCTACATGGCCTTCTCCAACAGGCAATGGTCAGGGTGCAGGAAAGCATGGGGTAGGATATGAGAGAGTGACGAGGGGCAGGGGTAGGCTAACACACATGGTGTTTCACATTCTTGCTCCAGGCCTACTTCCAAAGGCTGCAAGCTTCCCCAGCCCACAGCTTGTCAATGCTACAAACTAAAAGCTCCAAACTGATCACCTGAGCCAGTACACTAGCAGAACCCATGCTCTGTGTTTGTGGTTGCTTTTTCTGAGGTCCACACATACCACACAGCTTTACATCCTTTTGGGAATGCCCTTCCCCCACATTGCCTCATCTGAGTTCTCTTGTTTACTATTTCATAAGTGTCTCCTTGTCAGGGTCTGAATGGTACTATGGTCTTATGTCCAATCATGCATCACTGTTTAATTTTCAATTCATTTGTATCAACATTTGTAATCTATATCTGTCTTGAACTAGATCACAACTTCCATAGGGTAGGACTGGCATTTTTTTTTTTTTTTTTCTGGAACACTGTCATCATTTCCGGCAGAGCTCATTGAAAACATTTATATCTCAAAATAATATATATCACAAAATAAGCAAATATTTCTTGTAGAGATAAGAAGTTGAATGGTAAGCAGGAGGCTTCCTACACTCCAGAAAGGAAAGTACATTTGATTTCCATGTTCTCATTGACTGTTCCTAATGAATTTCCTAGGGAAGTTTAGGAAACTCTGGGTAATACTTTGTTAATTATCTTCCTGTCTTCAGCAACTGAGCTCTGCCAAGCCAATGGAGGAAATGTGGCCTCTTCATCGGTTTCCATGAAGAATCTATACACATTTGTCAGTGACATCTTGTGAGCTCTCCACCCAAACTTTCTTATCTCCCTTCCTTTCTTCCTCCTCTGTTGCTGTTTTCATCCCCTTTTACTTTTTTCACATTTCTTACTCTCCTCTTTTTTTCTGTATAAAAGATAAGCTTTCCTCAGGCCCTACTTCCAGACCCACATTCAGGAGCCCAACTGTTTGTTTGTTTGTTTGGTTGGTTGTTTTTTTTGATAAGAAAACAAATTCTTTTCTTGTATCAAGATTCATCCTGCTTATATTACAGCCAGCCAAGTGTCACAGTTACTGTTGTATTGCTGTAAAGAAGAACAAAGCAACTTATAAAAATGACATTTAACTGGGGGTTTCCTTACTGTTTCAGAGGGTGATTTTATTGGCATCATGGTTGGGAGCATTGTGGTAGGCCAGCAAACAAGGTGCCTTAGCAGTAACTGAAAGCATACATTTTATCCTTAAGATGAAGGAAAAGAGAGGACAGTACCAGACCTGGCATGGACTGTTGAAATGTCAAAACCCATTTCCAGTGACATACCTTTTCTAACAAGGCCACACCCCTTAATTCTTCCTAAAGAATCCATCCACTAGGGACCAAGTACTCACATATATGAGCCTATGGAGTTCATTCTCTCTCATACCATACCAAGTGTCTCTTATTTTGTTCTGTTATGCTTGCCCTGGCAAAAGTAACTTTATTCTTGCCCATGTAGACACAGCGTTTGAAGTCTTCATTTCTGTTTGAAACCTTACTCCTCCAAACCTCCAAATTATCAGTGGCTCATCTTATTGACAGGACATTCCTACCTTCTTCACACATCTTCCCATAAACACCTGGAGGGCACTGGCACTGTCTAGTTTGAGGATCACAGATGCCTCCGTTCTGACAATTGCAGTTGCCTGTGAACTCATTTTTGTTAGCATCTGTAAAATAAAGTGTGACTGAATTAGGAAAGATAAATGTGTGACAGAACACCTTGTCCATCACAAAGGAGCCAGAAGGAGAGGTCAGAATAAGAGATGATTTTTCTATTACAAAGGCTACCAAGTAATTCAATTATTAGTACCCTGTAGACCCAAGGAAAACTCTGGCATAGTCCTGGTTTCTATGATTTAATCACCCCTGGGGAAAATCCAGATGATATAGCTGTTGAAAATAATGATGACTCAAAGAAATGCTAACAAGGTTCAAATAGTTATGACCTTACTCCTTAAACTATAATCCACATGGTTTCAACACTATCTCCAGTCATATTTGTTGAATAACTATAAGCATCCTTATTGAGAAAAAAACTGTGGGTTCTACTCTAAAAATAAAGAAAAAATACATGGAAAAACGGCATGTTTTAAAACTAGCAATGAATACAGCTAGAGTGCTTCTGGGAACTTGGAGGCTTGAGTTCTCTTGTGGGCTTTCATGGTATTTTGCATTCTCAGAGTTTGTTGAAATTAAGTAATCGGCAAATTTGTCTATTTGTTGATTCTTTTAGAAGTGCCAAGTTTTTAGAAAAGTACACTGAAGAAGCTGGGACTTTCTTTAACATGATAATTTTAGTAGCTGTTTTAGTTGATATTTTACCATAAGTTTTATTCTCAAGCTGCACCTATTATGTGTCTTGGTTAGGGTTTCCATTGCTGTGAAAAAAACATCCTGACCACAACAACTTTTATAAAGGATAACATTTAAATGGGGTTGGCTTATGGTTTCAGAGGCTTAGTCCATTATCATCATGACAGGAAGTATGGTAGCATGCAGGCAGACATGATGCTGGAGAGGGAGCTGAGAGTTCTACATCTTGATCCACATGTAGGAGAAATGAACTGTGAGCCACTAGGCAGTTTTTGAGAACTCAAAGCCCACCCTTTAATGATACACTTCCTCCAACAAATCTACACCTACTCCAACAAGGCTACACTTCCTAATAGTGCCATTCCCTAAGGACCTATGGGAGCCAATTTTATTCAAACCTCCACATGATATCTCTTGCAGTAGCCTCCTACTATTATATGAAGCTTAGCTTCATATTTATCTTCTGTTTTCCCAATGTCTTTATTTTCTTTCATTTCTTTCTTTCCTTTTTCTCTTCTTTCCTTGTTTTGGTCATCGAGAGAAGGTCTAATGTACTCAATATTAACCTTGAACTCATAATGACTTTAAAATTCTAATCTTCCTTCCTCTATCCCTTAAATGCTGGGATTACAGCTCTACTCTGCTTGTTTGTGTAGTGTTAATATTTGAACTTACAGCCTTGTGAATTCTAAGTAGGCATTCTACCTACCAGGCTTATCCATTGTTTTTCCTCAATTACATGCCCTCGGCTTCTATAGTAAAAGGGGAAAAGGGAGCAAAATAAAAAAAGAGAAAGATATTGGAGAGCGAACAATTATTGAGTCCTATATTGTTAGTTTATGTGCAGTATAACATTTAAAATTTCCAGCATCTATAGAAGGGACAGTTTTTAGAAACAAAGATAAAGAATTCACAGTGGCTTTCAACATTCCTGGGCTATAGTATGTCATCTACATAATGGATCAGTGGGGTTCTCTGCTCCTCCACTCCACCTCCCCAAAGTAGAATATTTCCAAGATATTTTTTTTATCATAATATAAGATAAAGACTTTAGAGGATAAATTGTTAACAGGAACATGTTCTAAAATGAAGCTGGAGGACTTGGAACACATCACTAGCTTTCCTGTTCATCAGCCGTCTGTGCCTTTGGAAGTCATTTCTCTCTTTCCTCTTCATTAGATAATCAAACAGTGTTCAGTGATTTCAACATGGAGTTTCTTCAAAAGAGTTGTAGTGATAAAAAGCCCTAATGTTAAAATTAAACAATGCACTCTGATACCTAAATCATTTCTTTATAATTTGTTGAATTAATTCCTGAGAAGTCTAAGTAGATGTTTTTATAGTTGACCACTGAAGATACTGGCATAATCATGCACTCAGTGGGGAGCCTCACTTTTCCGACTCCTACCCAATCTATTTTTAAATTCTTTGGTTGCATTTAAAAATGACAGTCTTCTTTAAAGTGTGAAGTTTATATGGATTTTAAAGAATATTCCACTTCCTTTTAACTGAAGAATATGGTGAAACCTGTGAGTTTGTTTGGGTTGCTCTGTCTTCATTCTTAGCCTCAGTTTCCTTAAATAGACTTTTCCAGAGAAGCTCTTGAGAGCACTCAGGCCATCTGTCAGGTATTCCAAGTCTGAGGACATGGATGACTTGTCTTTTGACCACCTGGCTCTTTGAAACGGTTTAAGATTTGTATCAGTGATGTTTTTTCGGATGCCTCAGGAGTAGATTGTCTAGTTTTATTTCTCATGCTACCGTGACAAGGACCATGTGGTCAGTCCATATGTATATATCAATAGGCATGTTTGATAAAACATATCTTTATATTCATATGATGTCATTATATACATTTTATACTATGGGATATGTGAACTTACCAGTCAATATAACCGAGGGTCTCCACCAAGTTTTGTCCTCTCCATACTAATGTGGTTGACATTTCAGTAGAGAGTAAATTATAACAAATAAGTAATTGGACCTGACCAATGAGAACACTCTCTGAGAAAGAATATCAACACAATAGAGAGAATGCTGCACATCTTCTAAAAAAAAAAAAAAAATCAATGCTTACAGAGGACTGCAGAATCATGTAAAGCATCACGTGACAGGCAGTAATAGATCTTCAGAGATCCTTGTAATACAGAAGCCATTGAACTAAAAGTACAGAATATGAACTGGCCAGTGGTTTAACTTCTTAGAAATCATCAATTTGGCAAAGACAACAATAAAGTTTTTTTTTTTTTTATGGGAGAAATTTATGAGAACATGATTCTAGAAGGCTCCTCATGACTAAATACATATGTACAGAAAGTAGGCTGCTTAAAAGGTTGAGAGTGGCAGAGAACATAATCACAGTGATTCTTGGGGAACAACTGAAAGACCTGAAGGAGTCATGCTGGCCAATAGATGTCACCATGTCAGCTTGGGTCCTGTGCCTGGGCCATGCAGTAGAACATAACTCTGCACTTTTTTCTTGCACAGAGGGAGCTAAAAGGAAAAATCTGCTCACACCATCTTCCACATAATCATGAAGACACATAATTTTAAGTATAAGAGAAAGTTAAAATGAGAGAAGAAAACTCAATATATTTCATTTTATCATGTGGAAGTTTCAGCTCCTAAAAGCTGTCTTCATTTAAAACACAAATGAAATGATATTTGGATGGTATCATATTTAAATTTTTGATAGCTTCTCTTAAAAGACTTATATAAAAAGATTAAACCATCACCATTGGCTATGTTCATGTAATTTTTTTTTAGAGGGGGAATTGGGGTAAACAACAGAAGCAAGCCCAGTTAAACAATTTTGATTTTTAAAATTTTATGCAAATTCACTGTGCTTTGTAACACAAATGCTTCCTGGTTTTTCCATTGGGAATAGCTGGCTAGGTGCTAGTGATTTATTCAAGTGTAGGTTTTTCATAAGACCGGCCTTATTGGGAGCCTTTATTAATTTCTATGTTTTATGTGTTAGCAGGATTTGGAGCACTGCCTTCCCCTGAGAATATAAAATCTTCTCATGCTGTTATATATTTAATATACAAACACCAGCATTCACCAGCACTCTTTATATACAACAAACATATTATGATCCTCTACTAGATAATTAATCAGTAAATTTTAGGGTGCTTTTGTTGAGGTGAACTCACCCATAGGAGCTTGCTGGTATTCCCCAGTTCTTAGGATACTGCTTTCATTGCATATGAGGCCAGTCCATCCTTCTGAGCAGAAGCACCCACCCTTTCCTTCTTGGCATCTCCCTCCATTCATGCAATCTTCACAGCTCAAGCTGCAGTCCCAGCCAAAGGTGCCATCTAAACAGACTGCCATGAGAAACTAAGTTAGCTGACTCCTGGCAACATGTGTAACCATAAGTAAAACAAAATTCTTAACCCCATATAAAATCAGATCAGGTGTCTTTCCAAAAAATTCCAAAAACGGACATTACCAAAAAAATATCTTTCAACATAGAACAGATTTTATTTAGGTCAGATACTGTATTAGATTATTGTCCCATCCTCAAAGGGCTATAAAAGAACAATAAGTTGGGCCTATGATTGATTCCAGAACAGGGGCAGATAGTCCATGCTTGTTAATGTTTTCCTTTTTAGATAGATGTTTCTATACATAGGGTTTTTATTGAAATGTAACATTCATGTGTAATGATGCACTCATCTCAAATATACCCTTCAGCAGCCCACAAACTCAGATCAAGATATAACATATTACCTGCCCCCTAAAATGTCAAAGCTGTCAGTCTCATAAATAAAAGATTATCATAATTTCTGGCACCATACTTTTTTTTTCTGAATGATTTATAAATAGATTTGTAGAGTGAACACTTTGGTGGTCAGATTTCCTTTGTTGATACATTTGCAGTATTCTTCCACATCCTGTGTGCAAATCTTCTGTGTCTGTATAGTTTCCTACTTCCTACTGAAATGCAGTAAATTCACATCTCCATTCTTTTCTTGATGGAGATCATTCTAACCTGAGTAAGTATAGAGACTTTTTTTACTTAGTTGTTTACACTTGAGCTCATGTTTTGTCACTTTGGTGTGGGAGGGAAGGGTGGATGTGTGGCCTTGCTCCTCTGTGCAGTGCTGATTTTCACCATATTCACAACTGTGCTACTGAGTGCTGTGCCTTGCACCTGTCTTGCTTTCATGAACTGGCAAATGAGTGACAAAAAGGAGAGGATTTCTCTCTTTCCAAACCTGGTCAAATGATTTCACTCTGTGCTTGTGGCACACAACTACATTTATTCTGATTTTAAATAAGCAAAGCAGCAGAGACTTAATAACAAAACATTCAAATGTTTCTTTTTTATGTGGGAACATGTATAAATATTCTGATAAATGAACTATAACACAAATATATTACTGCTAGTTTCTATTTTATTTTTGTATTTATTTATTTGTTTATTTATTTAGGTGCATGTGTATATGTGTGTGCACATGCCATGGTATATGTGATGAAGTCAGGGGGTAGCTACCGGGAACATTATATTTTCTTCCACCATGTGGATTCTAGATTTGAACTCAGGATGTTAGGGTTAGTAGTTGGTTTTTTACTTAATGAACCATCAACACATCCTATTACCCCACACTCCAATTTCTACAAATGTCTCTATTTATGTCTTTATTATATAAAAAATGGAAGCCAAGAGACGACAAATTTGATAGAAAGGTCTGCAAAACTGAAGACTTTGGTCCCATTTTTCCACAAAATCTCCCATTCCAACACTTGATGACATTAATTAATTAGTAATTAAATAATTATATGGTTTGTGTATGCTTGGCCCAGGGTGTAGTGTTATTAGGAGGTGTGGCCTTGTTGGAATAGGTGTGTCAATGTAGGTGTGGAGTTTAAGACCCTCATCCTAGCTGCCTGCAAACCAATCTTATTTTGTCTTCAGAACAAGGTGTAGAACTCTCAGCTCCTATACCATGATGCCTGGTTGCTGCCATACTCCCACTTTGATGATAACAGACTGAACCTCTGAACCTGTGAGCCAGCTCCAATTCAATGTTGTCATCATAAGAGTTGCCTTGGTCATGGTGCTTGCTCACAGCAATAAAAGCAATAAAACCCCAGCTAAGACACTATTATAACAAGCTGGAATTATCTAATGAAAATCTGATGATGAGAGCAATAAATGTATCCTTTACTCACCAACTTTGTGCAAGGCTGTCAGCTCTTGGACCTCTCCTTCTGCTTCTTGGTCAGCATCATCATTTTCTTCTTCATATGAAGCAGTTAGAGAAGTACCATAATAAGGGAATGGCTGAGGTAGACTTTGAACCAGAAGGCCTGGAAACCTCACGATGTCTATTTCCTCTTTTTCCTCCTCTAACTGATCATCATCTAAAGCTAAGGCCAGAAAGAGAGAAAAAAATGACTCTCAGCAGTGTGGATAAAAGAAGGAAAAAGCAACCAAGCATTGACAGTAAGAGTCTGAACTAGACAGCCAAGTAGGGATGACTAATGTACAATGAGCTTTGAGCAGGCTTTTCAAAGGCCCATTGTACCAATAGCCAGATGCTGCCAGCATGGGGTTGAATTGCAGTAGACAGAACACAAAGGAAATAAAATAAGGCTAGAAAGAAGAAAAAGAGGGTAGAGGAAGTCAGGAAGGAGAAAAAGAATGAGACAAAGAGAAAGACAAGAGAAAAGTAATGGAGAGGATTGAGAAAAAGGAGAGAGGGAGTAAAAAAGGATGGGGAAAGGGAAGGAGGGAGGGAGAGAGGGAGAGAAGGAGAGAAGGGGAGAGATGGAATGATAGAGAGGAGAGACAGGGAGAGAGCACTGAAGGAGGGAGGTAGGGAGGGTTGTGAAGGTTTCACTTTAGCATGTTGAATAGCAGCAAGTAGAAGGAAGTTAGGAAGGACCCAGCACAATCCCTTGACTACTGACAGAGACAAATTCTTCCATCATTTCTGATTCTGTATCTTTCTTCACAGGCATAGTCATATGTCCCCATGGAGTTGATGCACAGCTGGCCACAATCCACACTGACATCCAAACACTCATCCACAATGAGGAAGTGTAGAGTTAAATAGCATCTGCTCTTTGTGGTACTATGTGACCTTCATTAACTAGTAGTAGCACTCTGCCACACTAAAAGCAAACAGAGCCCCCGCTTATCTGGTACATCTACCTAGTGACTTTCCTTCCTTCTTTCACAAGTTTGCTGAAGACTGACTATATAAACCAAGGCTTTCTGATACCTTGTTTGCGTAGCTTGGATGAAGAACATAAAACTTAAGTTCGATGGTTCCAAGCTGTGCCTTATTCTGTCCACAACAGTGTACTAACTTCTAGACTCAAGTATGTGACTGAACACTTACTTTTTTTTTTTTTTTTTTTTTTTTAAGTAATTCCATCAAGGGTTTGTGAAGAACTTTTGATATAGAAGAATACTAATTAGTCTGTTCTCATGTATCTGATTTATGACTGAATCCAGACTCAGATAGATTCACTCGGTGTGCTAGAGACACAGAAGGTCCCTGGATGAAGCCATACTTCAGCTTCACTTCAGATGGTGCACACCTTAGCACTGAGGATGTGTGCAAGTGTGTGCACTTGTGCCATGCAATCATATCTTGGCTCACTCTGCTTAGGAACAGATGGTGCATAAAGTGCAGCTTTTGTTGGCTCTGTTAATTGGATGGAAATGGTAAATGGTAATATACTCCACCGTGTTTAGTATATATAGATAGCACACTGTGTTTTTCTTTGATATATACTGAAGGGCTGGCTTGTAGTAGTTAAAAACCTGGCTACCATCACAGTTCAGGATTTGTTGCTTTAAGCAACAAAATCCCACTTTCTCAGTGACATTAATGTCATATATTTGACCTGCTACTGGAGTAGATAGTACTATTATGAACTTTGTACAGGCTTCAAGAAAATGTTTTTAATAATAATAACAATAATAGCAAAAACTTAAAATGAGTTATATATTGAGGTAATTTTTTTTGTTTTTAATCATTTTTAAGTTAGCATACAATGCAGTTGATTTTACAATGGTGTGATTATACACATATACCATTCAAGTTTTGTCTCACTCTTCCCTTCTCCTACTGCCCTATCCTACCCCCTTGTTCCCATTTTTAATACCTTCCTGCTCCAGAGTCTGCCCTTCTGCTTTTATGTCACTTGTGTCCATTCTCTTTAGCCACTCCCATACCCTGTAGCCACTCTCATCACACCTCCTAGTCTTTCCCACTTCCTTGTCATCCTTCCCCCTCGCTGTTTCCTTTCTATCTTCAAGGGACAAGTAGATTTAAATTTTGATAATTCACATGACAAATAAATGTGGTAGCTTTTTTTCTTTGGGATCTGGTTTATTTCACTCAATATAAATGATCTCTAGTTTTATAGGTTTTTCTGAAAATATCCTGATTTCTTTAGAGATAAAATTCTAGTGTGTGTGTGTGTGTGTGTGTGTGTGTGTGTGTATGTGTGTGTGTGTGTACCACATATATTTTATCCATTCTTCCACCTATGGATATCTCGCTGGTTCTGTATCTTGGTTACTGTGATTAGTGGAGCAACAAATATGGGTGTAAAGAATTGTGTGGCTTATTGACCTTCCCCTTCCAATCCATACAGGGTAGTGGGGCTCTGTTACATGCAGAGTTTAGAGACTCTTCCTCCATGACTTCTAGAAGGACTCTGCGACTTTACCTCTCACCAGCATGTATGACGTCCTCTTTCTTTGTCCTCAGTACTATTTTTAATGACAGCCACGTGACTTAGATGAGATGGAAGTTAAAAGTAATTTTAATGTGCATTTCCTTGGTGGCTAAGCACATTAAACACTTTTACAAATATTTAGGCTATTTGTATTTGTTCTTTTGAGAACTATTAAGTTCATTGAGTTATTTACATGGATATGTTGACTTTTCTAAAAATTTTCAGCTATTACATATTGTAGCTATTGATCTACTCTCTGATGTGTGCCGGCACCTGCATTTTTCTGCTCTCTAGACTGTCTTCTCATTTAGTGATTTTTTTTCCTTTTCTGTGAAGAAGCATTTTTAATTCCTTCTAATCTAATTGGTAAATTTTTTGGATGTTCCCTTTGGCCCTGGAGTCAGCTGAAGAAGTTGATTGTTATGGCTCTGCCTTGAAGTGTTTTATCTATAGTTTCTGTTAGCAGTTTCAAGTTTCATGTGTCTCATTAAGGTATGTGGTCAACTTTGTATTGAGTTTTGTACAGGGAGAGAAAGAGATGAATTTATTTTCTTTTTGCAACAGATGAATACATGAGTTGCACAACATTTTTTTTGAAGACTACCCCTGCCATAATTTCAGTGCTGACTGGTACAGACAACTCTATCCTAGGAGCTCAGTTGCCAACATGTCCAACAGGAATAATGAGCCCGAAGTCCAGTGAGAGACACTGTCTCACAAATATTTTGGAAAAACACTTGAGAAAGACACTGATATTAACCTCTGGCTTCCACATGTACTTAACTGGCTGAACTCCCCTTTCTCTCTCTCTACATCACTCAGTCTATAGACTCCAGTTATTTATATAGTTTCTGGAGGATTATACTTTTAATTAGGAAAAGAAAAGTATTAATAAGTTCTCTGAGAGGAGTAGATGAGCAAAAGATAGCTAGGAAAGAACCCATCAAGTTCAATATAGTAACCAGAAAACCACTGATGTTAATAGAAGAAAGAAAAAAGAACAGAAAACAATCCAACTAGCAATAAAAAACAAACATAAAACAATAAACTGGTAGCGTCTCTTATAATAAACTTGAATGTAAATGACAAACTAAAAAAGAGTTGTAGAATGGTTGACCCTATTAAGTGTCATCTTTCTATTTTTTTCTAAGAGCTATACATGTTGTATATATGATTGAAACATCAGGGGACGTTCCTTATTAAGCAGAAAGGTAAACAGCTCAAAAAGATTAAGTATCTAAAACTGACCAGATTTGTTAAGGGGGCCCTCCCTGCCAGAGTAAGCAATAAAAATGAAAAGCCCCCTTCTGTAGAGTAAAGTTGAGCCTTCTGTAGAGTAAAGTTGAGAAGACTCTGAACTGAGACCAACTGTCCAGGAGCAGAAACCAACACAGCTGCTTAGAAGAGGTTTAAACAAGAGTTGCTTGGAAAGGGCACTCTTCAACTTGTTGAGCTGCCTGCAGGACATAAAGTATTTTCCAAGATTCTCAGCTTTTATCAGCTGTCATCTATATTGGGGTATGCTTTGGTAATGCAGCTGTCTTTGAGTTATTTGTACTACTGTAAATAACCTCTCACCCATACTCCTGGATGTAAAAGCATGGTCCACCTATGGTGAACTCTACTGGTATCCATATTTCAGACTTTCATGGGATCCCTAGCTAACATAAGTAGACATATGTGTAGTGTCTCCCCAGAAAAAGTTCTGTCATGCAACAACATATTATTGACATAGACATTCATAGGTTAAGAGTCTAGTGATAGAATTCAATTCAAGAAAAGCCAAAACCAAGTTAGTAAAGTGACTCTGAGAGCTGATAACATAGGCTTCCAATTAGTGTTAGACCAAATAGATAAAGAAGGCCAGGTATTAATAAAATGAATGATTCCTCAAGAAAAATGTAACAATTATAAATAAATATACGCCAAGCACTGTAGCTTTTATTGTCATAAAACAAAATCTAATGGGAATTTTAAAATGACATAAGTCCTGATGCAGTGATGCTGGTTAATTTTAGTATTCTAACCCTATGTTTAGAGAGGTTATCCAAATTAAAGTTGAAGAAACTTCAGAGTTAAACTATAACATGGACCAAATAGACTTAACAGATATCTATAGGATATTCTATTCAGAAGATACAGAATAAACATTCTGAGTAGCCCAAAGAACTTCTTCAAAATAGACCACATTCTATACCACAAAGTAATTCTTAACAAACACAAAATAACCAAAATAATTCATCATCACTTATCATTTCACAGTTGAGTAGAACTAGAAATCAATAACAAGAGAAACATCTGTAGATAACACACAGATATTTGAGGGACTGAACAGTGTACTCTGGTGTGACTTTTAGAGGGAAACCACAGGATGATGTAATAAATTACAGGAACTATTAGACTCTCTGTCTCTCTGTCTGTCTCTCTGTATCTGTCTTTGTGTATCTGTTGTGTATGTGTGTGTGTTTCTGTGTATGTGTCAGTATATGTGTGTCTGTGTTTGTGTGTGCTCATGTGCTTAAAGGCTGAGAGTCAACATCAGTGTCTTTCTTGGTCACTTGCCACTTGCTGCCTTATTGTTTGAGACAAGGAATTTTATCTAACCTCTTCAGTCAAGCTGGCCGAGTTTGTGACCAAATCTCAAAGATAAGTAGGTGCTGAGATACCATAAACTAGTTATACTCACTATATTAAGATTCCCCTTTATTGAGAAAAATATAAGCTAATCAAGAAAGAACCTAGAAGTGCACAAATTTTAACAATATAGAAATTTGTGAGATGACACATCTAAAGGTGGCCTTGGCTTTGTTAATATGTGAGAAATTCTGCTGTAGGTTATCACTCATGTGACAAGAGAAGTCGCTTATTAAAAGCTCTTAAAAATGGCTTTCAGAAACTAACTTTGTAATTGTGGTGCAGCATACTAGAAATGACTCATTAGCAGTGTGTTGCCCTCTTCCTCATCTCTTCTCTGCATACACTGTGAAAAGCATTGTGGACCAAAGAATATCATCTTAATCATAGCTGCCTTTAGTAGAGTGGTAATCTAGATTAAATCATGCTAGCACTGTAATTTTATTATAAATTCTACTTAATTTACTTCCTAATTCTATTGCTGTCTTCATTTCAGTGATGAAGATCTCGGGTTCTCCAAAGTTAGAGCCACCGAGGTCCACATGCCATCACAGAGTGAAAACACAGAAATTTATACTTCTTCAGCATGAAAACACCATTTCCAAGCTCCCACCCACAGACTGTACATCACATCAGTTGTTCCAGGAGATCTCAGGAATTTACCATCACATCCACAACCATCTGAACTGATCTGAAAGCCTTCCCCACAGCTGCACTCATAGCCTCCTAAGTAGTTGATGCAGAGCTGGGCACAGCAGGCTTCTCCGTTCTCGCATTCATCAAAGTCTGAAGGGCAGAGGACATTTGTGTTACTGCAGGAAAACAGAATTCAACAAAACTGCCAAAGCTTGGAGAAGCCTCAAATGAAAACCATTTGATTAACTATTTCCCACTACTCTGGTCACATAGTACAAATACTGAAGAAATGATCACACAAAATAATGATACCTACTCTGTGTTCACGTTTGTTGCAAACTCTTTGCATGTCTGTTATTTATTTTAAAGAAAAGTAAATAGTCTCCAAAATGCATTCATAAGCATAGGAAAAGAGAGATTTCTGCTATTTTTTTTTTCCAGTTTGAAAAGCAATCTGACTGAATAAACAGAACCTGAAGAACAAAATGAGAGGATTGAGAAAGAAAAGCCAAAAAATTCTATTCAGTAATGTTTCACAGCAGCAGAGAGAGGATAGCCTCAGACTCCATAATGGGCTTCTTCAGGATCTAAGATCAAAGAGTATTCCCAAGTGAATATCCCCCTCACACTCAATTAGGGGGAGAGCGGGAACTGTATGCCTGCGACAAGGAAAGAGGCACACTTACTTCACATAGTGTGTATTAAACTCTGGAGTATTCTAGAGTTTTTTTTCTTAAACCTGGCAATGAGCTTTATGGGGTTTTGTTACAGCTGTGAAATCATTCCCACAAATGTCCCGTCAGATGAGCAGTTGTCTATAAAGCACTATCATTCCAGAGTTCTACAGTCAGGAATGGTCATTCTTAAGATATAGCTAGCTGGCCTATAGAAAATCAAAAGGCCCCAATGGCTGTGGAGCCTAAACCATTCACCCAAACAGCAATATACTCGGCCTAAGTTTTGAAGGGTCATTCTAAGTGAAATAGTGAAAGAGTTGCAATAGACACTGTTTTCCTCTGCTCTGGGCAGCAGGGGATTTCATGGTGAAGGTCTTGGCTTTCTGCCCCAGCTCAATTCAAGCCCCTGTGTGTTGAGCTGTTAGGCTGGGTGGCTGTCACTGCTGAGCTTACAAAATCCTATCGCTCCAGGACTACACAGGTACAAAGAGGTCAATGTCTCAATTAACCTTGGAAGAGTCAGTAGACTCAAGGAAATGAAGACAAGAGACTGGAAGGAAAGGAAATGCAGTCAGTCAGTCAAGGCGAGGGGTCAGCAGAAACTATCTAAATGAAGGTCATCTGGGCACAATGCTTTCTTTCTCTTGCAAAAATGTCCCAAGGAGCCCTGCTCAGAAAATGACAAATATTAGTTTTTGTCATATTAAGCCTTTCTCTGGCCTTTAGATTAAACAAGGTGAACACAGAAGATAAAAAACAAAAAATGAGCTAGTTTTATTTCATGTAAGATATTAGTTTCCATGATTTTTAAAAATTTTAAATACTTTAAATTCTTTTTTGAGTTAAAAATACTACTTCTTACCAACATACATACATATAGGTCTCAACTATCAAAGGATACAAGTTCCTCCCATAATCTGAAAATATGTCCATGGTTCTGATTACTATTGTTTTGGTATACTTTAAATCATTTGCCATTTCCATTCCTCTGGGAAGATTACTTAGCTTTCTCCTGAACACTGACTTTTATTCAAAAGCTCAGCACAAACTTACCACTTCTACAGTACAAATCTTGTGGATGTGGGTATGGTATACATGCATGCCATGTTGGGTGTGGGTATACATGCATGGCATATGTGGATATGAGTGTTCATGCATGCTATATGTGGTCATTGGTATACATATGTGTTATGTGTATGTATGGTTTACATGCATGTCATGTGTGGGTATGTTTTAAATGCATGTCATGTGTGGGTATGGTTTACATGCATGCCATGTGTGGATATGGGTGTACATGCATGCCATGTGTGGATATGAGAGTACATATATGTTATGTGTGTGGGGAGTGCACATGCAAGTCATGGGGGTGCAAGTTCATGTCATGGGGGAGAATGCACATGTATTATGACTCTCAATGCTCCCTCACTTTGTTTTATAAAAGGGTCTTTTATTTACTTTTATTTATTGACCAGCAAGCCAGAAATATTTTCTTCTCTCTACTTCTGAGTTCTGGGATTACAAGCCCAGCTTTTTACGTGTGTTCTTGGGATCAGAATTCAGGATTTCACACTTACAGAGCAAGGAATTTACTGCCTACATCTTCACCTCAAGTCTTTTCTGAAAACACTGTCAGTTCAACCTTTATACCACCTGATTTCTAAATGTCTTTATTTCTTTTCATATCCTCAATGAAGTTGCTGCTTGTCTGGTTCCTCTTGTGATCATACTTTAGGGCTTTTTGCAACTGCATAGAATGTCACATAGCAGCAGTGATGAAATGAACCACTCACCAGGAAAATCTAGCCCTAGTCAAGACTAGAAGACTCACAGTACTGAGGTGAACACTTCTTATCCACTCAGCTCTGAAAAGCATCAGGCTATAAAACCCCATCCTCTGTACACAGTCACTGAAGAAAACTCCTAAACTAAGACATACTCCCTAGAAACTAGCCATGCATTTAATTTGGAATTCCTCAATGAGGTCAGACAACTACTTTCTATTATGACTGTCCCTCCAAGGCCACTGTTTACAGCTCTCAAAGTTGCAGGATGATGCTACTGCAGTTGAGCACGGTTA
This sequence comes from Arvicanthis niloticus, assembly GCF_011762505.2. Lineage (NCBI taxonomy): Eukaryota > Metazoa > Chordata > Mammalia > Rodentia > Muridae > Arvicanthis > Arvicanthis niloticus. Next base: position 16,615,088 of record NC_047661.1, read on the forward strand.
ACCACTGTTGCTAACACACTGGATTGTCTTTGTCTTTTGTACATTTTCATCTTTAAAAAGTATCTTATATTAACATATTAACAACAAGAAGAGTTACCTTCTCATGGTCTAAGTGGGTGATTGCCTTTGCCCTACTGATTATCTGGTCTTCAGAAATAAGCATTTTTGTTGTTAAAATGAAAATGAAACAAAATGAACCATAAGCAGTGTAACATTGCTTTGCTGACTGCAAAAATCTCATAAATATGCAGTTTTCTGCATTCTGACCCTGGCAGATGCTATACTTTTTTCTAGCTGTAAATAAGAAAAGTTTCCAGAATTGTACTTTTCAAAGACTAAAGATCTATATCTATATCTATATCTATATCTATGTCTATATCATCTATACAGAGAGAGAGAGAGAGAGAGAGAGAGAGAGAGAGAGAGAGAGAGAGCAAGAGCCATGTAACCATGTAGTAGTTCCTCATGACTTTAATCCCAGTACCTGTGAGTTAGAGAAAGATATCTGGGTTCAATGCCAGCCTGATCTATATAGAGAGTTCCAGGACAGCCAGGGCTACACAGAGAAACTCTGTCCCCCCACTATCCCCGCAAAAGCCAACCAAACAACTAATTGAATGAATGAATGAATACATTAATAAATAAATAAATAAATAAATAAATAAATAAATAAATAAATGCTTTCAGTTTTCTCTATTCAGTACTCATATGAAAAACAAAATGAGAAGGCAAAAAGGAAGGAAAAAAGGAAGGAAGGGAGTAAGGAAAAAGAAAGTGAGGAAGAGAGGAAAACAAATTTGTTTCATAAATTTAAGTATTAATAAGACAGAAAATACGGTGTATTTAACATTGAAAGAGACCCAAGGAAAGCAATTGGTTCTGATATGTTGGACCGCATAGACTCATAGCAGTATAGAAGGCATTATTGGATCAAGAAACACATACAATGATATTGTTTAGGTTTAACATTTTTTGTGAGAGCAGAATACTATACCTTCCATGTGATTCACTCTTTTATAATGCTGAAGCACAAAACAAAATAATGGAACCTGGTGATTAAGTCCCCTCTCTTAGTGCTTGAAACTGTCTCCCATCATGTTGGATGGTGTACAGTGAAAAGGGAGTTCTTTCGAATTCATATTATTACTTTAGAGAGAGGAAGCCCATGGCATCACTAAATAAAATCAGTAAATACAGTATTTCTGCTCCAAGATGAAGAGGCATCACTATTTAAGAGAGTGTTTCAGAGGCAGAGCACGGCAGTACTCCTCCCTCACTGCTTAGCAGAGAAACACTAGAAGATCTCTATGAAGCATGTTTTAATGAGGGAAGGACAAATTGGGTCTGTGCTTCTCATTGTTGCAAATAACATACATGATAGCTATTATGATGGCTACGTGGTTAAGAACATGTAGAACCAAGTCATGGTAGTACCAAGTTCTCTTCATGGTACCTGTATCACACAGCTTACAATCACCAGAAACTCTAGTTCTAGGGGAATCTAACTCTCTTTTTGGGACTTAGTGGACACCTGCACTCACATGGACACATGCCCATGCATAAACACAGAAATACACATAATTAAACAAAAAAGCATGACTTTGACCTGGAATGTCCAAAGTGAATATCTTTTATCCCTTTCTTGTAGTAAAAGTTACCACTTCTCAACTGAGTATGTATCCAAATCATTACCAAACTGAAAAACAATGGACATGATTTTATTTCTGCTTGAGGTAGGAAGACATGAAATCCACAATTGTGCCTAGTGTTGGGATACAAATTTAATAGTTTAGATAGATCTTAGAATGCTTTTTCTGAAATGAGATGATGATTTTTATTTACATAAAGTTAATAGTCCCACATAGCTCATTAAAAGTGTTTTAATTTCCTTAATTTCAAGGTAAATATCCAAGTATTTGTTTGCTTTCCTCTGTATCAGTAGTCAGAGTCCCAGTAAAAGCACCTCTCAGTCTGAGGGGCGTGGCTCATGATGTAGCAATGTGTTCTAGCATGGAAATATTAAATGAGTCCAGAGAAACTTTGCATGAAGATGGCGCTGGGCAAACATTACCTATGCATGTTTTCCCATCTGTATCGAGCTGATGTCCATCGTTACAGGAACAATGGGCTCCACCAATTGCAGGCTCGCAGTGATGAGAACAACCGCCATTGTTCTCCTCACAGATATTGACAATTTCTAATTCAATTCCTTTCCAAAACAAGCAAAAGAGGGTTATTAACACAACAAAAGGGAAATGGAATCTATGTGAACCACGGACATGCTTTCTCTTTTGAGAGGGTGACACACAGAGAAATACACTGACACTTTGCACACATAAAAGTAAAATTCTGAGGCGTAACAAATCATGAGTATTATATATGCCTATACTCTATTTAATTACTGAGTGATAAGAAGTAATGAAAAGGAAGGCAATAAGAACCCAATCAGTTGCTACTAAATACTTTAAAAAGTCACTTCCTTTAATGAATAAAAAGTGTGTGTGTATGTGTGTGTGTGTGTGTGCATGTGTGTCAAACTGATGAGTGTTCTTTTCAGTGCCTGTGGGTTCATAAAAATACTGTTAAGAATTACTTGAGGTTAAAGACATTAAGCCTATGTACTTGCTGTAATGTGAGTCATATCATGTTAGAGTGATAACCAGCTTTGATGCATATAAAATTCACTTATCATATGAGTATACTATTATTTTAAGAAACATGTCATCATTCCTGGTATATGCTCGTAATTTGAAGACATTGGTGAGTATCACGTTCAGCATATGAATATCAAATGGCCTGAGCACTTAGATGTTGTAACCTGGTTTTTGGAATGAAGATACAAGAAGTAATCGAATACTTGACTCTGTTTGAGGAATGGAATTTCAGTGCACTGCCTCTTTGTGTAGGCACTTTGATCTCCTTATACATACATTGGCTTGTTTCCTTATGATCTTAATGCCTGAATCCAGGAGAAGAAGAAGAAGAAGAAGAAGAAGAAGAAGAAGAAGAAGAAGAAGAAGAAGAAGAAGAAGAAGAAGAAGAAGAAGAAGAGGAGGAGGAGGAGGAGGAGGAGGAGGAGGAGGAGGAGGAGGAGGAGGAGGAGGAGGAGGAGGAGGAGGAGGAGGAGGAGGAGGAGGAAGGAGACAAATGTACCTAGGATTGAGGCATCCCTTATGAGTATGTTTCATCATTGCTTCTGCATGACAAATCTAGTCTCCAATCCTGTGCTCCATCAACACAGCCTCTTGTTACAGCATATAGCAGCCTGTAGGCAGGCCCTCAATGACCACTGCAGGTCCCTGTCACTGCTGACCCCACTGTGCCTTCTTCATTTGACCATAGCAGCTTACATCAAATATTCAAAAACACATTCACATAGATTGGTGAAATACAGAATGTTTATACAGATCAATTTATTGTTAAAAGAAGGGACTTCTCTAGATTGAAGACTGAGAAAACTATAACAATAAAGGACTGGAGAGTGGAATGCTCCTTAAGCATATGCCCATACAGAGACCATGACACAGAGCTGAGCACGTTTCCTGTTTGCCGCTTCTGCTGTGTACAAAGGTATTTAAACCAGGGTTGCTATCTTCTGATCCATCAGGACAATCCCTAAACTGATTGACAGTACATAGAACATTGTCAATGCCAAAAACCAGGTCTCCCTGGTTATATTCTACCCACTCAGATTGATTGCATTTAGGTGAGGTTCAAACAAACACTTAAATTTTCTCTCTGAATGCTAAAAATATGTAGATATATAAATATACCTTGGGTATGAGAGATATTTCCCAACATCAAATTTATTTGTGTTTGATATCTTCATTAGGCAGCCTGAAAGTAATATTACCACTGTGTTTAAACTACACATTCATACTTTTTATTACAATCTACCTTGCAAGAACAAGTGTGGTATCATCTCCTCTGGTAATATGTCAGTGTTTCAACTATATTAGAGTTTGGAGCATTTCAGGGTTTAGATGTTTCAATTACTAAAAAGAAGCTGCATCAAAGCTGAGGAGCAAGACCATGGAGATTTCTTTGATGACTTTTATTTTTACCTCTTCCGTATGAACTCATGATCATCTTTCCAGGGACCCCAACGGTTGTCTCTAGCCTCCTTGGGCACTGAGTACACACATGGTGCACATAAAAGTATTCAGAAAAACATTCATACAATAAGTAAACACATCTGAGAAAGGTAAACAAACTGGTGGCTCTACATGGGCAAAGCTCGAGTTCATTCTGGCAACAGGTGTCAGAGACAAGAAGAAACTGGCCTCCTTAGTCAAGACTGTGAGATCCAACTCAGCACTGCCTTATGATCCTCGTTTTCTTCTGTGCCAGCAGCTTTACATGTACCCATAACTGCCTGTCTCCCATGGGCATAAGGAGTCCTAGAGAAGACGGTTTTTAGGTTATTGTAAACTATAAGAAATTCTCTAATACTTGTCAATATTTAAGGGAAAACACAGGGAACAGTCTATCTGAAAATCACTGTGTACACTCTGGCCATTCTTGCTAGGTACATAAGGTGCTGCAGGAATATAGCTGTGTCTGTTTTCTGGTAGTTGTTTAAGTCATACATACTTGATAATATACTAATCTCATTAAAACACATAGGATTAAATGGATCTAAGCTCTGTGTAGTGGTGCACAGTTAAAATAGCATCACTTGGAGAGCAGAACCAAGAAGACTGTCTATGAAGTCCAGTCTACCCTGGACTACATAGCAAAGTTGAGGCTAGCCAAGTCTATGATTTCTTCAAAAAAAAAAAAACCCAGACAATCAAAAATAAATAAATATATAATTCCAACCTTGGATTTACAACTGGATACTAAAAATAAGCTGACATTTTAAGTTCTTGATCTGGATGATTAACAAAGGGCTACTTTCCTACTATACAAAAATTACTCAGGGGCCATGGATACGGCTCAGTGGTAAAGGAGCTTCAGCCAAGCCTGACAACCTGAGTCAATGACCGGGACACACATGTCAGAAGAAAAAAAACAGACTCCTGAAAGTTGTACTCTGATCTTCACCACACACATTTTGTGGCTGGTGTGCACACACACACACACACACACACACACACACAGAGAGAGAGAGAGAGAGAGAGAGAGAGAGAGAGAGAGCAAGCGAGAGAGAGAGAGAAAGAAAGGGAGAGAGTGAGAAAGAGAGAGAGAGAGAAAGGGTGAGAGTGAGAAAGAGAGAGAGAGAGAGAGAGAGAGAGAGAGAGAGAGAGAGAGAGAGAGAGAGAGGAATGAAGCACACATGCCATGTACCCCCACACACATAAAAGAAAATTTTAAATTATACTTAAACAGAATCAATCTGTTTTTCCCATAGGTGACAAATATGTCATTCGCTTCATAGATACAAAACATAAAACATATGTATCTAATAACATAATGTTAAGCTGAGAATTTATATGATGAAAATCTCAACTAATTATGAAATGTGTGGACTTTTCCAAATTCGAATCACAAGACAGTGAGTATGAATTCACAGCATGCTGTGAGGGCTGAATGGTTGTATTATACAATATTTCAAGATTTCCTCAAAAGAAATTAAATAACCATAAAGCCTTTTCTAGGACAAAGGTGAAACACTTGCTTTACAATACTCTCATTACACACAGGTGCTACATTCACAGTTAAATATCATCACAGTCTTAAAAGATTTTCTCTGCCTATGGGTTTAGAGAAACCTCAGAACACAAATTTTCACATAAAGGTTTGTATGTCAGTAGTAAATACTGAGGTCTGGGGATGACTGTAGAGAGAATGTAGTTAAATATTCCCATCAAGAAAGTAAATGTAAAACAGCACTTCCACCTAATACTTCCCACTCTAGGGCAAATTGCTTTCCTGAGTAAATTCCAAAGAAAGCCTCTAACTCATAAACCACTATTAATAACAATCCCTTCTTTCATGGTAGTGGAGAATGTGCTAGTCAGATGGTAAAATTCATTTGCAGATTTTCAAATATGCTCATCCCCTAAAACTCTGGCTATATTTTAAAACCAAATATTAATAAGAAAAATTCCATCCATATTTTTCTCTTACCAACAGGAGAGTCTGGCAGGGATTCAAATAGACCCAACTCCAGAAGTCCTTTCTTATCTTAATTACTAGTCAGTCTCCATCCCATTTTCTTTACTTTGTTCTTTACAGGGCAAACACTGTGGTGTAGAAACTGCACTATACACACAATGGGAATGCATACACGAACTTCAAAGATACACTAGCAAATCAAGAAACAAAATTTTACAAAAAGAAGGTGAATTTTCTGACTTTTAATGGTGTGTCTTCATGAAGAAGTCCAAGAAGAATGTGAGTGTGCTCATTTGTCTATTATTCTACCTGTGTTTTTTGTTTAACAACAATAAAAATACATACAGTATGCAGAAACATCAGGCAAGGGCAGAGGGCTTGCTTATGCAGAGATGGAAGGCCACTTGAGTCCCAGCACTAAGACCCAGTGGATTTTACTATCAGGGTTTTGGCTTTGGTAGGTATGAAAGAGTGCAAAGAGCTTCTTTGAGACAGGAGCTCCACCCCAATTGTAGTTGCTGTCAATCATGGAAGTAGGCTCACTGAGAACACAGTGAAGGGATGTCCTTAGAAGTAGAGAACACAAATTAGCTATTGAGAACAAGCAGAAATAAAGGGGAGAAATTACACCGATGTGAGTGTACAGAAGAAACTGCATTTTGGAACAATGAAAGCAATTGTCTTAGTTTGATTTCTATTGCTGTGATAAACAACCTGGGAAAGAGCAGGGAGAACCTGGAGGCAGGAACTGAAGCTGAAGTCGTAGAATACAGCTCACTGACTCCATGGCTTGCTAAACCTGCTTGCAAACTCCATGGATCGGCCCTTCCACATCGGTCATAATCAAGAAATGGCCTACAGCCATGCCTGTAGGCTAATCTGATAAAGTCACTTTTTTCAATTGAAGTTTCCCATCCTCAGATACCCTGGCTTGTGTCAGGTTGACCAATATTATCCAACACAGTAATGAAGGGCTGAAAGTCACCAAAAGCCTGATAAAACTGAAGAGGTTTTAATTTTATCTGGAAACATGGAAGGACAGAGATGAAGAAGTCCATGGAGATGAGGACCAGTTAACATGTGCTAATGAGAAGATACAATGTGAAAGAGAGAAATTATTTTAGCAATTTTTTTTTTTTTTTTTTTTTTTGCTATGGACATTCTAGTGAGCTCACTGGCTAGTAATTTTAAGATAGGAAATATTCTTACTGATAATTTAGAAGACAGTAGTGATGATGGTTTGAATGAGAAGAAGATTATTATGAGAATCAATCTCTTAATTGCTGTCTGTTAAGAGATAGCAAACCCAAACACAGTAAAAGAAATGCCTTTGGCAGCAATAAGACCAACTCCTTTGTACTCATAAGGGTTGACATTTTCCCTTTTAATTCTATTGTATATTTGGGGACTCTTGTACCCTGCATGGTACTTTGCATCTAGTTTTTGATGCTATAAAAATAGATAAAAGCAAAAGTAGGAAGAATGGATGAGTAGGTTTGTAAGAGAGTTAAACATGCTGATATTTGGAAGACTGTGAAGGTAGAAACTGGGGGGACAGACAGTTCTGAGCTTCGGAGAGTGTGCTTACATGGAATGGGATTGACTAGGAAGCATTTCCAATAGCAGCTACAGTTGACAACTCTGTAGCCTAGCGTTCAAAATACATCTCTACCTATGGGCACATTAAACCATGTAACTGAGCTGAGATTGGGAATATGGTACCTCCAGGGACACTGTTAATAAATGCTTCACAAGGAAGCTATAGGGATACCTTTAATGATGAGCATGTGAAATAGCAGGAACCATTTGAAGAGGTGTGACGAATGCCACGGACAAAAGAAGCCACTACTGAAGACACACATTGGAGCATCCCATGTGTGTGGCATGCAATCGCAGACTGCAGCTATTCTTTCCTTTCTTGTTTTCTTTACCCATGCTGGTTACTCTTTGAGCATTACAGTGGAATCTCTAGTGTTTAGCAGGGGTGGTACAAGAAGATAGGACCTCACAAAGCATCTGAGCCATGAATCCAAGAGTTTGAAAGCAGAATCTCCATCCCCATCATCCTTCTGTCCCACCAGGAAACATGCTTAGGAACTTCTGCTTAGCCAAGAGTTTTCAGCCTCATTCATTCAATTATTGCTCTTGCTTTATTCTTGTAAGGCATCACCGACTCCCAAGACTGCTGTGGTTGCTACTTACTGTAACAATGTTTGCCATCAGCTCCTAGCTCAAAGCCAGGGTGGCAGGTACACGTGAAGGACCCCTTTGAGTTTATACAGCGATGAGCACAGGGTGTGAGTTCTTCAGCACACTCATTTATATCTGCAGGGAGAGACACACAGTAACTGGCTTAGCAACTCCAATTCTGTTTGTAAACTATAAAACTGACTAGACTGCTACACTGCACAGCCTCTAATTTTCAACATAGCACTAAATACCCCAGACTCCATATACTCAGTGAGGCAGGGTTATTTGTGAGTAAGCCAGCTGTATGACTATGGATCTTGTGTTGGCCAGATGCTCATTGGTAGTACTTCATATCTATTTGAACCAACTGTTATTAATTGAACAAACAATTGATTGCAACTACAAATATAGTTCTAATCTATTCCTCAACAGGACAAATAGAAGCAATTGTAGTTTGATGCTGTGAATATGTCATGTTCTATAACAGATATCCCAACTCCGTGATATTTTTGTTTACTTTTGAGAGCATATGTTAATTACATTTCATCCCCTCTCTTCAAAACCTCCCATATATCCCTCCTTCCGCATTCTTCTTCAAATTCATGGCCTCTTTCTTCATCAATTGTTATTGCATGAATATATGTATAAGTATTATATATTTATACATATATACATACATATACATATATATGCAGAAATACACACATACACACACACACACTCGCACATTCCAAAATATAACCTATTGTGAGTCCTTGTTTTAAAGGAGAAGGTGAAGGTCAGATATGGGGCCTTTCTCATACCAATACACACTTGGTCCATATACATCTTTACATTGTTAAAAGATCTGCCATATGATGCTAATATCCCGTCTTTCTCCTGAAAGTTATGGTTACTTTAACTGAATGCAATTTCAGTTTTGTGTGAAAAGGTCCTATCCTGTCACCTCTTTTCTGACTAGTACATTTTCTTTGCACAGACCTGCATGCCAGTCTATATTCCTCTATATTGTTAGAGTGCTCAAATATGCAGTGGTGTTGGGGAGAGATTTATAGGATTAAATGTATCAGAAGTTAAGAGTCTGAAAAAATGAAAGTTATATATTTTTCTACGTTTCTTTGCCTGTCACTTTTATAAAACTTAAGCTTCTCTCCCTTCCTTACTGCCAGTTGTTAAGAGAGATGTATGCTGTATTGTATCTTGTGTCGTGTTCAGTTAATATTCTTGGGAGGATTGTTCTTTTTTGAAGGGAAAATGGGAGCGGATCTGGGAGAGAGGGAATGGGATGGGGACTGGGAGAAGGGGAAACTGTGGTTGGGATGCATTGAAAACAAACAAACAAACAAACAAACAAACACAAAACAAACAAGAAATGAAAACCAGGGACTGGGAGATGATTGAGCAATGAAGAACACTTTCTGATCTTCTAGAGGACCTGGGTTAAATTCTAAGTACCCAAATGACAGCTCACATCTTCTGTAACTCCAGTTCCAGGGGATGTGATGCCCTTTTTTGTCCTCTGTGGGTACTGCATGCTCACGATATGCAAACATACATCTAGGCATACTACCTATACATACATAAAGTAATAAAACAATAACTAAATAAAGAAATGGAAATCAAAGTGGTATATCTTTGACAAAATATTTTTAAAATCCATAAATCCTTTTTATTTTATTTTATTTACTTTGTGTGTATTATTTTATTTACTTTGTGTGTATGTGTACATATGTATATGCAGGGAGGATGTCAAAGTACACAAGTAGGTCAGAGGACAACTTGTAGCAGTTGATTCTATTCCTCCACTTAATGGATCCTGGGGCCTTGAACTCAGTTTGTGAGGTTTGGCATCAAGTGCCTGTCCTAGCAGAGCCATTTCATCAGCCCCCATTTCTCGTCCCAAATTTTCACACCGATTTTTGTGTCTGGTTACTAGTTAATTTCTCAAAATGTTTATCAGTCCTGTAAGCCAAGGAACATTTTGCTGTTTTCATAATTAATCCAAATATACTGTTTCTCATTTTATGAAGATGTCATGATACAGATGAAGGATTCTATGGTTTCTCAGAAGTTATTAAAACAAAGGCTCTCCCTCAGGAATTCCTTCATCCTCCATTGGTGCCAGTCATGCAATAATTTAGCCTTTTCATCTTTGAACTGAAGTGTGTCTGCGTTGCTATTTCTGGAAACAGAAATGTGTAACCTTGTGTTTACAGGATTTCTTTCTCTTCTCATTTTAATTATTCCTAACTTCTGAGAGGCTAATTTGCACATACTTGCTTTTCAAAGGTTACCCCACCTCTGTAGTCTATAATCAAAAACTCCCTGTGTGGTTATGGAGGGTTTTAAATATTAATTCTGGATTTCATTTTCTTTTAAAAAAGAAAACTCAGAAAACAAAAAGCATTACTTCTGAAAGCACACTAGGTCATTTTCTCTCAGAACACATATTCACTGAAATTTTTTGTAGCCTTATAAAATATTTTTCATAGTGATCAAGTCAAGAATTAACGTATTCCTTTTTAGCATAAATAAAAATATATTTTCCCCTGCTCCAAGTGTTCAATCTGACTACAACAGAATTTCAAACAATTACTCAATTAAGACTTCAGCTTCCTACCTTCACAGGCCTTTTTGTCTTCAGACAGCTGGTACCCAGCATGGCAGGCACACCTGGCCACGCCATTCTCACTTTGACATTGGTGAGCACATCCATTCTCACCTGCACAGGGGTCTGTCTCTGAAAAGCAACGAGACAGTGATAGTTTGAAATTCATTCAGTTTAGGAAGATGTGCAGAGTGGAAGTCCGGAGAAGGAAAAGACATTGAAGTCATTCATTTCCCATCTAAAAGTGGTCAAGGATACCAGAATAGGTTTTCCCACTTCCCTTCAGAACTCATTTAACATGTACATTTCTGCTTTGTGATCTGAGCTCTGATTCTGAATAAAATAAATATAGAGATCAAGGTCACAAAGGCTTAATATCCCTGTCTGCAGGTTTGTATCTCCTGCCCTCTAATACAAAGTGAACCATCAAATAAGGCTTCAATCTGTTTCTGTTTCTCTACTCACTGTTCCATGTTGTTAAATAGTAGGACCATCCTTAGATCAACACTTTCTTTCTCTGGATTCCTTCTGACATTTGGCCACCAGTCATGGTGTCAGGAAAAGGCAATTGGGAAGACAAAGGGAGGATCCCCAGCTCTTGCTGGTAGGGATAAGTATTTCTTCTTCCTTTTGAGAATAGATTATTTGTATGTAACCTGGGCTGGCCTTGAACCCAACCTGATCCCAGCCACTCTCAATTCTGGCTTTGGAATACCAGGTTACAGCCATGCATCACCATGCTCTCTGGTAACTGACTTTCAAATGTCTGAACATCCTTGGTTGTCTAAGAACATTTAATGGGACTAGACTATAATTATTTTATAAATGGTTCAGTGAGGTTTTCTTATATTTGTTAAGGACTTTTGAATTTGAGAAATGTTCATTTATTTTGTAGTTTTCTCTTCTGGTGATGTCTTTTCTTAGCTTTGGGATAGAGTAATGACACCATCACAAAATGTGTTCAATGGTGCTGTGTATGCTTATACTATCTGAACTACAGCCTTGGTCTGAGTTCTTTAAGAGTGTGATGGAATTTGTCTTGGGGATTTATGTTTTGAAAAACTATGAACATTGACTTATTTCCTTCATTAGATATAGGGCTGTTTAGACTACCTGTTTCTATTATGAAATTGCCAGGTTGGCTTTTTAAAGAATGGATCCATTTTTATGTAGGTTATGCAAAGAAATTGAAGGAAATCATTGGAGACTGAGGATATTCCTTAAATGTAATTTATAAGATAAAATCACAGAAAGGACTTGAGGTATCTTTTGGTGGCAGCATGCCTCCCTCTTTAGTTTACAAGTAAAACATTCAAAGTTTAGATTATAAAAACAAAACAAGAAAACCAAAATTAAACCAAACTAAAACAAAACAACAACAACAAACCAATCCAAAGGGGAAAAAAAAACAGGGTTTATAAATATTCAGAATTTGTTCCCAGCACCACAAAATAATAAAGTAAATTGAGACTCTGTGACAAAGACATTAAGAATTATGGAGACAAAACTATGACATCACACTGACTGACATTTATAACTCCTTCAGCCTCACTCACATGTATACAATCTTTTTCAATGCACACAAGGCCATGAAAATGACAAACCATGAGCTCAGTCGAAACAAAACATCAATGAATATAAAGTGACTACAGTGGAATGTTTTTATTTGTCTATCTGCCAGACAACACCAGTTACATGGGTTTTAGGCACCCAAACTCAGGTCCTCAAGTCTAGTCAGGAAGCCACTTTCCCATTCTCAACCCAAGGCAAATATTTTTAAATAATTCAAAATACTATTGAAATGACCATGAGAAAATTGAAGTGATGTCTAAAGAATCAGAAAGCTTTATGTATTTATATCAAAAGGCAATGCTAAAATTTAGAAATTTTAAAAATTAGAAAAGGTAAATACCAAATGAATAGAAAAAGAACTCATTCATTTTTTTCCTCAATAAATAAAATTGTTAGACTATAATGTCTTTTTTGGTAAATCATATCAAACATTAAAAAAAAACTTATCTCAATGCTAAAAAATAAACAAAGTGCAATGCTTCTCATCTCCTTCAGATGATAGACAAATAATGTAAACATAATATCACAGAACAATAATTCAAACTTGCATAAACACAGAGGATCTATATTACATATTTACTGATATTTTCAATGTTTATCAAAATGACAATGCCCCTAGAATCCTCATATATTGAGTGGAAACAAAAATTTGTTTAGAAAGTCAAGGCACTTGCTGCCAAGCCTGACCTGAGTTCCACCCTGAACCCCATGTGCTGGAATGAGAGAACCAACTCTGGTCAGCTTTCCTCTGACCTCCATACATATGCAGTGGCTTCTGTGTCCACACAAACCATCAGAAAGCACCACGTGTGCACCCACACAACAACTAAATACACACAATGCAAATTTTAAAGACACAATGGCTGTGTTTTATAAGGTTAAATGTACAGGTGGAAATGATCCAATAATACTGCTCTAGGCTAGTTATGACTTAATAAATGCTACTTCATAAAAACATGGAATGAAGTATTGATAGCTGCAAAAGTAGATGAATCAATAAATTCAGAAAGAGGCAGACAAATGATCACACCCAGACTAATTCAATTTACATGACCTCTCCAAAGCACAGGTCTAATTCCCAGGGGCAAAAAGCAGACCTAAGTTGCTTAGGCTGTATGATGTCTGTCCTAGGTTTGTCAACTTGACTACATCTGGAATTAACAAAACACCCAAGCAACTGATCACATCTAAGAGGAATTTTTACTTAATTAAAGCATTTGAGGAAGGAAGACCCACCTTAAATCTGGGCCATACGTTTTAGTGGCCACCTATATAAAGGACACTGAATGACAAAGTGTTTGCTTTTTGCCTTCTTGTCTTCATTTTCACTGGCAAGTTCATCCATTCTGTAGCTGAGGCAAAACTTCACTAGTGTTAAAATCTACTTCTTCAGAATTTCAGTGTATACTGAAGACCAGCTAAGACATCCACACTTGTGCACTGTTGGGTTCTTGGACTTTCTGTTGGGAGATAGCCATTCATAATATATCTCCAATATTTCCAATTTTAGGATATAAATATCCATATTTTATTTACAATTTTAGAATATATATATATATATATATATATATATATATATATATATATATATATAATTTAACACAATACTACCACTAAAAAGTTGAATTTTAAAAACTACAATAAGAAAAATAAAAATTAGTGTGTATGGTTCATACTCAAGATGTATTCTTCATGACCTATGCGTACTTGGGCCCTCTTCAGAGCAAGTGTTATGTCTTATTGATTCTTCTATTCAAATTTACTTGCTTAATAAACAAATATGAATGTTTTAAAGGGCAATGCAACTAACCCTCTCTTCACCTCTCTCTCAAAGAAGCAGTGGCTGCCTCAGCATCCCTTATTTTCTGCTCTGCTTGCCTGCATACCCACTGTCCTGGCAGTGGGACAAATATGCATTTGTTTTTTCTAGACTGAATCCTAGTTACTGTCTCCTCCATGCAACCTGTTTCATTTTTGTTAGTGGCCACTTCCATTCTTGATAGGATCTGCTTTTCTCAGTTTGTATTCTTTACAATAGCAATGAAGGATATTTGTAAATGTTACATGATAAAAGCATCTAACATTAAATAAGTTTCTGACTAGAGGAAAAAAAATGTTCTCTTGAATATCTCAGAGCTTTTTGATGAGAAATGCACTTTGGTCATCCTAGGATGGTAGGGTAGTCGAGTATACCATGAATTTTGACCTTGACATATTTATTGGAAATGTACTCAATAAATGAATCTTCTTAAAGTTTTATTAATTTATTATGCATATATGAATTGTGGTGGTTTGAATGAGAATGGTCTCCATAAATTCGTATGTCTGAATACTTGGTCCACTGTTGATGGAACTATTTCACAAGGATCAGGCAGTGTGACATTGTCGGAGAATGTGTATCATTTTCTGTGGGCTTCAGGGTTTCTCTCCCCATTTTACTTATAGATCAAGGTATAAACTCTTGGCTGTTCCTGCCACCATGCCTTTTTTCCATCATCATAGATTCTAGTGCTCTGATTAATTAAACACTTGTTTTTCCAAGTTGTCCTATTCGTGGTGTTTTGTCACAGTAACCGAAAATTAACTAAGACAGAAGTTGGTACCAGGAAGTGGGATATTGCTGTGACATGTCTGACCATGCTGTTGTTTGTAGAAATTTAGAATTTAGGAGTTAGAACTAAAAAAAAAAACGGTTGAATGCTGAACAGTGAGGGCTTCCACTTCCTGTTTGGCAATGTGGCTAAGATGCATTATGGTTTTCCAGACTAAATTCTAGCTCCTGTCCCTCCATGGAAGCTTTCTCGCTCTCAGCGGCCATCCTAGTAGGAGCTTGAAAAGACAGTAGTATTGAAAGTTATATGGACTTTGGAGGCCCAGCTCAAGAGGTTTCAGAGGGGACAATATGAGCAACTGGGACAGAGACCATTCTTGTGATATTTTGGCAAAAAAAAACCTATGCTTTCTGCCTTTATCCTAAGATTTATCTGAGGATAATTGAAAAGTAGTGACCTCTATTAGGTTTCCATATTATCTCTCTAATGCCCTTTAATTTTAGCTATCTTTATATTCCCTCTTAAAACTCCCTTTACGCTACCCACTTGATCCTCCCATTCTAGTCCTCTACCCATAATTATCTATTCTATTTCCCTTCCCTACTGAGATCCATCTGTTCCCTCTAGTTCCTTACTCCATACCCTCTGTGGTTCTATGGTTTGTAGCCTGGTTATCATTGGCTTCACAGCTAATAACCATTTATAAGTAAATACATATCATATTTGTCTTTCTGGGACTGGATACCTCACTCAGTGTGATTTTTCTAGTTCATCCATCTACCTGTGAATTCTATGTTGTATTATCTTTTTTTTCCAGATGAATAATATCCATTGTGTAAATATACCTATTTTCTTTATCCATTCTTATGTTGAGGGACATCTAGGCCATTTATGATTCCTGTCTGTTGTGAATAGAGCAACAGTAAACACATTTGAGCAAGTGTCTCTCTGTTAGGACAAAGTGTCCTTTTATATGCCCAAGGTATATAATACCTTGGTATAGCTGGATTTTGAGATAGATCTATTCTGAATTTTCTGAAAAAAAATACCAGCATACAATGTTATTTCTTTTTATGATCTTAGCCATTCTGACAACTGCAAGATGCAATCTGAAAGTAATTTTGATTTACATGTCCCTAATGGCTAAGGATATTAAACATCATATTGAATATATATATATATATATATATATATATATATATATATATATATATATTTTTTTTTTTTTTTTTTTTTTTTTTCAGATAATGGGAGAGACAAATGCCCAACTGGGTATCTCTTGTCAACAAACAAAGCTTCCCATACCAGGCTTGAGTTATTATACTGAGTTATTGGTCCAATGGGTCCCTGGGAATCCCTAAACATCTCAGGCTGTTGTCAAAAGCCTGAGATGTTTACTGTTGCACTCAATTGACTGACAGTAAGCTCCCATTGCTGAAGACAACACCTACACAACTTATTGAACTTGAAGATATTAAGCTGGGGCCTACATAAAGCCTTCACCATTACTTACTAGCGTCTTTCGTACAGGAACGTACTTTGCCTGCTACCAAAGGAGAAACATAAACACCAACCCAGCCACAAACCATCTGACTTACAATGGTGTCCTGCCTGCAAGATATACTAGGGCAATGTTGGCACAAAATTTGTGAGAGTGACTAACAGATATCTGATTTAGCGTAAGGCCAAATTAGGAACCTAAACCTGAGACTGCTTGGATGACCAAGAACCAGAGATAGATAGCTCTTGAACCTAGGGTAAAACCAAGTAATATTTGTCTAAAAAAGAGAGAAAACAAAAAAATAAAAAAGAAAGAAAAAGAGAAACGCATAGTGATAAAATGAGTCCTGATAACATTCTGAATTCATAGATCAGTGCCTTGAGCAGCTACCTTCAGAAAAGCTTCCCCCTGCAGCAGATGGGAACAAATATGGAGATGCACAGCCAGATATTACAGAGAGGACATTTAGCCCTAAATGGGACAGCTTCATCTAATCCTCTCCTCAGAGATCAGAGAACTGTGGGTAGGGTGGCTGGGAAAGCTGAAAGATCCTCCAGGGGGGAAGTTAGGCACAGTGGCTGTGGCTATAGGTGTTAGTATTCCGTCTAAACTCCACCTCCCCAGTTACCTGGCAACAGCCAGGTATGCTCCTCCCTACAGTTACCTGGCAACCGCCAGGTAGTCGATCCACTATAAAAGGGGCTGCTTGCCCCCTCCTCTCTCTCTTCTTCTCTTCTCTTGCTGTCTTACTCTCTTACCCCCGCTCTTACACCCTCTCTCTCTCTGTCCCCTCCCACCTTCCTCTCTCTCCACGTGGTCATGGCCGGCCTCTACTTCTCTTCTCTCCCCACCTTTGCCCTTTCCCCTGAATAAACTTTCTCCCCCTTGGAACCGCATGGTCTGGAGTGGTCTGTTCTGAGCTGCGGTCGGACTTCTTAAAACAACAACAATGGTGCAGTGACTCGGATTAAATGTCTTCTCTGTGGTTCCTCACAGTGCGGCCCCAATGACACGAGAAAGTCCATGAGTTTTACAGGCTTTATTTTCATGATGGATGGTAGTTGAATCTGGATGTGCACTCCCATGAAACTCAGGGCAGACCTGAGTTAAATAGGGAGGGAGAAAGGGGGAGGGTCTGGGGAAGAATGCTTAATTGGCTCCTCCCTCTGGCCTTCAGGCATCTCATTAGTATGTAAATCTTTCTAGGGCCTGAGGCCTGTAGCCATGCCTTCTAGCTGTGCTCTTTGGGTGGGGCTGCATTTCTCTGAACATGACTGAACAGTGCAGGATCAATGGAGTTCCACGCCATGTGTTAGGAGCCTGGATTCTGGGAGCAGGGTGGAATAGATGTCCGTCTCTTACAGGCAATAGACACCTGTTGGGTCTCTGGGCTTTCCAACCAGTACTTTAACCAAAACCAGCCATCCTATCATGGTCCTATGGAGAACCATGCATAAGAGAAGGCAAAAAAAGTGTAATTGCCAGAGGGAAATGGAGGACAATTAGAAACAAATCAAATCAAAGCAAAAGAAAACAAAGCAAAACACCCTCTAAATCAATATGATCAAATCTTATATAAACTCACAGAAACTAAAGCAGCAAGCACAAAGCTTGTACAGGTCTCTACCAAGTTCTCTGCATACATATTATGTCTTTCAATTTAGTGATTTTATGGAATTTCTTTTTTTAACTCAAAACACTTTATTTATCAGTATTTGTATATACTTATATACTTATACATGTATACATATATACATACATATATGAACAATAATTAAATAATAAGATATATTTGAAAAGTATGAGGGTTGGGAAAAGTGGGAGGAAGGAGAGAAAGGGGAAAATTATGTAAGTACAGTGCTCATATATGAAATTCTCAAAAAGGAATCTATTTTTAAAATGTTCAACAGATCAACTAGCATTTTACAATATGAAAATAAATATGACCTATAATTATGTCGAAGGACATTTTAACTCACTACAAACTTTGAAGTTTAAGATGAAATCAATAAAAATTATTTTACCCAGCATACTAACAAAACCACAATAAGAAAAGTGAACATAGTATTACCTGAGGACCCATCTATACCACTCCTGGGCATATACCCAAAAGATGTTTCAACATACAACAGGGACACATGCTCCACTATGATCATAGCAGCCTTATTTATAATATCCAGAAGTTGGAAAGAACCAGATGTCCTTCAACAGAGGAATGGATACATAAAATGTGGTATATTTACACAATGGAGTACTACTCAGCTATTAAAAACAATGAGTTCATGAAATTCTTAGGCAAATGGATGGAGCTTGAGAATATCATCCTGAGTGAGGTAACCCAATCACAAAAGAACATACATGCCATGCACTCACAGATGAGTGAATATTAGCCCAAAAGCTCACAATACCTAAGACACAATGCATAGACCACATGAAACTCAAGAGGAGGAAGGAAGACCAAAGTGTGGGTGCTTTGGTTTTGTTTTTTTTTTTGTTTTTTTTTAATTTTTTTTATTTTATTTTTTTTTAATTTTTTTTTATTTTTTTGTTTTTTTTTTTTTAGAAGAAGTAGCAAAATACTCAACCAGAGCTCTCAGGGTCGAAGCCTCCAGCCTGAGAACAGAAACGGAGGGACTCATGGCTCTGCTTGTATAGGTAACTGAGGGTGGTCTCCTTAGGCAACAGTGGAAATGAAGGGCCATGGTCCCCAAAAGTTTGGATCCCTAGTGTTGGGGAATGCGAGAGCAGGGAGGTGGGATTGGGAGAATGGTAGGAGCACACCCTCATAAAATTGGAATTTCTAAGTGTGCAAATGAGTGAGTTTTCATTCATGTGCCTTCTCTTGGGCTCTTTTCCCTCTGTTGGTTTGTCTTGTTCATCTTCAGTGTGATAGTTTTTGTTTTACCTTATTATAAGTTTATTTTGTTATAATTTAAAAACTGAATGGAATGAATTCATGAATGGAAAGATGATTGAATGAGTGGATGAAAACTATTACATGGATAAAAGATAACAATGGACCATCATTTATAGAGGCTGGGAAAGGGAAAAATTAATTATCTCCAATAAAGTGTCATTGGGTATGCCAAACACTCCTGGGCAGGCATTATATTAAGGAGTAGTTGACCAATACATGAACCCTACAAGTTTGTGTGTGTGTGTGTGTGTGTGTGTGTGTGTGTGTGTGATTTTACTTGGTTACAGTTTGGGTATAACTGTTGGTTGATTCTATTTTGTTGTTGGTTTTCTTTTCTTTTTTTTTTTTTTTTTAATTTTATTTTCTTAGGCTTTCTTTGGGGAGTGTTGTTGTTTTACGTTTTGCCAAAGAAAGAACATAAAGTTGAGTGGGTAGGGTTTGGAAAAAAGATCTAAAGGACTTGGAAAAGGGAAATATATTATCAAAATATATTTAAGTATAAGATAGTTTTAAATAATAAAAATATAACTTAAAAAGAAAAAATTAAAAAAGAAATGTAGTGAACTGATTTCTTTTTTTTTTTTCCTTCCCATGAGACGCAGGAGGAGACATACGGACCGAGCGGGATTCAAATGCACGGGTAGAGAGAGAGCACAGAGGGTCCCCGCGCCCCTCTGCAGGCGGCCACCTGCCACTGCCAGTTCACTGTGAGCTGATTTCTTAGGCAAAGATAACTTCAACCCAGGCTAATCATGACTGTGTTACTTGGTTACCAGTAGCCACTCTAATACAGGTCTTCAAAGAACATGAATAAGCAGGGTATAAAACAACACAAAATATACAGTTAAAGAACAAGAGAGCATCAGGAAATTTAATGTTGGAGTGAAGGCTTGTGCCAATAGAGAGAAGGAGATTAAGAAGAGGCTTGATTTGAAATGGAGGGGTACTCACAGAGCAAGACCCCACTCAGCTAACCTTCCAACCTGTGGAAAGAAAAGACCTGAGGAATTTTCTAGCAATGACAAGAAAGGAAAGCTACTGAGAATATAATGTAAAAAGGCCAGGGTTTGCCTCGAGCTAGTGTCCAGACTTGGCAGTGTCATCCCTGAGGTTCAAGCTTCAGTCATGAAGCATACGTGAGTAAAGGGGCTATAGAATCTTCCTCCATGTTTAGGGATTGTTGCTGAGTCCAGACAATGTGTGACAGGGTAGTGACTGCATGAGGCCATGAGAGGTCAATAGGCCCTGAGAGGCCATTGTGTGAAGTTGAAAATTGTGTTGTGTTGGAGATGCCAAGATTTTGGAAATACAAGTCACAGATATAAAGGGGAGCTGCACATAGAAAGTGGAATCTGTCTAAGGTGGCAAAGTTGGCAGGACAGAGCCATGTAAGCCCCTTGACATCATATATGATGGAGTTACAGGATTTGAAATTTGCCCTGTGTGATAGCTGTTTGTGATTGTCAACTTGACTATATCTGAAATAAACTACAATCCAGAAATGGAGAGTGTACCTGTGACCCAGATCGTGAGGTTGGAAGACACAAGCTTTGGATCCAGAACTTGATGAAAGACACACATCTTTAATCCAGATCTTGAGGCACACCTTTGATCTGGGCCATACCTTCTGCTGGAGCCCTACATAGTACAATGGAAAAAGGAAACCGTCTTTGCCTGCTTGCACTTACTTCCAGCACATCTATTGGAGCCTACTTCTTCAGGATTCCAGTGACTAGAAGACCAGGTGAAACACCCAGTGCTGTGGGACTGAGCAACTACTAGATTCTTGGACTTCCCATTCACAGCTGCCCATTGTTGGGTTTTTTGGGCTACACAGTGTAAATAATTCTAATATATTCTATATAGACATGTATATATACATATATATGGAGCTAGATAGATATTCATTCCATAATTTCTGTGACTCAAAAGAACTTGTCTAATAAAACCCTGCTAGATTTGGGGCTTACTTTTGCACAGTGTATACTCACTAAGCTATGATTCTTCCCTTTTGGAATGATAATGTATACTTGGTGCCATTGCACGTGAGAAGTATGCCATGTGCTTTTGATTTTAATAAGGAAATAGTTAACAGATTACCTTGAATTTCAGAAAAGACTTTAGATTTTAAAACTGTTCAGACTCTAAAATAATTTGGGGACTTTTGAGATTAGACTACATGCATTTTTCATGATGATATAACCATAAGACTATGGGGGCCAGGAAGTAGAATATGGTGACTTGAATAGGAAGATCCCTCATAGTCTCATGTGTTTGAATACTTGGTTCTTAGTTGGTGGCACTGTGTGGGAGGGATTAGTTGGTATGATTAGGAAGTGTTTTTACTAGGGGTAGGCTTTGAGGTTTCAAAGGGGGCACCATTGCCCCCACCTCTGTCTCTCAGAGGCCTCCTATTTCCAGATCATGGTGGAAACTCTCAGGCTTTCTTGCCACCATGTCTTCGCTCTGGTTCCATGGACTCTAACCCTCATGAAACCATAAGCCTAATTAAATATTTTCTGAGTTCCCTTGGTCATGGTGTTTTCTCACAGCAATAGCAAAGGAACTGAGACAGAAGTGTATCTGTGTAAATATGAACATGGGCATACAGTGCCCATGGAGGCCAAAAGAAGTAACTGGATCTTTTGGAATTGGAGTTATGTGTATGACACCATTTATATGATGGGAATTAAACCTTTAATTTCTCAGTCATTTCTAGTCTTGACATCTGAATTTTTCATGTAGCAAATATGAGAAATGATGCTCAATACTACAATTTTTCTTATCCTATCATATCTGTACCTTTATGGGATCAATAGCAGGACAAATTCTGTCATTTTAAATAGAGTACAATTAGTTAAGGGCAAGGATTTTACTTACAATAACCCAATATAGTCTCCTATCTCAAATCCTTATAGAAGCTGTAACAAACTAGTTTTAATAAACAAAAATGAAGTTCTAAAATTTTTAGCTGAAGGTACTAGTTAATGTGTTGCTAAGATTTTTTTAAAAAAATCAAATGTGTTGAGTTCTGCTCTACAATGTAATGTAACTGGCTTTGGATACACAGCTGTAAATGGAACCCTCTCCCCATCTTCATACAATATATAGTCTGGTAAAAATAACTGCAGGTTACTTTGACTATTTTAAAGGAAATAAACAGTATAATGCCACAGAGCATATCATGGAGAAATGTGGTAGAAAGGAAAATCAGAGTAGAAATCTTTAGATAATGAGGTAGGGCAGGTTAAGCAGGTTGACACTCAGGCTGTTGTCTAGTATTGTTTCAACATCTAAGTCTGGGTATTGCAGAAAGATAAGAGTTTTATTTGCTTCGTAATCTTGAAGACTCAATGTGTAAAATTGTTTGGTTTTATTGATTCAGCCATTAATGAGGGGGATGAGGGCTCAAGGGGCATAGCATCACAATGACAGAGGAAGTGGAATGGCAAGAGGAGATGCCAAAAAGGCATCTAATTAAAAAAAATCAACCTAGATATCTTTATAAAATCTCTTTCTCTTTCTCCCTCCCTTTCATACTCTCTCCCTCTCTTCCTCTCTTTTTCTCCCAACCCCCTTTCCTTGTACCCTTCCTCTTCCTCTACATCTAACTCCTTCCCTAAGAACAACAGTATCCTTCAATCTACCTCTGGCAATATTTCCAATGATTTTACTACTTCTGATTATTGTATATTTTTTAAATGTCTTAACCCTTTACATTCCCACCACACCAATGACCAAGATTCATAATATAACCCTTTGGGGATACACCCAAGAGCCATCTAAACCAAAGCAAGATTCAATAAGGGAAAGAAATACTGCAAAGGGTACGAGGCAGTATAACTTATGCTGTGTATTTAGGGAACTTGGTTTTTATTGATGAGGAGAACCTGCAGACTTCTAAACAGAGATGTAGTGGGGTATTTTAGGTAAAGTTCCCAGCTCCTTTTATATTTCCTTGATCATTATTATATTCTATATTAAAAATATGTGACATAAATAAAACAGCTTCTTCAAAACCATAATCTTGAAGTAACAGTCATTCCTCTTTCATTCACTTTTTATTTATAAATATCTTGGGATTTCTCTCAAGCTTATGTACAGTTAGTACTTTAAATATTCAGAAGAAATCACTGTTTCATTTTCACTTCCAACATTACTTTGAGAATGTAAATAAAAAGGTAAATTGAATAAATGCATTATAAAGGATTCACTAAACAAACAAAATTAAAACAAAACATTAGTTTAACTATTATTTAAGATGGTAAATTATAAGACCAAAGTTATTTTGAAGAGCTGAAAATTTAGTCAGAATATTTTTTTTTAGAAGATAAGATTATTTGTCACAATTTTAGAATATGTTTAAGGGGAAAATATATCTAATTTTATATATTACCAGTGCAAATTAAAGGTTGTGGTGAGGTTTTCACAAATACAAGGCACAAACTCTTAGATTGTGTGAAATCAGCAAGCCAGAAAGACAGTACAGAAGGATTTTCTCATACTTGTCTCATGGAGATACTACTCTGATAAACTATCCACATGTGAAAATATCCTCCAATGAGATATGATATCCAGCTGAGAGGTTATAGCTGTGGGGCAGAAATAAAGAGAGATATATTGAAAAGGAGAGAAAAGACCATTTTGCATTTCCTGTGTTACTTTTCCCACAAGCATCAACGGTATGACGTACAGAGAGATGTCTTCTAAGTGGAGGAAATAGAGTTAACTGAACCCACACTGTTACAACAGACACTCTCACTAGGGTTGCCCTGTAAAACCAGGCACCAAGTCATCTCTCCTTCTCTCAATTTCAAACTGGCAAGTCCAGATGAAAATTTCAGACTGGCCCCAATGTACTGACATAGGTACTGTGGCTTTGATATTTTGTTTGCTTCTCAAGAACCCAAATTTTAGTGACCCAATCTACCTAGTCCCAGACCCCATGTCAGCATCACAAACTCAGATATCAGTTCTATTCCTAAGTTCTCAAGATACAACAGACTTGAGGTTCAGGCCATCCCATAAATTATAGTCCAGCATTATTAGTCCTATAGCCTTGGTAGATCTTAATCCAGACTAGTCTCAGATGATAGAACTTATACTTGGATAAGACACAGTTTGGACTAAATGCTAGGTTGCTTTTTGTATAAGCTTCTAGATCTGCCCACATTGGGTGGGACACCAAGCCAGGTTCACTGCACTGGCCTCAGCTCCAACTATGCAGAGCCATCATGTTTGCTATTCAAATGTCAAAATTGACCCTGTTGGCAAACCCAAACCCTAGGCTTACTTTATGGACTCAGGCTCCAGACCTGACTTAAGCACCGGCCAGACTACCTGGGGACCCTAACAGTCTTACTAATAGACTTCCAAGATGTTTTTTCTAGGATCTGTGAACAGAACAATGCCAAGATTTCCTTGTCAAATGTGACTAATGACAAGTGAAATAGGGACTTGCTTATTTGACCACACAGACATCAAATCATAGACATGGGTTCATGAATGTAACAGCACCAGGAATTACACAATGAAGTGCCTACAGCTGATCCTAAAGAAATGGAGAGCTATGATCTGTCTGACAAAAAGATTCAAAATAATCATCTTTTTAAAAGTTGACCATGGCAAGAGAAAGATAACTACACAAAATAGGAAAGTAACAGGTGGATAAAACAAAGATTTACCAGAGATACCAACCACAAAAAAAGAACCAGAAAAAGATTCCTGAAATTAAATAACACAATTAGTGAACCAAGAAAAGAAATAAAATATTGAGAACTTCAATTGTAAACCTAATAAGCATAAGAAAGTATCAACAAGGTCCAAGAAGAACGAAGAACGTGTCAAACTGAGACACCAGCAGTGGCATCAAGGGGAAGGCAGGGTGAAAATAAAGTCACTGAAATCAGGTTGGAGTTGTGTGCTTAGAATCACTGTGATTTATATAATTCTCACAGCAACTATGGAGGAAAAAAACATTGTGGTGGGCATGCAATGATAATGGGTGGAGAAAGAGGGAGCAGAGTCAACACACCACAGGACAGAACAATCAATCCACACAATAAGATGCTGAGGATGAATGGAATGAAATAAGAAGCCAAAAGACAAAACAAAACAAAGAAAACAAAACAACAACAAAGAAACCCCACAAATATCACATTGTTTGTAATACCCCAAATACTGCCATCCATCCATCCATCCACATTCATTGTATTTGAACTTATAAATGAATCCTGTACTGTTTCAGAATATAAAACCAGAATATACCAGTGGTCTTATTATACACTAACAACTGTCAGAAAACCAAGAAAGCAATAACATACTGTTGCTAAAATTTCTTCCATAGGAGAGCCAAAACAGTGTCTGCCCTGTCCTTTTCTGTCCATTCTAGGGCTTTTGTTGGCTTTCTCTTTTGTTGGTCTTGTGCAAGTAATCCCAGATATTGTTGAATCCTTGTGTGAAACAGCTCAGTAATGTTTGAAAAACACTGTTTTTCAGCAGTCTACCACCATCTCTGGCTCTCTCAATCTGTCCTCTTCTAGAAAGATCCCTATACACGAAAAGGAAGGAATGCAGCACACATGTCAGATTTAGGGCTGAGTACCCCATGCTCTCATTTTTCTTGATCAAGGCTACTGTTTCTTTTCCTGAAGTTTCCCTGGAAGTGGTGTGAACATTGAACACTGAGTGATTACAGATGCTTTGAGCAAGAGCTGGGTCATTCTGGTATAAGTGTCACACCAACTTGTGTTACACTTTCTTAAAAACATATTGCTGTCTTTTGTACACATCCTAACAGTCTCTGGTATATGTGCAAGGATATTTCATCATTAGAGCCTTTGATTTCATCTACATGTTGAATGCTATCCTGACCTTTAAAGATTTTTTAGATGGCCAGCTATTCTATTCATAAAGCCAAAGTATACCTATTGAACAAAGCTGTGGGAAAAACCTCACGGGGAGGGAGTCCAGTGGCGGGGACAAAGTCACAAGGTCCAGGGACAGGGTCCCAGGCGGTCTTCCCACACCGCCTGCGGAGGGTCCCACATCCATATAGCCACAGTGGGAAGGCCTGTGGCTGCATTAAGAAGGTTCAGGGTTCCAAAGGCTGGGAACCTGGTGGCAGGCCCAGGAGACACATGGAGTCCAGTTTTCCAAAGCTTTTATTGTTCGTGGCTTGGTGAATGGGTGTAGATGGTTCGCGTTCTCCCCCCCCCCCCAAAGCCAGGGGAGCCTGGCTTTTATAGGGAGGGGGAAAAGGGGAAGAAATAACTTAATTAGCTATGCCCCCTGGCCTTTAGATAACTCATTAATATTTTAATCTCTAGAGGTAGAGACCTGTTAATCATGCCCTCTACCTGTGTCCTACGTGACTGAAGGGTGTAGGTTGAATGGAGATTAGACCTCCTGTCAGGAGCCTGGGTTCTGGGGGTGTGGTTGAACACCCACAACCAAGAACCAGGATACCTTTCCATGGCCTGACACAAAACATCCAGGTATCTTAACAGTGCACATATTCTTACATATAGTAGGGAATGATGTCATTTTATTGAGGTATTCTATGGACTTCTTATCTGTGCAACAATATGTAAGATATTCAGGATTGTAACTTCTCTTTTCAGACTACTTCTCTTCTTGGACTAATTCCCAATCCTCATTTAAAGCTCATTGTAGCTGTCATCTCCTCTTGAAGCCTTTCCTGAACACCTGTGTGCTATCTTAGATGCTCATCTCTCATTTCATTTAATACCCTAAACACAGCTTTACCATTGTGCCACTACACAATGATAGTGAATACTAAGAACTGTCTGCATGTCTGCATGTTTTCCTCATACACTTGTCTTTTTGTCAGTTCATGAGCTCCCTGAGGGCATAAATCTCAAGATTTTTTTTTTCATAAATAAGTCATTATCTCCAATTCCAGTTCCTGGTGTGGGGTAGGCTTTCACTCTACCACTTGCATGAAGAAAATGGAAGACAAAACAACATGTACAGAAATAAAGATAGCAAGTAGATTTTTCTATCTGGGGGGAATACTAACTGGCTATTCCAAGCCTATATAAAGAAATCCTCAAAGCAAAATTGAAATAAACCAATCATTTGGTGTGTGCTTTTTAAGAGAGACAGAACCCTCCACACTAAACTTTAAATTTTTTCTTTTAGGATTTGCTTATTACCAATATTCATTTCATGTGCTCACTTTATCAGTTCAAGTCCCTTAGAGAGTCAAGGCTTATGTCTTGAACACCTTTGTGGATCTCTTTCAACTAGTCCTAGATAAAAATGCAAGAAATCAGTGTAGTTCATGTAGAGAAAACTTTGGAACAAGTGCAAGCTCCTTTAAAGTGCATACTTCCTTTAAAGTTTGTCCAAACCATCTTGCATCTGGACCATTATGAGACTCATGGAAATGTTGACATATGAAACACTCACTAGGAATCTGAGTGAGACCCACAATGGGCTCTGTTTCTCGAACAGTAAGACTATCTATTGTAGTATAATATGAGACATTGACTCAAGACTGAGGGGATTCAAATCTTCCTGTGACTATCCTTTAATCTAGCTGTTGATGTTGGGATTCCTGGGTTGCAAACTGCAGACATAGTACTCAGCATTCACATCTGCTTCACATCCCAGCATTAGCAATTCACCATGTAAACCCTGCAGCACAGGTTAGCCAGAAATCCAATTTTTCAGCACAAAAGGAGCCATTCCTGACAAGACATCTAGTAGTCAAATGTCATAGTCTCTAATGTTCTTATATGCTATTTGTTTTGTAAAGCATTAATAGATGTAGGCTGAAAGACAAATTGGTAAAATGGGCATTTCTTCTAGGTTAAGATATACTGGAAACAAAGAACATATATCTCAGAATTTCTATAATACTTATTGTAAATAATAGTGAAATAAATATACAAAGTGAATATAATATGAAATAACTGAAATAATGTATATGTATCTATTATAGCATGTGATATATAAATAGTGACTTTATTCGCATGAGTAAAGACTGTTATTTTAAAATGGTCAAAAGCATAATAAGCTAATACCAGGAATGGAAATTTTACACTTCATTTCATGGAAAAATCTTTCATCAAATAAAAATCTACAATATTTTCAAGAATGTAGGTAATCATGAGTAAAGTTAAAGAAAAATAATTTTATACCCTTATGTAGGGAAATAAAAGAATTAGGCAAATATAAAAATCAACTGGGTTTACTGATTTCCTGTTTGCTTTAAGTTATTGAGGAAGGGAAAAAGAATTTATCCCCAATGCCACCATATATGCTCCACCATGCAGAAAGATGAACAACTGTTTAACAGAGTCAAGATGAAGAAGGACTACACTTAGGAGTAAGAAGGAAACCAAAAGAAACTGGTAAAAACAAAATTGAGGGAAGAATACAGTCTCAGGGTCTACAGGAAAACACTGTCATGAAACTTAATGGTGGAACTGAGCAAATCCTGAGTAGTTAAGAGTCATCCATATGGACTAGTGTTCTACAGGTGTTAATTAAGGTTTCTATCACTGTAGTAAACATTATGGCCAAAAGCAATGTGGAGAGGAATGATTCATTTCTGTTTACAATTGCTGTCTAACATCCAGGGAAGCCAGGAAACAGGAAATTGAAGCCCAGGCCTTGGACCATTGATGCTTTTTGGCTTGTTCCTCATGGTTTGGTCAGTCTGCTTGCTTATAGCATCCCAAACCACCTGCCCAGGGGTGGCTCCACCCTCAGTTAGTTGTGTCCTCCCAGTAACCAATCAGTAACCAAGCAAATGTCCCACAGGTCAAACAGCTTGCCCACAGGTCAAGCTGATGGCAGTATTTTTAAAAAACCAGAACTAGAATATATTCTGACTGAGATTTCCAAACCCAAAGGGACATGCATGGTATGTACTCACTTATAAGATATTAGCCATAAAGTACAGGATATCCACTCTACAATCCACAGACCCAAAGAAGTAAAATAACAAGGAGGGCTCAAGGAGAAAAGTTGAATTTTTCTCAGGACATGAAATAAAATAGATATCAGAGATGGAGGGAGGGAGCGAACTGGGTGGAAGAGAGGAAAAAGAGGGAAAAGGGAAAGCAGGGGAGAGAGAAGGGAAACCAGTAGTGTGAGATGCCATCTCTAGGGTGTGCCAGAGACTTGGTGGTTGGGGGAAGGCCCCGAGGGGTCTATGGAGGCTATTCTACTGAGACTTCTAGCAGTGGGTAATAAATATCAATCCTGAAATGGCCATTTCCTGTAGGCAGTCAGGACTCCCAGTGGAAGCACAAGGACACTAATCCACTCATAAAACCTTCGACCCAAAATGTCTCCTGCTTACAAAGATGTGCAGGGACAAAGAAAGAGAAGAGGAGGAAATGGTCAACCCAGTGACTGGCCCAAATTGAGATCCATCTCATGGACAAGATCTAATCCCTGATACTATTATTAATACTCTGTTATGCTTGCATAATTGTCCTCTGAGAGGCTCTACCCTGCAGCCAATAGAAACAGATTTAGAGATGCACAGTTAAACATTAGATGGAGCTCAAGGAGTCTTGTGGAAGGGTTAGAGGAAGGATAAAGAGATTGAAGATGACTAGGACTCCACAGCAAGACCAACAAACTCTACTAACCTTGACTCTTGGGTACTCCCAGAGACTGAATCACCAGAACCAAAGAGCATGGACTGGACCTAGGCCCCCAACACATATGTAGTAGGCATAAAGCTTGGTCTTCATACAGGTTGAACAACAACTGGAAAGGGACAGTTCCTGAATTTGCTGCCTGCTTGCAGATCTCATTCTCTTAACTGTCTTATCTCAGTGGAATAGGTTGTGCCTAATCTGGCAGTGACAGATTGAGCCAGGTTGGGGTTATACCCAGGGAAGATTCCCCCTTCTCAGAGGTGAAGGGGAAAGTAGAACTGGGGAGAATCTGTGTGAAGAGATACTGGGAGGAGAGGGGTGCTGATACTGGAATATAAAATGAACAAATATATAAAATAATAATAATAATAATAATAATAATAATAATAATAATAACAACAACAATAATAATATTAAGAAGAAGAAGCCAGCAGAGGTGTTTCCTAGTAAAATCATAGCTTTGTCAACCATACATATATTCATTCAATAGGCTTTTTGAGTAAGATTCATGTACCAGATGGGAACAGGGAACAGATAAACAAGCTAGGCTCAGAATTCATCCATACATAACAATGATAATATTATGGATATTTCTGTAGTGGTTATCATGTTCAAGATCCGGTCTTAAATGCTCTGCCTGCATTCCTTGTTTAAACTTCATAATTTATTGAAGAACAAACAATTTCAATCTCTGTTTTACAGGTAAAGAAACTAAATAGACAGTGCAATGAGGAATTGCCTCTACAATGTGAAAGAGCTGGCAGTTGTAGAAACCACAGAGTGGGTAGTACTTTCAGACCATGCTTTTTCAGTCCAACTGGAGCAGGAAGAGCCCGGTCTTCCTTGTTTTGTTTGTTTGTTTGTTTTGCTGTTGTTTGGACATTTTGTTCATTTTATAATTATTTTG